>NC_054472.1:94937589-95240775 GCF_017639515.1 Carcharodon carcharias | reverse complement strand
TACATCTCTCTTCTCTCCCTTTGCTTTTTTATATGATAGACAAGTGAAGTTATTTCTGTTCAGGCCAAACATGAGACTTTTTTGGCTATTTGACTCATCCCTATGTAAGTTGCACAAGAATTCTGAACATATCTAAAGATTTGAGTCAAGTGTTCCTTGAATCTATCTTAATGAGCTCTGCTGTTTAAGGCAATAAAAAGCCAAGTTGTCAGACCAGAAGACCAGATTAGACCTGTACTCTAATTTCTCCATTATTTTTTTAGTCATTGTTTGCTGTTCTTTATATTCTGTTCAATCTTTGACCTGCCACTAATCTTTGTGGAATTATATGCTTTCTCAATTTTATATTATCTTTAGCTTCCTTGGATAGTCATGGCTATTGTGTTCGTGCCCTTGAATCTGTCTTTTTTGCTGGAATAAATCTTGGGTTTTCTGAAATATCCCCTTAAAGGTTTGTCACTGCATCTCTGCTGACCTATCCTTTAACCTAATTCAGCATTTCACTTTTGTCAGCTCTGTCTTCGTACCCTGATAATTGCACTTATTTAAGTTTAAAACACTAGTCTTCAATCCACTCTTCTCTCCCTCAAACTGAAGGCTAAATTCAGTCATGTTATTTTCACTGTTTTCTAAGGGCTCCTTTACAATGAGGTCATTAATTAATTCTGTCTCGTTGCACATTACCAGATCTAGAATAACCTGCTCAGTTTGGCTGCAGATCATGCTGCTCTAAGAAACTGTCTTGAAAACACTCAACTCATCCAGGCTACCTTTACCAATCTGATTCGTCCAATCCATAGGTAGACTAAAATTGCCCATGATTATTGCTGTACCTTTGTCACAAGCCTCCATTGTTTGTTCTTGTACACCCTATCCTACAGTGTGGTTACTGTTAGGTGGCTGATGAACTACTCCCACAAGTGACTTCCTACATTTACTATTTCTCATCTGTACCCAAACTGATGCTATGTCTTGATCTTTAAAACTAGGGTCATCTCTCACTATTAGTCTAATGTCATCCTTCACTAACAGAGCTATCTCTCTCTTTTTCCTAGTTCCCTGTCCTTCCAAAATGTCAACTACCCTTAAATATTCAGGCCCCAGCCATTGTCATCTAGCAGCCATCTCCTTGTCATTGCTCAGATCCTACATATTTATTTCTGTTTGCATTTTCAATTCATCTACCTCGTGATGACTGCTATGGGCATTTAGATATAGAGCCTTTAGTTCTGTCGTTTTACTATTCTCACAACCTCCAGCTTTAACTGGTGGCAAGCTCTATACTGTTGCAGCAAGACTTCCTTCTCCACCTCCTGTTTCATTGTCTGTCATTTTAATGTCAAGTACCCTGTAACGTTTTGTTCCAAACCTTGGTCACCAAGCACTCACATCCCTCATGGCCCTATTTAACTCTGTGCTATTAATTCATCTATATAGGAATGTTTTGTGCATTCAGATAAAGTAACTTTAATTTTAATTTTTGTACCATTTTTTCCCTGATTTAGTATTTTTAAACTTTGTCCCATCCTTGATTTTCTATACTGGATGGGCAGAAATTTTCTCATCTATTAAATATTGGGAAGACTGAAGCCACTGTCTTCAGTCCCTGTCATAAACTGTTCCTTAGCCATCAAATCCATTCCTCCCCTAAGTGACACTCGGGCTGAATCAGACAGTGATCGTTAAGTTAAAAGCAAAATACTGTGGATGCTGGAAATTGAAACAAAAACAAAACGCTGGAAAAACTCAGCAGGTCTAACAGCATCTGTGAAGAGAAAAACAGTTAAAGTTTCGAATCTGTATGACTTCTTCAGAGCTAAAGAGAAGTATTTTTATTTATTTTCATTTCTATTAATTTACCCATTGTTTTATCCCCACTGTTATCCTATTTTCAATCTTGTTCCCCACCACTGTCCCCTCTCCCACCCCATCCCCACAAGGGCCATCTGTCGCTTGTTCATGTTGTTCTTTTCAGAGTGCTTACCCTTGTCCTGCTATTATCACATTCTGCTTTCTTACCTTAATGCCACTATCAGCACCTCCTTTAGCCTTACCACTACCATTAACACCCCCTTTGTCCTTTTGTTCATGATATCTTTGTCAATCTCTCCTTTGCCCCTACCTATCGCTGGCCTTGTATCCAGCTTCACCTGCTCCATTCCTCTTAAACAGTATAAATTTCATCACATTTTTACTTATCTTTAGCTCTGAAGGAGAGTCATATGGACTTGAAACGCTAACTCTGTTTTTCTCTCCACAGGTGCTGTTAGACCTGCTGAGTTTTTCCAGCATTTTCAGTTTTTGTCCTCCTGACTGTTCACAACATTTCCAAGTTTCATATCCTCTGCAACATTTAAATCATGCCTTTATATCTGAGTCCCAGCATTTAAGATATATCAAAGTGGCATGCCTACATCACATGACTGCAGTGGTACAAGGTGGCAGCATACATACCACCACCTTCTCAAGGGCAATTAGGGATAGGCATCCCATGAATGAATTTTTTAATAAGTGGTTCTAATATGGCTCCCTGGGGAACAACACTGTATTTCCTTCCACAATTAGTTTGTAAAAGTTTAAAAAGCACTACCTTTTAGTTTTTGTTTTTTCTTACATGCCTATCACTTCACACTTGTGCTCTTTTAAGCACAAGTTTGCTTTTTCTCTTTCCCACCTCCTCCAATCTTTGATGGCCTACTCCCCATCAGCAGACAATGAGCTAACACAGTACATATAGTGGGAGAAACTGTGATTAACATAGACTGGACCCACCTCACTTGGGTAGGTTAAAAGCAAGAGCATGGATTCTCGATGTTTCCAACTGGGCAAGTTAGTTCTTAACACTCCTGCCTCCCCCTTTCTATTGTAAAACTCGTGACTCAAGTTTGAATATCTTAATCTTTAAACATTTCTTGGACTTCTCTGGAAGGTTATAACTTGAAGCGCACAGATCAGAACTCGAGTGAACTTTCGAAAATGTTGCATTCCCTTTTTTTGAAAAAAAAACTTTTACCTCTGAATTAGAGAAGCCATTTTTTTGAAAGGTTAAAACTCAGCTTCCATTCCTTAACTGTTTCTGAGCTCAATATTAAGCTTCAGTTCTATGCACCGCTTGATTTTTGTATCCTGCCAGCAGAGGTCAGTATTTTTCACTAAAACAAAGTTTGTTCAGATTGTGGCAGCACAGCATAATGGGCCAGAATTTGCTGTCAAAATAAATGATTAAAGATTTACATTGGCGGCAAATCACTGCAAGTTGCTAGTTGATTTTCTGTAAGCCTTGCAAAAATGCAGACGCTCTCCAAAAATTCCAGTGGTCATTTGGGCATTACCAAATGCAGAGCACGGACACAACAATCAGTTTGCTGGCCAAGAATTTCAAAAGCCATAGAACTTATTTCAACGTGCCATCAAATCTTGCTCACTTTTGTTCCTGAAAAGTGCCCAGTCTACCTCAGGTTATCCTGGAAGGGCAAGATACTCAAATTTGAGCAATATGTTGTTAATATGCAATAGCAACACAAATAGTATTCTCCACTAATAGGATGCTGCTGTCAAGCAAAACAACATGCTGCCTATCGCAAGTGAGCAATGCAGTGTATGAATTTCAGTGCTAGTGTGAGGCTAGGTATGTAGGATCATATCAAACAGCATACCCTTCCGCTGTTTGCAATGGGCCAGGTACAGACCATACCCAACTAGGCTGTGCTTGTAAAACTCAAAACAGTGTCCAACATTAGATGTGATTCTGCAATTGGACAACATTTGCTAAGTAATCCTCAATGTGCTAACAATAACACTGATGACTGATTTAAGATTCAGTTGGGCTCATAGTATGGCACATTTGCGTGTACTGGAAGGTGCACATTAATGCACAGGGCCCTGTTCTTTGCAGACAGAAAAAAATATACGCACATTGCCTGTTTCAGCTAAACAAAATAAGTGACAGCCATTCATTGACTCATTCCTCAGGGCAATGCCTTGACCAAGCTAGCATACAAGTTCGTTGGGTAAAAAGGAAGGCAAATTGAATGTTGACCTTTATTTCAAAAGGAATGGAGTATAAAAATAGGGAAGTCTAAAACTATACAAGGCACTAATTAGACCACACCTAGAATACTGTGAACAGTTGTGGTCCCCTTAACTAACGAAAGATATACTGGCATTGGAGGCAGTCCAGAGAAGGTTCACTAGGTTGATCCTGGGTATGGAGGGATTTTCTTATGAGGAGAGGTGATGTAGGTTGGGCCTGTACTCATTGGAATTTAGAAGAATGAGATGCAACCTTGTTGAAATAGAAAATTCTTAGGGGGCTTGACAGGGTAGATGCTGAGAGGTTGTTTCTCCCTTGTGGGAGAGTCTAGGACCAAAGGGCATAATCTGAGTAAGTGGTCGCCCATTTAAGACTGATGAAGAGGAATTTCTTCTGAGGCTATTGAATCTCTGGAATTTTTTACAGTAGAGGCTGGGTCTAAAAAGCATTTTGGGAGTAGTTTGTTTTCCACTATCTTAGTGTGAAGAAGTGCTTCCTGCCATCACCCCTGAATGGATGAGCTAATTTTAAGGTTGTGCACCCTTATTCTGGGATCCTTTACCTCCAACCACCCCCTCCCTGTTCCTCAACTGAGGGAAAACTTCCTATGTACCCTATCAACTCCATTAGATCACTGCTTAATCTTCTATTCTTCTATATTCCAGAAAATAGAAGCCTAGTCTATGCAACCTGTCCTCATTTTATCCCTTCTGCCTTGATAATTCTGGTGCAACTAAGTTACATCTCCAAGACCATTATATTTTTCCTGAGATGTATTGCCCAGATTGAATTCAACCAGCTGTGGTCTAATCAGAGTGTTTATAAAACTTTAGTGTATCGTTCACCTCTTTGTATTCCAGCCCCATTGAAATAAAGACTTAACATTCCATTTGCCTTTAGTGAACAGATTAAAAAATAGTTTTTACCCCTAAATCTTTCTGCTCCTTCACAGTTCTGAGCTTCTCAACATTTAGAAAACACCTGTTCTATCTTTCTTGGGCCCAAAGTGGATGACCCCTCACTTCTATGCAGTGAATGACGTTTGCCAGTTTTGTCACCCTGTTATTTTATCAATGTTTGTTTGCAACATTCAGCTTCCACTTATACAATTTACTGTCACCTAACTGTGCATCCATCTATTATTGGACCACATTCCCCTCTACCACTCAGTTTCTCAAACTGTTAGCTGTGATATTAATTGCAAGCTTATTTTCATATCCTTTTATAGTTCCTCATTACTTTCTTATACCTTCTTGCTTTTTAAAATATAGTTCTCCTAGTCTGGATTTTTACTTTTCCTTGAATTTGTGCAAGCCTTTATCATTTTCAGGCCATCAGCTTTTGGTTTTCATTGAATGCAGTGGCTGAAACAGATCTTTAAAAATAATTCTGAATTCCAAGTAATGTGATTTATTTCGTCACCGTATAAGAGTGACCCTTGGGGCAAAGATTTAAGGTGATTGGTCTGAGGATTAGAGAGGATATTAGGAAAACCTTTTACAGTCAGAGAGTGATAGGTGTCTGGAATTTGCTGCCTGAATTGGTGATTGAGTTAAAAACACGACTCATTTAAAAGGTACCTGAATCTACACCTGAAGAGCTGTAATTTGCAAGGCTATGGACCAAGTGCTGTAAGTGGGATTAGAATGGGCGGCTAGTTATTTTCTCAACCAGCACAGGCACGATGGGATGAATGGTCTCTTTGTGTCATAACTTTTCTATGGGAAAGACAGCTAATTGGGTATATTGTAGGGAAGACTGCTGTTTTTTGGTAACATGGGGGACAGAAAACGCAATTGTGGAATGTGATCCCAAAATGGTGAAGGTTCATACAGTAAAAATGGAATTTGACATGTTTAGTCAAAGTAAACTAACTAATTTAATCTTCTACATAAAAAATCAGTTTGTCATCTCTTCTGCCAAAATTTCTGAACTCTATTTTCTTAGCTTGCTAGCTAAATATTTGTACAATTGTAAAATGATTTTGCCTGCTTGATGCTCATATTGGCTTTTGCACAAGTATTAGTGAACTGAGTAAAATATGCATCATAGAGACTAATTTTATAAATTCACTAGTTTACAAGAGCTTGGGGTTTTGGCTGGAACATGTGGCTGGAGAAGTTTTCTCAAATAAATATAGGCAATGAGCATATAAGAGGGGCTTGAAGACAAGAATGACTTTGCTGAGACACAGCCAACATTTGATAAAAAGGCCTGTGTTCATTTTGATTTGGTGATATTTGTGATGAGTGTTAAATGGACAGTATTTGAGACTTCTAAAAAGATGGTTATAGTAACTCCTGGTGCGATGGTTGATTTCAGGTCAATTGTCTATTTTACAGGGCTAGATCGATATTCATTGAGCAGAATTGTTATTTTTACCCCGCAAAAGGGAAAGAAAGCTGAAGTTCACCTGGATGAAGTACCCTTGAGTTGTTTGTCTCTGCATTTTCTTGTGTTCTTAAGTCTCATAGCTCTTGCAGCTTACTGAAATACTGGTAGTGTGGGAGATATGCAAATAGAATCATACAGGAGAATTCTGTTAGGTGGGAGGAACGGACTTGCTATTTCAAGGGCTTTAACTATTCTAGGTGGAACAAATTAGAAGATGTCTGTTTTTGTTTCCCCATCAGTGCTAAGTTACCTGATTTTTTTTGTTGCCAAAATGGCAGTTGAGGCGATAAAGTGATCTATACCATGTATTAAGGATTGAGGACATAAAAGTGAGTAAGGGTTCCATTTCCTGATTACTGTGCGGAGAAGTATGATGCAAGGCAGCAGTAGTATAGTGGTAGTGGTGTGTTACAGATCACTTTGGAGTCTGAGTTGCTGTTTCAACATGCACTTTTACGTGGAGTTATGGATCATGATGGTAGAGGCTCCAACTTTCTTTCCATCACATGGCTAACCAACAATCTCTCCTGCTTTTATGGCTCCCGTTGGCAAATGTTGGAAGGATTTGCAAGTTGATGGTCAACCTGATTTGCTGCCTTATGGAAGCACCTTCCTTGGCCATCAAGTCTTCAGGTGGGACTTCCACTTGCAGCTTCTGGCTCAGAAGCAGGGATGCTGCCCACTGCCACAAGACGACATCATAGACCAACTCCTAGTAACATTACCACTATTTAGTGCTTTTGGCTATTTGTTGATATCATGGTATTCAGAGGCTTGGACTTATGCTCCAGAGATAGAATTCAGATCCCATCTTGGCAGCTGGGAGAATTTAAATTCAATTAATAAAACTGAAATGGAAATTACTTCCCCTTTACTGAGACTTTTACCCAGTCTAGTCTACATGAGAATCTGGACCCACAGCATTGTGGTTAATTCTTAACTACCCTCTGAAATTGCCTAACAAGGCACTACGTTGTATTAGATTGCTACAGAAAAGTTGAAGGATGAAACCAGACACAGCACCCGGCACCAGAAATAACAAAGGCATACCCAGTCGACCCTGCAAAGTCTGCCTTCATAACACCTCATGCCAAATTTGGGAGAGCTGCTCCACAGACTAGTCAAGCAACAGACTGATAGTCATGCTCACCAAATCCATATCTTACAGCCAAGGCCCTAGATTTCTCCTCCGCCACTGGGTGTGTCCTGTTCTACTGTTAGACAGATCCACCAGAGGTGCTGACACAGTGATAAACCGTCAGGAGGGAATGATGCTGGAAGCCCTCAACATTGACTTTGGACCCCACGAAGCCTCGTGCATCAACCCAAACTTGGGCAAGGAAGCCTCCTGATTATTTGCTGCCCTACCTTTGATGATGAATTGGTGCTTCTCCATGTTGAACGCCACTTGGAAGAATCACTGAAGGAGCAGGGGCACAAAATATATAATCGGTGGAGGACATAAGTACCCAATACTAAGAGGGTCAGTAGCACCAGTACTAACTGAGCTTGTGGAATCCTGAAGACATATCTACCAGACTGGGTCTCTGGCAGGTGATGAGCGAACCAACAAGGGAAAAATATACTTGACCTCACCCTTGCATCTCTGACATGTAGATTGATATCTGTCCAAGGCAGTGTTGGAGGAGTGACCATCATGCTGTCTTTGTGGAGATGAAGTCCCATCTTCACACTGAGGACATGTTTATGTGGCGCTACCACTGCTAAATGGGATAAATTTAGAGCAGATCTGGCAGCTCATCCATGAGGCACTATGGACTATCAGAATTGTATTCCACCACATTATAACCTCGAGCCCTGGCATATCCCTCACTCAACCATTGTCATCAATCAGAGAACAGACCCTGCTTCGGTCAGGAGTGTAGGAGAGCACGACAGGAGCAGCACCAGGTGTACCTAAAAATGAGATTTAATTTGCTGAAGCTACAACATGACTTAAATGCTTAAAAAAAACAGAAGCATCATGCTTTCAACCGAGCTAAGTGATCCCACAACCAATGGACCACATCAAAGTTTTGCAGTCCTGCCACACCGAGCCATGAATGGTGTTAGACAATTAAACAACAAGCCAGAAGATAAGGCTCCAGAAACATCCCCATCCTGAATGAGCACAAGATTGAAGCATTTGAACTGCTGAGTGGATGATCCATCTCTGCCTCCTCATGAGGTCTTCAGCATCACAGTAGCCTGTCATCAGCCAATTAAGTACACTCCACGTGATAACAAAAAATGGCTGGAGGCACAAGACACACCGGCTCTGGGCCTTAACATCCCAGATGAGGTACTGAAGATTTATGCTTCAGAACTGGCTACACCCCCTTGCCATGCAATTGCAGTACAGCTACAGTACTAGTAGGCACCTACCCAACAATGTGGAAAATTGCCCAGGTTTGTATATCTTGCTCACAAAATGCAGGACAAATTCTATCTGGCCAATTTTTGCCAGTCTGCTCTTTCATCAGCAAAGTGATGGAAAGTGTTGTTGAAAGTACTTTAAGGCAGCAATGCTCAGTTTGGGTTCTGCCAGGCCATTGCTTTGGACCCCTTTAGTTTTGGTCCAAACATGGACAAAAGGGTTGAATTCCAAGGTGAGGTATGAGTGACTGCCCTTGCTCCCTTGATGTCTTTGAGCTAGTGTGGCATCAAGGAGGTCAAGCAAAATAAACTCTAAGGGAATTGGGGCTGAGATGACTCCACAGACTGGAGTCATACCAAGCACAAAGGAAGATGGTTATGGTTGTTAGAGGCCAATTATCTTATCCCCAAGACATTGCTGCAGGAGTTCCTCAGGGTAGTGATCTAGGTCCAACCATTTTGAGGTGCATTATCAGTGACCACCTCCATCATAAGGTCAGGTGTTCAGTTCCATTCTCAATTCTTCAGATACTGAAGCAGTTTGTCTCCATATGCATCAAAGACCAGAATAGCATTTGGGCTTGAGCTGATAAGTGACGATTAACATTCGTGCCACACAGGTACCAGGTAATGATCACCTTCATCAAGAGAATCTGACCATCTCCCTGAGCATTCAGTGGCATTGTCATCATTGAATCCAGCCAACATAATCTTGGGGGTTACTATTTATCAGAAACTGAACTGGACCAGTCATATAAATACTGTGGCTACAAGAGCATGTCAGAGGTTGAGTATTCCATAACAAGTAACTCTCCTCCTGACTGCCCAAAGCCTGTCCACCATCTAAAAGGTCATGGTAGGTATGTGATGGAATACTTTCCTCTTGCTTGGATGAGTGCAGTTCCAACAACGCTCAACATCTAAAACAGAGCAGCCTGCTTAATCATCCTAACTGCCAGTTTAAACATACACTCCCACCACCAGCCCACAGTGGCAGCAGTGTGTACCATCTACAAGATGCAATGCAGCAATTTGCCAAGGCTCCTTCTAAACTCTTGACTTCCTTGACCTAGAAGAACAAAGGTGGCTGATGCATGGGAACGCCACAACTTGCAAGTTTCCCTCCAAGCCCTACACCATCTTGACTTGGGTCTATAATCACTGACCCAATGACAATGAAGGAACAAAGTCCTGGAATTTCGTTCCTAACGGCACTATGCAGTCCATATGGTGTAGGTAGACCCAGTGGTTCAAGAAAGGAACTCACCACCACCTCAAGACTATTAGGGGTGGATAATAAATGCTGGCCTTGGCAGCAATGGCCATCACATAAACAAATAAAACAATGGTCATCAGATGAGAACAGGATATGTTTTAGCTGCAGTGTCTTATCTGAATTGTTTTCAGGTATTCATTTTTTAGAAACAAAGAAAAGCACTTGCATTTATTACAGAATCTTTATAGTACAGAAGGAGGCCATTTGGCCCATCAAGACTGCACTGGCTCCCTGAGAGAGCATTATACCTAGCCCCGCTGCCCTGCCTTCTCCCTGTAACCTTGCACAGCTCTGTTTTCAGATAGCAATCCAATTTCCTTTTGAATACCTCGATCGAACCTACCTCCACCACCCCCTCAGGAAGTTTGTTCCAGGCTTCAACCATACTCTAGGTGAAAACATTTTTCCTTGCATCACACTTAACTCCTTTTGCCAATTATTTTGAATGTGGCTTCTAGCTCTTGATGCTATCTTGAGTGGGAACAGTTTCTCACTATTTACCTTGTCCATAACCCTCAGGATCTTGATTTTGTCTATCAAGTCTTGTCTTGGCTGCCTTCTCGCCAAGGAAAACAGTCCCAAATTCTCCAATCTATCCTCATAGCTACAGTTCTTTATCCCTGGAATTGTTCTTGTGAATCTCCTCTGTACTCACTCCGGTGCCTTCACATCCTTCAAATATGGCACCCAGAACTGGATGCAGTACTCCAGATGAGGCCTAATTTGTCTTACATAAGTTCAACATGACATCCTTACTCTTGTATTCAATACCCCTATCAATAATGTCTAAGATACAATATGCTTGATTAACTGCTCTCTAAACATGACATTTTCAATGACTTATGTACTTACTCACTGAGGTCCCTCTGTTCCTGCACCACCTTTAGGGTTTCTCCCTTTATTTTATACTGTCTTTCCATATCCTTCCTGCCAAAATGAATCACCTTACTTGTCTGCATTGAATGTCATCTGCCACTTGTCTGCCAATCCACCAATGTGCCTATGTCCTTTTGAAGTTCAAGACTATCCTCATCACGGTTGATGTTCTGTAAATTTTGAAACCATCCCCTGAACGCTACAATCCAGACCATTGAAATATATCCGCGAGAGCAAGGGTGTCAACATTGAGCCTGGGGAAGTCTGCCACAAACCTTCCTCCAATCTGAAAAATTGCCATTTATCACTATTGTTTCCTGTCACTCAGCCAATTTCTTATCCAAGTGCCTACTTTCCCTTTTATTCCATGAGCTAGGATTTTGCTCAAGCCTGTTGTGTGGCACTGTATCAAATGCCTTTTGAAAATCCATATTCACCACATCAACAACATTGCCCTTATCAACCTTCTCTGTTACCGTCTCAAAAAAACTCCAAGTTAGTTTCACATGATTTTCCCTTAATGAATCGATGCTGACTTTCCTTCATTATCCACTTGTGTAAGTGAGTATTGCCTTAATCCTAGATTATAGTTTCCAGAAGTTTCCTTACCATGAAAGTCAGACTGACTGCTCTGTAGTTGCCGGTCTATCCTTACACCCCTTTTTGAACAATGTAACATTCACAATTCTCCAGCCCTCTGGCATCACCATTGTGTCTAAGGAAGACTAGGAGATTATCACTGGTGCCTCTGCAATTTCCACATTCTCTTCCCTCAGTACTCTTGGATGCATCTCATCTGGTCCTGGTACCTTATCAACTTTAATTAAAGATATCTTTTCTCACACCACTTTGTCAATGGTAAATTCTTGTGTCCCAGTTACCACCCTTCTCACCTTGGCCTGGTAGCATTTTCTTCCCTTGTAAAGACAGACACAAAGTATTCGTTTAATACCTCTTCTTCTGCGTTCACGCATAAATCCCCTTTTTTAATCCCTGAATTGGCCCTACTCACTTTTGCCACTGTTTTCACTGTTTTATTACGTATATGCTTATGAAAGACATTTGAGATTCCCTTTTCACGCTGGCTGCCAGTCTCTCTCCTTGCTCTCACTTTCCTATTAGCTTTTTCACTTCCCCTCTGCCACTATCCCCAACCCCTTATTCTCCCTGTCCTCTCCCTCCTAAACACCTTGTACCCAGGAATATGTAATGCTCAGTCCTGCCCTTCTTTGAGCCAGGTCTCTGGATAGCAATATATCATAATTCCATTTGTCATCCTATGCCAGTAGTTCACCAATCTTATGAACCACATTCCATGCATGCACATTAACCTAATTAAGGCTTTACTCTGATCACATCTAATGACTTACTGCTGCCTAGTCTAATTCTGTCAAACTTTCCAAGCATTCTATGAACATTGAGACTACTTTCTGATATATCCTCTTCAGTTAATTGTTCTCTGCTTCACATTGTCATTTTTTCTCCTCTTCACTCTGAGGACCTCAGGTTCCCATCCCCCTGCCAATCTAGTCTATAAAGCTTCCCAACAGCACTAGTAAACCTCCCATTAGACCCAGTCCTGTTAAGGTGTAACCCCTCCTTGTACAGGTCCCTCCTCCCCCAGAACCTGTTCCAATCTAAAGCCTTCCCTCCTCCATTTCTCCAGCCATGTGTTGAACTGCTCAATCTTCCTATTCTTATGTTCACTAGCATGTGACATTGGGGGTAATCTTGAGATTACTGATTTTGAAGTCCTGCTTTTTAATTCCCCTCCTAACTCCCTAAAATCTGCTTTCAGGGCCTCATCCCTTTTCCTACCTATGTTATTGGTCCCAGTGTGGACCACAACCTCTGGCTGTTCACTCTTTCCCCTAAAAGAATGTCCTACAGCTGCTCTGACATCTTTGACCCTGGCATCAGGAAGGCATCATACCATCCTTGGTCATGTCTTGGCTGCAGTAATACCTGTTTGCTTCCCTAACTATGGAATCCCCTATCACCACAGCTCTTCTCTTCCTCTTCCCCTCCTGTGTAGCTGAGCCACCTGTGGTGCCATGAACTTGGCTCTTGTTATAGTCCTCTGAGGAACCATCTCTCACTAGTATCAAAAATGGAAAAGTAGTTAGAAAAGGAGAGCGTCTCGGGATTCCTGCACTACTTGCCTGTTTCCCTCAGATACCCTCTATCACGTGTTCCCCCTCTGCCTGTGCACTTCCCAGCTGTGGTGTGACCACCCCTCAATGTGCTATTCGTGTGATCCTTAGCCTTGCAGATGCACCACAGTGACTCCAGCCACTGCTCTAGTTCCACAACCCAGAAGTCAAGTTTCTGCAGCTGGTGACACCTACTGCAGATATAGTCATTGAGGGCACTATGCATGACTTCCCACATCCCGCAGGATGCACATTGCACATGGCTGAGCTGCACTGACATACCTTAAACTTCATAAAGTGTTTACTACAGTATGGTATAATATAACTCACCAATCGTCTCCTCTGTGCCAAGTCCTTAAAGGCCTATAGTTACCAATTAATCAACTTGTGGGATTCCTGTGACATCACTTTCAGATTTTATCTCTAAAATCTCAGCTTGCGCGTGCTCTCCTTGCTGCTTTAAGTTCTCAAACTTCTTTGGTTAATTTCCAGTTCCTGATTAATCTACTCCTGCTGCATCAAGGTGGATATCAAATGCTGGAGGCTGAAAAAGTAGTAGAAAGAAGCACCTCGTGCTTGAGCTCGTGCTGCTCTGCTTCTTGCAATAAACCTTGCCTAAAGCATGTCATTCCCTCTTTGAATTCCCAACTCACTCCATCTGTCTCATTCAGGCATAGTCTCCCTTACTGACTGCTCCCCTTATATAGTGCTTTTCATGATCTTGATGTCCCAAAGTGCTTTACAGCCAATGAGCTGTTGAAGCTTAATCATTCCTATAATTTGGGAAATATAGCAGCCAATACGTGCATTGTAAGTTCCTTCGATAATGACCAGATAACATCACAAAAACCGATTCAATTGGGATAGATATTGGCCAGGACCCTGGGGGATAACTCCTCTGCTGTTCTTCAAAATTGTCAGATGATCTTTTATGTCCACTTGAGAGAGCAGACAGGGTCTTCTCATTTTAGGCTCAAAAGTGAAGAATAGACCTTTGGTGAGGTGTTAAGAGCTCACAAGCACTTGACAAAACTGAAGCAAGCATGGAGTTTTTTCATCTCGAGTTTTTGATGCTTTAATCCAATTTTAGCTAAACCTCTGCATATTTATACCTAACAGTAATAACCCCTGTGTTTTGCTCTGGCAAGGACCTGCTTTTTGAATTTGTCAGGCATGTACCTAATTGATTGTATAATAATGTAAGAACACAAGTCACAAGTTCTGACATACAAACCAGTAGTTAAGTGCTTGTGTACATAACCTTATCAAAACTGAGTCTGGGGACTTCAAGCATCATGCCATGTGAATGAGTAACTTGCAGACCCTTACATGGAATTTAATCTATACAGAAGAATATGGAACTTGAAACTGCAATTTCTAATTAGTGTGATTTGTAAAGTCATTGGAGTAAAGTATATATTATTCAAAACATAGCAACTAATGTTTCTCTGTAAAAGAGAATCTAAGGAACATGGAAGTATTAAGTTTAGTACTGGCTGGAAGCCAAATTCACTTATTCAGAGCCCAAAGTCATTTGAAAAATGTATCATTCCCCAAGGTATTCTATGAACTGATTTTGAGGCAAATTCTTAAGATTTTTGTATACTTTTTCAATCAGCCACAGTTTTACATGTAAATGCTTTCCATCGTTTGCAGCAGCAATGACTGAGCTCAACTAATGCTTTAACAAATAAACATTGCAGATTGATTGTTGGAGGGAAAGTGAAGCATAAAATTATATGTGCATCAGAAAATGAAGCTCTTGTGGCATTGGTAGTAATGTTCTACAATTGAAAGCAAGCCATCACTATTTGTCACAAGAAGTAGTCTTTAATATAAAACCATTGATGTTCAAAGTCATTATTATAGGTAGCAATTGTCAATTGAGACTAAAACACTTCCCATCAGTTATATTGTACCTCTTTCTCTCCTGTCCCATCTCCACCACCAGCTCTGAGCTATGTCTGTTAATTGGTGCTGAAGCTTCTGCCTAGACATGCTATACAGTTATGTTACTGAACAGGAATACGAAGCCAAATGGCACATTCAGGTTGCTGACTGACTAACATGGTGGCTGTCAGAATGAATGTCTAAATAAACTGTGTTCACTCCCTCCTATAAATTGGTCTCTGCCCTTGTACAATATGGTCTGTTTGCCCTTTTCTAACTCCAAATGCACTTTTCAACTAGAGTTCTTTAACTGCCCTCTATTTCAACTCCTGTTTCCCCCCTTATCCATTTCTCCAAAATGGAGAACTGCTCCCTGTATCTTAATTTAACAGTCTTCCCCTGCAAAAAATGGTCAGTTTTTTTCCTTTCCATGTTTTTGTTTCCCCCCCCCCCCCCCCAACCCATCAAAAACTTTCTTTCCTCCTCCTGTTCTTCCCAAGAAAACAGGATTTCCAATTTTTTAAAAACTTACTCCCCAGCAACAGGACCTTTTTTACCTATGAAGTAGGATTTGTCATATTTTATATTTCCCCTCAGAGGTGTTTGTTTTTGCTATCACTTCTCTCCTGTTTCAACATGGGAATACTCCTTCCCTTCTTTCTACTTCTTCCCCATCCCATTCTTCATGTTCTGCTGCAAACTAAAACAAGATCAGTGTATCTTCCTTTTTCCCACCTTTCCAACAGACCTATTGAGTTTCGCTCCCCGAAACCTGCTATTGGGTCAATGTTTTCATGTCTCTCGCCTCTTACTAATTCAGCCATTCTCAGGGCAAGGCATGTATGCATGTTGAGCCTCATGCTGAAGTTGAAGTCATCCCCTATCCCTGGTGTTCACTCAACTCTACTATAATATAGCTGCATGCTATTTACATGTCCTCCCCATGATTATTAAGTCAAAGTACTTGAAGAGAAATTTTAAAATTATATTTCCACACTCCAGGGTTTTTCTCTTTTCCATGTCCCTTACCTATCTTTAACGGTTTTTTTTCTTCTTTCCCTAAGATTGGGGCCATCTATTTAACTGCCTTTGCTTCCTCCACTCTCCCTCTTTTACTGTCAGTTCTCTCCCTCTCTCCACCTAGATAACTTGACTCCATGTGTTTTTTCAGCTTCTTTCGTCTCCTTGAGCCTTCTCAATACATCTGCATGAGACCTATCTCCTAGAATCTCTTGCCCCCATTCCCACTAAATTTAAAATTCTCATCAGGTTTAAATTCTTTCATGGGTTTTCCTTTATATCCTAACATTTTCAGCTTTATCTGAAATTTCTGTTCTTCTCACTCTAGCCTTTTGTGCTTTCCCCTTTACCACCCTCCCCCCACTGTCCCCCTCCAACCACCCAGTTATACATCAAATCTCTATTAGGGGAAGCCTGAGTGCTCACACTGACTGACTTGTTAGGTTGGGGACTTGGATCTATTACTATGATTAACTTTTGAAACTCAATCTGTTCCAAGACGTTTATTTTATTCCACTTTCTAAAATTTAACTACAAATTGGTTGTGATGCCAAGATTTACTTAACCCTGACCACAAAAGGAGGAGAAATGCCTTGCTATGTTTTTTTAGTCCATGTGCCTTGACTGAATTCATCAGATTAGAAAGGTAGCTAGATTACTTCTGCAGATCCTGCTGTATTATATATGGCATTTGAACATAGAATTCTTGGAGTTTCAAGACCTAATTTATATGACTGGTGAGGTCTGTTGCTATTTCTCATATCAGGCATCCATGTGCATTGCTGAAATAACATATATCTTGCTGCTAGTTTGAACTGAAATAGGAGCATTTTTGTGTTCTGGAATCATGCCCACTGGAACCTGCCAATGTAATTGAGATAGGGTCCTTTAATAGCATGTAGAGTGGTGGAACAAAAAAGGATCGCCTTATCAATCTAGGCTGGATTCAAACTCTAGTCCTAAAGGTGAAACGATGGTGTAACAACTTGCTGTACCACTTGGTTTCCCAGTGGACTCAAAACTTTTGAGTGGTTTGACTTTGATTAAATAACAAGTTAGTAATAAATTATGGTTGGAGAAATTGATTTTATTAACTGTAAAATTTGTTTTTAATTTTCAGGCATTTATTAATACAGCTAGGGAGATCTATGAGA
Organism: Carcharodon carcharias; assembly: GCF_017639515.1. Taxonomy (NCBI): domain Eukaryota; kingdom Metazoa; phylum Chordata; class Chondrichthyes; order Lamniformes; family Lamnidae; genus Carcharodon; species Carcharodon carcharias. The sequence continues at coordinate 95,223,603 of NC_054472.1, read as the reverse complement.
AAATACAGGAAGGAGTCTTTGACATAAATAATGAGGTAAGAATTATTTGTTTAATTTTGTATGTGATCTTCTGTCTTACAATTCTGACTTCACAATTTAATCATAGTAAATATAAGTCACCTTGTAGTGTTGTATGCATGATTCTCAAATCTGCAATTGTTGACTTGACCTCACTCAAAAGATCTTTATTATAGCTTGTGCCATATGTTTGTAAGAAAAACTAGTTTAGAACCACACAGGTTCCTTAGTATCTTCTTCTGACCAATCTTCAAATGTTTCCATTGAATAAGAATGAATCTTTCTCAAATAGTATTAAAAGCATATTAAAGGGAATGCAGCCTCTTGGAGTGACAGATGGCAAAGGAATGTAAAGCAACAAATAAGGATTTTTTTTTTTGATTAACAGGAACTGAGTAGCAGTGTTTACAGAGATCTATTTGGTTTTACATATCTATAACTGAATACAAACATTTGAATTAGGAGCAAGAGTAGGCTATTTGGCCCCTTGAGTATACTCTATCATATGACAACATTATTGCTGATCTGATTGTGGCCTTTACTTTCCTGTCTTTCCCTATACCCTTTGAATCCCTTGTCAGTCAGGAATCTATCTAACTTAGCCTTGAATATATCCAGTGATCCTCCCTCCACTGCTCTCTGGGGAAGAAAATTCCACAGACTAATGTCCCTCTGAGAAAAAAGTTCTTATCTCCACCTTAAATGGAAGACTCCTTATTTTTAAACTGTCCCCTAATTCTAGTCTCTCCCAAAGGGGAAACCATGTTTTCAGCATCCGCCCTGTAGAGTCCCCTCACAATCTTTTATGTTTGAATAAAATCACTCGCTCTTCTAAACTCCAATAGATACAGACCTAGCGTGTCCAACTTTTCCTCAAGTTAACCTCTTCATCCTAGGAATCAGCCTTAAATAAGGAGACTAAAACTGTACGCAGTACTCTAGATGTGGTTTCATCAACACCGTATACAACTGCAGCAAAACTGTAATAAACGACAACATCCCATTTGCCTTCCTGACCACTTGCTGTATATTAACTTTTGCGATTCACATAGCAGGAAACCCAAAACCCTCTGTACTGCAGAGTTCTACAATCTCTCTCCATTTAAATAACATGCTGCTTTGGATATAAACCCAAAAGGAATGATTCTTCAGTTTGTAATTTGGTAAAGAATGTCCCTGACCTCAATGGCATATCATTGATTTGTTCATGGTTGGTTGTAATAATTTCTCAATGTATTGTGGTAATCAGGGCATTTATACGGATATTTTGGTACGAATTTTTCTGTTTAAAAGACGGAGTCCTGCATTTCAATATTTTTTCTCATGAGCCCCCTGCCCTTTCGAGACTCCGAGTTTGAGTCTTTCTCCAAAGTGATGTTATAATGACTTGTGGTTTCGCTTAAAAAGAAAAATGAAAATCTTGTGCGTTTAATATACCAATAGGGCAAGTAATAAAATAACTAAATTCCTTCGACCTTTTTTGCTTTATACCTCACCCTTCTACCCTCGTGCAAGTCAGGTGGTGTTCTGCACTACACTTGACTGACACACAGCTGGATATGGATAAAATCTGGGCTCATTTGTATAACCTGACTTTCACCTTGGCATGCATGTCGGAGGTTGTTAGCAGCAACCCCTCCTTTCCCCATATCCATTAATGAATTGAAATATGCAAATTAATGAGAATTTGTGGTTAATCTTTATGTATAGTCTTCATGATATGTCTATATGGACCACAAAGGTTAAAAAATACTTGAACTCCTCCCACCTTAAGGGTATTGACACGTGATCCAATAATTAGACACACTACTGCCTGTTAAGTACTTCTCAGCTATCCCAAAAATTCCAAGGAAGGGCATATCAATTGGATGTTGCCCAAATTAAAGTTCTGGTTTTACACTGGAAAGTGCCTTCTGCTTCCAGAGTAATCTCATGAACCAACACTAGAGGGTGATCTGACCAAGCTGAAGCAAGAGGAAATGAAAGGCTGAAATGGCAGCCATATGAAAAAAGTTTGAGCTGGATATCAACAGGTGAATGAGATGTTTTGTATATTCAAGATTAATTGTTACAACACAGAGTAGACTAGTGTTCTTAGAGCAGCAACATTGTACAAATTTATTTGATTTATTAAAGCTATAAATCTGAGTTGGTGACATAAAAGGCCTGATTTCTATTTTTGACAGGCTGTCAGTTAGATCCAGATGTACAATCTGGTCCAACAGTTGAATGGTTTCTCCTTTGAGCAGGTAAAATCAGACACGAGGGAGTGTTTTGACTTAAATGGTACTCATGGGTGTGGCCGGGAACATTGTATTGGATGCTAATTGGACAGTGATGCAAATCGAACAATGTTGTTTGCAGTTTGAGGAGCACTGCTGGAAGATGTGAATTGGCAATGCATTGTTGGATTTCTTGGTTTTTTATTCTGCCACCTGAAGGATGTCTTATCTCCTGTCCAAAAAAAATCTTTTGTTTGGCATGGGCAGAAAAGCCAAACATATTTGTCAGGATCCTACTTTGAGCAGATGCTACAATTGTGGCCATTAGCTATGGTGAATGTCTGAGAATATTTATCCAGGGCTCAAATCAGACTTAGGGTGGAGGGGTTGGGAGTTGTGGTTCTATGGACAATTTTTTTTCTTTTTGACAATGTATCAAATTTGAAGGGACCAGGTTGAGGATGAAAAGCTTAGTAAATAAATGTTTAGAAGAATTTGCAAAGATTTCAAAATTTGGTGCTTTTACAAATTTTACACTTGGAAACAAATGAATGGGACACAAGTGTAGATCATGAGGTTTTTTTGACTTTGTGATATCACAATGTAACAAAGGGCGAATGTGCCTTGTGATTTTCTCTATTCTGTACGCTCATAATGGGACTGTGGGCTGATGTCAGATAACACCAGCAAATGTGTGGAGGAAGCAAAGCAATGTGACTCCTCTCCTAGTTTGTCACTTCCAGCTGGTTTAGTTGTTTCTACATACCTAGATTCTGTTAGTGAACACCAAGCTACTTGAGAACTTCAGTTCTATCAAGAATAAAACAGAATGCCTTTCCTTGTTGTTCCATTGTAATTTGCTCTTCCTAAATTTAATTGCTTCAAATACATGCCCATTTTGAAGAGTTCTGTTCAATATATTTCATATGTACTGCAGTATATACTCACAAGGAGCAGGAGTAGGCCATTTGGTCCCTCGAGCCTGCTCTGCAATTCAATAAGATCATTGTTGATCTGATTGTAACCTCAACTCCAGATTCCTGCCTGTCCTCTAACCTTTCATTCCCTTGCTTATCAAGAGACTATCTAGCTCTGCCTTAAAATATTCAAAGGCTCTGTTTCCACTGCCTTTTATGGAAGAGTTCCAAAGTCTCATGACCCTGAGGGAGAAACTCCCCTCGCCTCTGAATTAAATAGGTGACCCCCTTTTTTTAAACAGTGACCCCTAGTTCTAGATTCTCCCACAAGAAATATCTTTCTCACATCGACCCTTTTGAGACCCCTCAGGATCTTATGTTTCAATCAAGTCGTCTCTTACTCTTCTAAATTCCAGCGGATACAAGCCTAGCCTGTCTGACCTTTCCTCGTAGTACATCCTGCCCAGGTATTGGTCTAGTACATCTTCTCTGAATTGCTTCCAATGTATTTGCACCCTTCCTTAAATAAGGAGATCAATAACTGGAGTTGTCCACTTGTTACAGGTGCTTTTTATGAAACCAAATACATATGCTCACTTCTAAAGTTTTGGTTCTTAAAGATATGTGATTAAACATTCATATCTTTTGTACTTGAAATGCATTAAACTGTTTTGAGCAACTTTGTCCTTTGCAGTTTTTGAATCTATGAACATTATTTAAGTATGCGGTTGGGAATTCCATAGTAATATCCACATAAACTGATGTAGATACTGAAGAGTTTAAGTTGCTTTTACACTTTTTTAGTTCTGATTACAAAAATCCAATGTGTCCCATTATATGAAATCTGAACCATCAGCTTGGCAGTAGAATCATAAAACTGTAGTCTTAGCTATACCAACAAAATAATAGCCAGGTTTTAAGTGTAGGGTGTTATTGTATGAATATCTATCCTATCTAAAAAGATTGCAATATAAAAGCTGCCTTGGGGTCACATCAGAAAGTTTTTACCTATTCTGACCTCATTGACTGTTTTAATCAATAAATAAAATTAACCTCTGATAGCACTATAGTAGCACTATATATAACAGCAATATTTGAACACTTGCTTTAATAATACTTTCTACTTCCGCAAAATGAAGGTAACGTTTTTACATAGTTGAAAAGCTACTTCTATCAACTTGGCCAGAACAGTTAAAAGAACACATTGTACGGTAGACCTCAATGCTATTTTGGAAGCAATGGTGTCTGAAAAATTAGTTCTAAAATATTAGAGGTGGCTTTTAAAAGGAAGTAGATTTTGGAACATAGGCATTCTTTATTAACTCCTGATGTACTGTTTTGTGAACAGTATCTTGGCAAAAGTATTGCAATGTCTGACTTTTAAGTACAGTTTTAAAGAGAAACTTGTCTTTGATCTTTCATAAGTCACCTTTGCTAGTTGACAGTGGTTCAGTTTTAGTTGTTGTCAGAAGCTATTAGCCCTTGTTATTTGTTACCTGGCTAAGTGCCATGCTTGTGTTTCAGATGGGTGAAGCTAGTGAGCCATAGGGCATGTATTCAATAAGAGGAGTTAGAGTCAACTTAAACCACATCATCTGGTGTAAATACAAAACTGCTGCCAGAAACCCCAAGGCTAATGTAAAAATGGAATGATTGCCAAGCATTAGAAAACCTGAGATTTATCATAGTGTACTTTTCTTCTAAGCAAACTTTATAGTGCTAACCATGACTTTTACAAAAAAAAAGTCGGTTTAAGGTGCAACCACTTGAACTAGTAAGTGTTGAGATAAGTCTGTTTGATGAATGAAAGTGCTCTGTGTAACGCGTGTGGGTTCTTGGCAAACTGCCATGTCTTTGGGGAGTGTTGAGATTATTGATGACATAGAACACTCGTACTCTTGGCATGTACAGTTGATTCAAACTGGCAAAAGAATTGGTGCCTAGAGGATCAGTGTTTTTGTATTCTGCTCACTTACACAATGGGGAATTATTTATGTGGAACACCTGTTTAGCGTGAGTTATATAATGACTATTGTAGGCTGTTTTTCATTTTTCAAAAGCGCTCTGGTCATTTATTAGGGACATAAAACTGTTCATGCAATTATGTAATTGTGAATTATATATTGTGGATAACAGAAGCTGGATTATTTATATCCAAATGACTAAAGCAAGCTGAGCTGAACATTTTAATGTGTAAATTGGTTTTTATTTTTCAGCATGTATTCATGTTGTACATTTTCTTGCTGTCACATTTTGTGTGTATTTTTTAAATGATTTTAATTTTCTAACTGTTTCTTGTGAGGCTTACTCATGTCAGTGGAAAGTTTCATAGTTGACAGATCTTTGCATTTTTCACACATGAACCTAAACAATTTGTCAATTGGCTATCTGACCAGAAAGCAGCAGAGTGGAACTTTGTGTCCTCACCTAATAGCAACAAATTCACCTTGTTAGCAGGAGCCATCAACTGACAATCTAGAGTTGCAACTTTGTTGCCTGCCTACCTTTTCTCTATTCTCTTCCCAGCGATGGTTCTCGAGACAGAAGTCAAACCTTCAGTCAAATCTTCAAGGTCTCAGTGCCTTAGTTCCACTCTTGATAGTATGCTTATAACATCCAATTGACCAATTTGTATTGCTCGTTAAGTTGGAATCATAAGTTGAAAATATTAAAAGCAAAATCTTTAAGCTTGTAAGTAATAAAATTGGAAATGAGTATTGCAAGTGGATTTTGAACAAATTTGGAACTTTTAGGAAAATGGGCCTGTAGCAATGTCAAATGCAGATTAATAAATATCAAAGTAAGGAACTGAAATGACTGAATGGAACAGTCATGTCGCATATTGATATTTTGGGAAAATTGTTTTTAGCTATCGGCCTAAGCCATTGTATGGCTACAGTGAGGGGGAAGCAGAAGGTAAAGTGATGGTGTATTGAAAAAAGATTGAATACAAAAGTGTTATTGTTCTGGAGCCTTGTTGGACCCTATCAAAGTAGTCTTTATCTATTAATTGCCATTTGAAAGAAATTATATTAATGCTCATGCATGAATGAATGCAGTGCAACAAGATTATTTCAGGTCCTGAAATAAAGTTAGCAGGAAAGTCTAAGAAAATTCTGCTTCTTAGACACTTAAGGGTGATTTAGTAAATGTTGAAAATTTATATAAATTGACAAAATTGACTCCTGACAACAGTGTAGAACCAGACAAATTAAAAATTAGGACTAAGCAGGGAATTTGGAGAAGACTATTCATACAAACAATAGTTAACATGGAATGAGTTACCAGGATTAAACTGTTATTCCAAAAAGTTTTTTTAATCTCTTCCTAAATAGTTCTTTGTAGTACAGAACTTGAGTATTGCTGAAAATAAAAACTTATCTAAGCTTTTCATCTTGCACTCATCAGGAGAATCACTGTATAAATTGTTGTTTTTCCACCTTATTGGTATTCTTGCAAGCGGAGAGAGTGCTGATTGCTTGGCAAGTGGCATTGCCATGGAGGATGCACCACTGATGGTGACCAACAGTTAACTGCCAAATATTGTAATTTAAACCAGGCAGCTTACCCCAATTGGTCAAGGCATTGCCCTGTGAAATTAGTACGCGAATGGCTGTCACTTACTTTGTGCCTGTTTCAGTTAAACAAAGTATGTACATGTTCATTGTCTGCAAAGAATAGGGCCCTGTGTATTAATATATGTAGCTTCCAGTACATGCAAATGTGCCACATTGCGAGCCCGACTGACTATCTTAAATTGGTTGTCAGCGTAATTCTTCACACATTGAGGATTATTTAGCAAAGGTTGTCCAATCGCAGAATTACATCTAACTTTGGACTCTATGAAGTTTTACAAGCATGGCCTGGTTGGACTGTACCCAACCTGTTGCGAAAAGCGGCTTGGACATGCTGTTTGATACGATCTGCCAGACTTTGGGATCAATGGCTTACATATCCAACATCTCACGGGCACTGAAATTCATATACCACATTACTAATTGGTGTGATAGGCAAGACCGCCTTTTTGGTTCGATGGCAGCATCCTGTTGGTGGTGAATACCACTTGTGTTGCTCCTGCATAACAGCATTAAACAGCTAGCGCCACCTGTTGCTCAAATTTTTGAAATACCTTGCTCTTCCAGCGTAATCTGAGGTAGACTTGGTATGTTTCAGGACTGGAAGTCACAGCCTTAGGCCCATTCATGAATTTGTGAGTTATACACATGAAATGATCTATGGCCATTATCCTGCAGGATGCCTTTGCATCCTATTTCAGCATCAAGCTCGCATGGTGAGCAAATGTCTTGGGCCCTGTTTACAAGGTTTCTGATAAAACCAATCTCATAGCTTGTGGAACTGTAAGAAGCCCAATGCGTTTATTGACCAGTGAAGGTAGGCTTGCGGTGGACAGTGGTAGAGAACTCCCTGGCAGATTTCTCAACTAGTATGTCAAGGAAGGGGAATTCATTTGACTGCTCCGTTTCACAGGTGAATTTGAGTACAGGATGGAGACCGTTAAGATATGAGAAAATTGCTACATGCAGCTGCATTTTTAAATATAGCAAACATATCATCCACAATATGCGAGGGGTAGTAGATTATTTCATCAAGACATGTTTCTCATGGAACCCAACAAAGATGTTTACAAGAGATTGGCCCAGAGGAGATCCCATGACAGCACCATCTATTTGGGCATACATGGTGTCATTAAAACTGAACTTTCGAGTTCATAAGTTCAATGATCACTGATCCATGCAATGATGGTGGGTCTAGATTGCCATGATATAGTGCTGCAGCACAAATACCAATGGCCTTCTTAAGTGGAACATTGCACTGGCTAGCAATGTCAAATGAGCATATGAACACAGTACTGCTATCGATATGCAAGTCCTGTGTGGTCTTCACTGTGTATGTGGAAAACTTGGTCTAAAACTGGCTGTAACAATTCTGCCGACCATTTGGCCAATTCATGTTGTGCAGAACCAGTCATAGCTAAGATACAGCGTAAAGGGATTTTTGTGTGTCTTGGGCAGCCCATACATAAGCGGATGTAGTGAACCATGAGGATGAGCCCTGTCATATGTATTATGTGGTAGCTCATTGCTCTTACACAAATCCAGCAAGTGTATTTGTAGCTTACCTTCAAGCAAGGCTGTCTAGTCATGTTGAGCGGCAGGACCAATGGATATGAATTTGGACCTGCCATTAAGAATGGAGTGCATTTTGATAGTCAAGCTTGTTAAGGATGACTATTCCCGTTCCTTTTTCAGCTTCACTTACGTGTATGTCTGGGTTGGTCTTAAGGACTTGCAATGCTGTAAGACATTGCCTGTGAAAGTTGGACAAGTCATTCGGAATCCTGCAATATGTGTGTGCTAGATCAGCTAGGCGCACTTTCAAGAATTCAGCATCTTCAATGGACATTGGTTTGTGGCGGTATAGTTGGGAGTAGAGGAGTTCAAACTCAGTTAATACCTCTTCATGTTTGATTTGAGATGAAGGCAGACCAAAATTGAAACCATGCGCAAACGCAAATTCCTCGCTTTGTGTATATGGTCAGCTATACAATTGGTCTTAGCAGGAACCTTGTAAATCGGGCCCAAGCCATTTGCTTACCGTGTAAGCTTGATGCTGAAATATGGCGTATCAAAGGCACGCTGCAGGATAATGGCTACCCTAATCAGATCATTGCATACTGTATATCACACATTATCATGTACGGGCCGAAGGCCATCACTTTGATTCTGAAAGGTGCCTAGTTCATTTTGGATTACCCTGGAAGAGCATGGTATCTCAAATTTGAGCAACAGGTGAAGCTAGCTGTTTCGTGCTGCTACTATCCAGTAGCAACACAAGTGGTATTCGCCACTAACAGGATATTGCTGTTGAGCCAAAAAGATATTCTGCCTATCACTCAAATGAGTAATGTGGTATATGAATTTCAGTGCCAGTGTGATGCTTGATATGTAGGCCATACGTCCCAAAGACTAGTGGATCATATCAAATAGCATGACCCAGCTGCTGTTTGCCACGGGCAGGGCACAGACTGTACCCAACCAGCCCGTGCTTACGAAACTCAAAACACAGTGGCCAACATTAGATGTGGCCCTGTGATTGAGGATTCTTTAGAAAATTATGTCCAATGTGCTAAGAATTACACTGACAACCAGTTTAAGATTGTCATTCGATTCGAGATGTAGCGCATTTGTGTGTATTGGAAGCTACATATATTAATGCACAGGGCCCTGTTCTTTACGGACAGAAAGAACATGTACATTGTGCCTGTTTCAGCTAAACAAAATAAGTGACAGCCATTCGCTGACTCTGGTAAAGGCATTGCCCTGAGGAATATCAGGGTCAAGCTGCCTGGTTTAAATTTCAAACAATGCTTGGCAGTTAACTGTCAGTCACCATGTATTGTAATGCCATTTGCCAATTAATCAGCACTCTTCAAATATAGTATAAATTGTTTTCCCCCTTGGTATTCTTGCGAGTAACCTGATAAGACGAAAAGCTTAGACATACCTCCTTTTTCAGCAATGCTCTTCCTAAATTTTTTTATTCCCAAAATTGTCCTCCATAATCTGACACTTTAGCAATAAGAGCATTCGATTTACAACCAAATAGTTCCAGAATTAATCTCTAGCATTGCCAGTAGTTTAAAAAAAATATTTCCAGTCCCTCTTACTTGGCAACCTTGTCAGTTCATGCAAAATGTAAAATAAGCCTTGAGAATGGTAGAATATGATATATATGCTGACTGCCATCTTAAGGGACTACCTGGGAAAATCTCATTAGATTTGTTGAAGCATTACACATAATAAAGCTTTCTAGAATTTGTTTATAAGGCAGTTTTGTTTCAAGTTCACTATTTGTTTCTTGCAGTGTCCCATAGCTAATGTCTGCTGAGTTGAGACCTTAAACAACATACCTCCATGAGGAGGGAAATACTGCAACTACAAATGTTCTAGGGCCCTGGTGATAGTACCAGTTTTTAAGAAAACAAAAAGAACATTATAATTGTTTCCCAGACTCCACCTTTCCTCATTAAATAGTGTCAGATTTTTTTGATAAGCTGCGAAATGGGAAAGTAAAGCACTCCAAGTGAGCGATGCAGTGGACAAACTTGAGAAATTCATCGTGGTGAACCCATTCGGCACTATGTTGAAAACACTTGTGATCTTGATTTTTTTTTGTATGGGGAAGTGAGTGAACTTGCACAAACAAAAACAGAAAATGCTGGATAAACTCAGCAGGTCTGGCAGCATCTGTGGAGAAAGAAACAGTGTTAATGTTTTGAGTCCATATGGCTCTTCAGATCTAGACGGAAGTAGAAATGTGATGGAATTTCCCCAGCCACCTTGCCAGCACCTCCCTGCCCCCAACAAGGCCACCTGTCACTTGTTTGTGTTCTTTCACAGTGATGACCCTTGTTTTAACATTAACACATTCTGCTTTCTTACCTTTATGCTACTATCAGCACTTCTTTAGTCTTCACCACTACCAGTTAACACTTTTGTGTCCATGACATCTTTGTCAATCTCTCCTTAGTTCCCACTCATCGCTGACCTTTATATTTTCACCTACTCCACCCCCCCCCAACAGTATAAATTCCATCATATTTCTACTTCTCTTTTGTCATGCGAACTTGAAAAATACAAATAAGGAGCAGCAGTAGGCCATTTGGCCCCTCGAGTCTGCTCTGCCATTTGACAAGATCATGGCTGATCTGATAGTAACCTCCAATCTGCAACCCACCTTCCCCTGATAACCTATCACCCTCTTGCTTATCAAGAATCTGTCCACCTCTGCCTTAAAAATATTCCAAGACTCTGCTTCCACTGCATTTTCAGGAAGAGCTTCAAAGACTTGAGACCCTTGAGGAAAAAATGCACCTTATTTCCATTTTAAATGGGCGACCCCTTATTTTTAAACAGTGATTCCTGTTCTAGATTCTCCCATAAGAGAGAACATCCTCTCCTCATCCACCCTATCAAGTACCCTCAGTATCTTGGGTTTCAGTCAAATCGCCTCTTACTCTTTTAAACCCCAGTGGATACAAGCTTAGCCTGTCCAACCTTTCCTCATAAGCCAACCCGCCCATTTCAGGTATTAGTTTGGTAAACCTTCTCTGAACTGCTTCCAATGCGTTTACATTGTTCCTTAAATAAGGTGACCAATACTGTATGTAGTCCTCCAAAAGCGGTCTCACTAGTGCTCTGTATAACTGAAACATAACCTCCCTACTTTAGTATTCTATTTCCCTTGCAATAAATGGTATTCTATTAACTTTCCTAATTACTTGCTGTACCTGCATACTAGCCTTTTGTGATTCATGCACTAAGACATCCAGATCCCTCTGCATCTCAGCTCTGCAATCTCTCTCAATTTAGATAATATGCTTCTCTTTTATTCTTCCTGCCAAAATGGACATTTTCACCTTGTTCCATTTGCCAGATCCTTGCCCACTCACTTAACATATCTATATCTTTTTGTAGCCTCTTTGTGTCCTCTTCATAAATTACTTTCCTTTTCTGTGTCATCAAATTTGGCAACCATCTCATCCGTCCCTTCATCCAAGTCATTTATATAAATTGTAACAAGTTGAGGCCCCAGCACTGATCCCTGTGGTACACCACTTGTTACACCTTGCCAACCTGAAAGAGACCTATTTATGCCTACTCTTTGCTTCTTGTTAGTCAGCCAATCTTCTATCCATTCCAATATATTACCCCTTATATCTTGAGCTTTTATTTTCTGCAATAACCTTTGATGTAGCACTTTTATCAAATGCCTTCAGGAAATCTAAGGACAGTACATCCACCAATTCCCCTTTATCCACAGTACATGTACTTCCTCAAAGAGCTCCCAGTAAGTTGGTTAAATATGATTTCCCTTGCATAAAACCATGTTGACTCTTCCTGATTGCCTTGAACTTATCCAAGTGCCCTGCTACAGCTTCTTTAGCTTCTAACATTTTTCCAATGACCGGTGTTAAGCTAACTGGCTTGTAGTTTCCTGCTTTCTATCTCCCTCCCTTTTTGAATAATGGAGTTACATTTGCTATCTCCAATCTAATGAAACCTTTCCTGAATATAGGGAGTTTCAGAAAATTAAAACCAATGCACCAACTATAACACTAGCCAAAACAAAAACAGAATTACCTGGAAAAACTCAGCAGGTCTGGCAGCATCGGCGGAGAAGAAAAGAGTTGACGTTTCGAGAGGAGAAGAACTCTTTTCTTCTCTGCCGATGCTGCCAGACCTGCTGAGTTTTTCCAGGTAAGTCTGTTTTTGTTTTGGATTTCTAGCATCTGCAGTTTTTTTGTTTTTATAACACTAGCCACTTCTTTTAAGACCCTAGGATGAAGTCCATCAGGACCTGGGCACTTGTCAGCCTGCAGTTCCAATAATTTACTCAGTACCACTTCTCTGGTGATTGTAATTTTCCTGGGTTCCTCCCTCCCATTTCCTGATGTATAGCTGTTTCTGAGATGTTATTTGCATCCTCTATAGTGAACACTGATGCAAAATAGCTGTTCAATTCATCTGCCATTCCCTTGTTTTCCATTATCAATTCTTCGGACTCACTTTTTCTCTTAGACCAACGATCACTTTGTTAACTCGTTTCTTTTTAAAATATTTATAGAATCTCTTACTATCTTTATTTCTAGCTAGCTTTTTCTTGTACTCTAATTTCTCCTTCATTCACCTTTTAGTCATCCTTTGTTGTTCCTTTATATTCTGTCCAACCTTCTCTATTTCTCCCTCCACAGATGCTGCCGGGCCTACGTTTTTCCAGCATTTTGTTTGTTTGATTTTCCAGCAACTGCAGTATTTTGTTTTTATCTGAGTGAACATTTAATTGTCATATGTTTAGTTCAGTACAATAGTTTGGTATGCACTAGGATGAAAATCTAAAAGGTGACCTTTACAAAGTTTTTCTGCCACTAAATTCCTATTTGCTGAATCAATTACTTATATGCTACTTTGTAATTACTTTTTTCTTCTCTTCAAGGCAAATGGCATAAAGATTGGACCACAGCATGCTGCTACTAATGCATCACATTCAGGCAGCCATGGAGGGCAACAGGCTGGTGGAGGTTGCTGTTGAGGTTCCTCATTTATCTATCTGCTTGACTTGGGCCTATTACCTTTCATCCTCTCCTACACCAGTCCAAGACGTGAAGCCATTACTATATGGTTTATTTAATAGGAGATATCTGGAAAGTCCTTAATAAACCTTGTAAAACTTGTCGTACATACTGTTCTCAGCAGAAAGCTAATATTTGCTTAGACAGGATTTGAAAATTGTACTCGTACCTATTTACAGTTTTCTGGTTGTTCTTTTGTCTATTTTGCCCTCGACTACAAAATGAATTGTATTAAACACTACAAATTTCATCTGAATATTTTAATTGTGTGGGTTAAAATTCCTATTACTGTTACTTATTTCATAATATCAAACTGTAAAAGCTGTCAAATTTCAAATGCTGTGGAGAAATGCTAGAGGACTATTTTAATTCTGTATTTATCATCTACTTTGTGTATATATAGTTAAAATACAAGCTTGGGTGTATGTTGGCCAAGCTGAAATCCTTCAGTTAAGCAGATCACCAATGTCTTCTGAACTACTTCAGCTTAAAATGGCAGTATTGTTCTAGTCTGAAGCTTTGTCTACTCTGAATTTGAGATGGTTTGACTTTTGGTCTCAATACCAACTGCTTTTCCCTGCCCCCTCTACCAACCCTATGTCCATATCTCCCACATGTAACTCGTTAAATGTACATTGTTAGAGACTTCATATCACTTATTTTAATGCCAGATGTCTATCCAGCTGATTTAGAGCACCCTTTCAGAAATGGATCAGTGGTTTGCCTTAAAGAATAGTTTAAGATTAAAACAAATGGCAGCTGAAAGAGGGTTCTTTTTGTTTTATGTTTGGGATGGTGCATTGAAAAACATAGATCTTTCTCTCATTACACAACATTTTTATCTGCATGTATTTCTTTGACCAGTAAATTTAAACACAAGCTTTAAAATTAGATGTAAAAGTGGTGTAAAGCTTTTCTTTCATGGCGGTCTATTCTGTTTTGTCAGTGAAAATTTGTTTATGTACAGGGGTGATAAACTAATAAACCTGCCAAAATGAAACAACCTGACAAAAAATGAACAGGCTGTAGCTTTGTGAACCCAAATATATGCACAGTGAATAAGGAATTTGTTTTTAAGGCAAAAACTATTTAAACTGGTGTCTTAACATAAAATGGAATGCACAATTAATCATACTAACAATATGGTTTGAATTTTTAATTCTATTGGAAATGTTTGGTGAAAGCTATATAGTAAAGCTGTTTAAAGGTAATCAAGTGGTAAGGAAGCAATTGGTAGTGGTATTGCGAAGTGAATGGAGTAAAATGCCAGTGATGCAGTAGCCACTATAAACATACTTGGACTTAGTATTTGATTTCTGGTTTGAAATCTCACTCAAGTGCCTGCATGATTCTGTTTTCAATTTGAAATAAGAAAACCAGTCTTAGAACTGCTGACAACCTTGCTGCATTTAGTTTTTATTCCAAGGGTTTGTCGGCATTTAATTTTGCCCTAGGGTGCTGTTTAGTTAAGAACTTTGCCTGCTACGGTGTTCACATCTGTCACTTATTCAGAAGCAGGTAAGTTAATGTAGCCAAAGGCTGCTATAATTTTCTTCTGATATCATTGAAATATTATACCAAGGTTTTACATGGGGTTTTACCAAGTTGTAAATTAGCATATAAAGGCAAGTATTCAAGAATTCTAATGCATCTGGTACAGTTCCTTCACGTTGAAGCATAGAATTGCAGATTTTGCCTAGATATCACCATTAACTGAGCAAATTTTTAAAACTTAAAGATTGCTTAAATTGATTTTATTTTGGGAGCTGGAGGAAAGGAAAAGAAATTTTACGTGCTGTCTGGTTTGAAGGAGTGCTGGGGCAGAAAGTTTTCATTTGTTCAACTCTTTGCTTCCCTTTTTAAAGGCATGTATAAGAAATGTGCATGTAAATCTAAACTTCAAATGTGAGTGTTCCAACATTGAGAGGTTGTACATGGATTCACTTCTGTTATTTTCCAATGTTAAATTTCTGATCTTTTTTGTGGAAATACTTCCTCAGTGACGAGATTCTCCCTCTGCACTTTCACAATTGATTATGCTAGGTACGGTTTTTGTCTCATTTTATTAATAGTATTGATAGTTTCATAAAATGGTTTCAGCTAGCTGTGAGATTAACTATGTGCACGTGCGCCAGTGAGCAAGTAGCAAATCTGGGAGAGAGACAGTTTCTGGATAAGCAGCATCACTGGCAGCAGTAAGTGTGCTGGGAGAGAGAGGAGTTCAAGGGGTGGGGGAAAAGAGAGGGAGGGCTACAGGGCCCAGTTGGGAGGCTGAAGAGACTAGCTACCTGGGATGTGAGAAAGAGAGACGTGTGTGTGCATGGCTCACTCACATTCTAGATTATCAGTAACCCTCGTGTCCCCACCCCCACACACATACACACTCTGGGGGCAAGGAGTGAGTGAGTAAACACCAAGATGGAGTGAGCCAAACACACACAGTCTTGCTCGGTCATTTTTATTGGTTTCTAAATGATCAATTTATTGCTTTATTTTTGTTCAGCAAGTTGTTTACTAACATAAGAACAAGGAGCAGGAGTAGGTTAATTCAGCCTCTTGTGCCTGCTCTGCCATTTAATAAGATAATGCCTGATCTGATATCTTGCATCTTGCCTATCCCCGATAACCTATCGCCCCCTTGCTTTACCAAGAATCTATCCACTTGTGTCTTAAAAATATTCAAAGACTCTGCTTCTGTGCTGCCTTTTCAGGAAGAAACTTCCAAAGATTCACGACGCTCAAAAGATTTTGCCTCATCTCCTTTTTAAATGGGTGACCCCACCCACACACAACCTATTTCTATCTTTTTGTAGCTGCCTTATGTCCTCTTCACAACTTACTTTCCTACTTATCATTGTATCATCAAATTTGGCAACCACCCCATCCGTCCCTTCTGTAAACAGTTGAGGTCCCTTCACTGATCCTTATAGCACACCACTTGTTACATCCTGCCAACCTGTGACCCATTTATGCCTGCTGTCTGCTTCCTGTTAGCCTGCCAGTCATCTATCTATGCCAGTCGTCATACTCAACTTTTTTTTGAAATTCATGCAAAATCTGCTCATCGGGCCCTTGAGTGAGGTGAAAAAAATGGAAATGAGGCCCCTCCCCCATACAAGTTGGACAAACCTAATATAAGCAGACACTGAACTATTAGATTAAACAATGGGTTTAACTGGGAGAAAAAAAAAGTTCATTCATAATTGCCATTATATAAAATTCCTCTGGTTGCAGGTTCTCCCCCAAAGTTGTGGAGAAGAAAAATCAGCCTGAATTCCTTTTCCTGATAACTAACCTAGAGGATGTGAAGAAAAGACCAGATTGGGTTTTAATGCAACGCCTGTCTTCTCTTACCCATCCCCCTCCAAAGATGTGCATGCACACCTTATTCAGTAATCATTTTTGTGAGGGGGAATAACAGTAGCTGCTACTCCATCAGTGCCCAAAAGAGGAGTTAGAAGGCGGAACTGAAAATGAGTTTATTTAGAGGGAGAATATAAAGGTTAATTCAGTTACAGATTTTATAACTATAACGTGAAATGAAAACAAATGACTTTTGTAACAATGAAGTGGAAATCTAACAATGATTTCTTCAATGCCACAGTCAAAAGACTTCAGGACCCAGAGCCTTTAATTTTCAACTTTAGTTTTCTACCTAACAGCTATTAAGGCTTAGGTCATGCAGGAAACCAAATATAGTTCTGCTTTGAATGAAATTTTGTAAACTGTTAAGGGTTATATAAAGTAGTATTTAGGATCCAGATCATGTGGCAATTGTAGGCTGTTCTCAAGCATAAAACATTTTTTAAAAAAAATCATTTGTATTTCCTCCCATGGTGGCAGTTTGGGCAATGGGTGGGGCAGGGCAAGGGGTGCTTTTAGGGAAAAGTGATTGAAAAATAGTGGATTGCACACTTCATCCTACATCCTTTGCCATATTACTGAAGCAAAGATCATTTGTATCTTTGAAAGTGCTTAGTAAGTATCACTACAAAATACAGCATAGGGATATAATTTTCAATCTCCAGAAAGATTTCCATGTAATGCTAGGCTTTTATTGTATGGTCGTCCACAATGGTAAACTTTGGGCATTATATCTTTGCAGTTGTGAATGGTGGATGGTTAAATAACTAGCCAGGAGGGTGGTGGGGGGTCCAAAATAATCCCCAACCTCAATAATGGAGGAGGCCAGCACGACCATGCAAAAAACAAGGTTGCTTCCTCCCTAAGTTCCCACTATCATACATGCCAGTCTTTAACCAATTCAATTCACCCCACCCCATGTATATAAAGAAATAGCCTTTGCTATGTCTTGTGCATTCGATGAGCTCTGACAACATCCTGTCTGTGGTCCTGAAGACTTGTGTTCGTGAACTTGCCATACCTTAAGTCAAACTCTCAGTACAAATACTGGCATTGACCCAACAATGTGCAAAATTGCCCAGATACGTCTTGATAACAAAAAGCAAGACAGATCCCCTCAGGTCAATTAGTGCATCAGCAAGTCAGATATTCTGAGTTTTTAAAAATTAATTACAACCAGCAATGACTGTTTCCGCAATAGTATGTAGTGTTTAAAGATTTTGGTTCTGTTTTACTATTCTTCAGTTTCTTGTCATGGTGCATTCTTTCCCAACTGAAATTATTCTCTGGTGCTTTGTTGCTCGAGCCAACGACTAGGAGGTCAATGTGTTTCGGGGCCAGTGGGATAGAAATTGGATTGTTCTCCTTGGATCGGACAAGGTTAAGGGGAGATTTAATACATGTATTCAAAGGTGAGATGCTTTGATAATAAATAAGTTGAAACTGTTTCTAAGTAATGGGTAAATTGGTATCTAATTCAGTGGACTGATTCAAATTTATGATTGGCTAAAGAACCAGAGAAGAGATGCAAGATTAGTTTCACAGTGGGCATTATCTGGAATGTGCAGCCTGAAATGGTGGTGGAAGCATATTAAAGGGAAACTTTCAAAAGGAAATTGTATCTAATTAAAAATGAAACATTTAGAGGGCTATGGAAAAATCAGGATGGAACTAATTGAATAGCTCTTTCAAAAAAGCCAGTGCCGGACAATGGGCCAAAGGTTTCCTTCTGTAAAATTCTGACTCCACAATTGATATAATGTCAGGTGAGTTGAAGAAAATCCTTAATCCATTTCTCAATTTTAGACTGTGCTACTCTTTTTGCATTGCAACACAAGTGTTTCTTAAATGAGTAAGATACTGGCCTTAACCATTTTTCCTGCCAACACTTTCGAGCTATGGCTCACCCTCTGAAGAAACTTTGTGGCATGTGTCCTAAAATTGCCTTTCACAACCATGAATCATTGCCTGTTGCCCTGACAAGCCTGAAAGTATTCTTTCAGATTTACTTAGTTGTGTAGACAATATTTAACAGAATGAAGATTTTTACTCAATTTTTACATCCTATGTTCCTCAGTGGTTGCAGCCGTGTGCTTTATAATTCTATACTTCAATTAATAACTTAAATCCAGGTTATGTAAATACTGACTAATGGTATGTGTTCCAATTTTGAAATGGAGGGTGTTTACTAATTAATTATGCTTCTCATTTACATATTTGGGTATTTCATATTGCTGTTGCACTGCACATGACTTTTGCAATCTGTACTTCCACTTCAGTAAATGAAGTGGATCTATATAGGGTGTGTGTGCATTCTCCACCTAGGGCAAATAAGCATTACCAATTTGTATCTCCTCATAGCTTAAGTTTGGAGACTTGATGATGATAGGTTTCACCCGTCAGACAAAGCCTTGCAGCTGTTGCAGATGCAATAGTAAATAGACCTACTTGCATAATCAGTGAAATAAAGTTGATCTTAAATTGCTTATGAAAATTCAGTATACTAACAGGGAGAAAAAAAAACCAGAGCAGGGGATGGAGGGGGAAATTCTTTTTATTATACAGAGATGAAAATAAGGTCTGATGTCCTACAACAAGTCCCCACAAACAGCAATGTCAGAATAACCAAATACTCTTGGTATTTTTTGTGATCTTGCCTGAGGGTAAATATTGGTCAGGACATGGGGGAGAATTCCCCTGCTCTTCAAAATAGTGCCATAGGATCTTATGTTCAGAGTGCAGACTGGGCCTAGGTTCACTAATGTCCTTACCTGGTCTGGCCTACATGTGAGACCCACAGCAATGTGGTTGACTTTTAAATGGGCCACTCTGTTCTCAAGGGCAATTAGGGATGGGTAATAAATGATCGCCCAGCCAGCGATGCACACATCCCATGAATGAACAAAAGAAAAGTTTAACTTATTTTCAAAATGGCACTACTGGTAGTGAAGCACTTCATAGTGTGCTGTAGTAATGATCTTGATTTTGTGAAGTCCTGCAGCAGAATTGTCCCAGATTTGTACCAAGTGTGGTAGTGGGCAGGAAAAGGGATGTTTTACCTGCTGGCTGCAATGTTGGGTTTTTGCACCATATTGTCACATTCCTGGTGCATCCCGCTTCATTAATGCTGCAATCCTGGGAACCATGCTGGATTGTTGGCTGGGTGGACTCTGATTTGCCTGCCCTGTCGTCACCTCAGGTCTTCAGTAATCTGGGTGCCCCCTGCACAGAGCTAGCACTCTCCAAGATATCAAAACCTACTGCAAAGTAATGGCTGCCAAAGGGAGGAAACATGCTGCCTCCAAATTTTACGAAAACGGATGCAGTGGAGGCCCGCTCTTGGAGACTAGCAAGCAAGGTTACCAATCCAGCACAGGTGGCAGTGGTGGTCAGCACCAATGCACTGCAAAAGAGGTCAGCCGCTCAGTGCCGAAAGAGGATGAATTTCTCCTCTGTTGGGAGAAGTCCCATCACTTCCAACTCTGTTTCGCTCAATCCCATCTCTCAATCTTGGGGATCTCACTGCCAGTTCAAGGGACATCACCATTCACACACACACCTTTATCTGCCCTGTGGATCGTGTCCTCATCCAGTCCATGACACCACTCTCCACCTGCACGTGTCAGGCATCCTCCTAATCTGGCCTGGCAGGCACCCTTCTTACACTCTTCATGCAGGACAAGCTGGCACAACAAAAGGGCAAGGTTGTAGACTGGTGGAGGAATGCCAGACAGACATCAAAGTCCTCACAGACTTTGAAAATAGTTGTGCAGCTGGTTAGCAACGATCTGGACTGTTCCTGTGCTGACACGGAGGTCGGTGGTGTTCAACCAAGTGAGGATCCAGCAGTGCAACATCTGTTAGACAACCATGCTGTGAGTGAGTTCTCCTGTTCCACTTTCCCCTGCCATACACTAATTAATCTCCTTGCTTTCGCAGGCACGTCTGAGAAGCAGTCAAGGGGGTCCACGAGCCAGGTCCTCGACTCAAGCCCCAAAGACACCTTGGAAGAAAAATCTGATGATGCCCTAATTCAACGCTTGCCCACACCTTCCACCTGTGCAGCGACATAAACCTCAGTGGGAACTAGTTCTAGAGTAGCCTTGGGGTCACAATCTGGTGGCCACCACACTGATCCACAGCAGACGATAGCAGGGTCTTCCCAAGTTTCAAGCACTCTGAGAACTGCTGGAGGCCAGAAATCTGCTGAGTCTGAGTCGGACGATGAGCCTCTGGGCTCGCTCATACCTCAGTTGCTGAAGCTGCAAAGGCAAGCTCGGGAACATAAGGAAGGGATGTTCACTGCACTCTGATTGCCAGGCACAATGGAGGAGTCTCTCCGCCTTCATTCTGCGGTGATGGTGCATTGGCATGCCGGCGCTAAGGTCAACACTGGTAGGATGGTGGCTGCCATGGATACCTTGATCCAGGACATTAGCCCGCATAGTGCAGGACCTAACTCTATTGCTGATGCCATAGTTGACCTCCAACAGTGTCAATGCGAGATGGATGCGGGGCAGCTCAATCTCTTCGAGGAGTCAGCCAGGAACTGTCAGGCACCCATATGGGGGAGGATCAGCAAGTGCACACCCTGGGGCCATCCATCCAGGTGACTCCAAGAGTGTCCAGCCCATCCAAATCCCTTCTTACAGTGACTCCACCAGCTCTAGCTCCACAGGCCAAGGAGCACCACTGCCATACAGCTGGACCCCGAAATCAGGCCAGGACCCTACAGTTCTTGGCCCTCCAGAGGATGCCTGCCATGGTCATCACAGGGCGTAGTAGTCAGCAGGTTGCTTCCACCTCTGCTGTGGATGTCGGGGAATCACCAAGCCTTAGTGGCAGGGTTAGGAAGGTTAAGAAGATGTAATTGTACAGCCTGGGCACAGGTGTTAATCACTTGTACATAGTGTTCACTATTGTAAGTAAACTCCCAAAAATGTGTCCTTGCTCATGCCTTCTTGTTATGATGAGCAGTGTTCATGTCACTCAGATGTGAAACCTACATTCCTGCACAAGATAAAAGCAGGTGTCTCAGTCCAGGGCCTCTTCCCTGTGTAGCGTGTAACCTTCAGACCAAAGCGATGGTCCGGCTTCACAGTGGACACATTAGTGCACCTTGATGGTGCTCATCATTGCCGTGGGCAGGCGTAAGCGTTCCGTCATTCTCTGTGCGCTCTCAGCAACTTTTGAAGTTGGCTGGCCCCCCCCGTCACTTCATCTCTGGTGGCACTGTGCCCCTGAAGGGGTCAGGTGCATTTAAAGTTGCATGGCTGAGTCTCTGATATAACCCTGAGCACAATGCAAGCTAGCTGCCCTCAGCCAGACAGGCGTCAGACATTCACAGAGGCTATGTGAAGATCTATGGAATGACCTCACTGCATGTCATCATCATCCTCCTGGAATCTAGTGACTATTAGGGCCTCCACTGCATCTCTATGATATGAGCCTGAGGGTATGTGCGCTGCCATCAGCCATGCAGGAGTCAAACGTTCACAGATGCAAGGTAAGGATGTCAGATCTGTCCTCACTGCATCATCGTCATCCTCCACGAATCTTGCAGCAATGGTGACCTCCTGAGTGTGCCTGTCTCATCTGGTCAGTGTGATGGCCTCATTGCCTTCGAGGACCTCGTTGTCCCCTGTTGGAGTGTGCATCAAGCATGGTGATGCACAACACCCTCTGGGGACTGTCTTGCAGTGCAGCACTGGAACCTCATTTTCAAAATGTCCATCGTTTGCGCCACCAAAGACCAGTTTGCGGCATAAGCCTTGTTATAACATCACTGCTGCAGTCTGAGGCCATTGCACTGGCGTCGTCATCCACATTCTCCATGTACTGCGCTCACTGGCTATCCAAAACTACGCCCCACTCCACTTGACTGGCAGCAGCTTCAGCCATTGGACTGCATGCTGTGCCCTCAGTTTAGGCGCAGGCATTCTCCTAACTTGCACTGAAAGACTGCGCTGTTAGCTTGAACCATAATAGATATTGGTCTAAATTTTAATAAAGACATTGCAATGGGCTGTGAGCACCTCTACCAGTGACTGCACCATGGCCACCTTTCACAAGGGGATTGTACAACTTGCCCAGTCGGCCAATTGCCCTGCTGCCCCTTAAAAGGCACATTAATTTGCAGTCTGTGCCCAAGGGGTGAAAAGTTCTGGAGCGTTTGGTTGCACTTTCATGCTTTTGCATTTTTGTGGGCAGTAAAGCTTCAGAGAGCAGAAGAATGCTCACTTGTGGCAAGCTTTTCCAAGTAACAATTACCCCCCACCCCCCCCATCCTGGCATGTAGTTGAGTATTCCCTACAGGCTGTGCTGTCTTCCCCCGCCCCCCCCCCAAATGCCCCCAGCCTTACCTGCACTGGAGCCATTGTCCCAGCACTGCACTGAAAGCCAGCTGAGAAAAAGCAATTTGCCTGTGCCCCCCTGAATGCATGATGTCTCTTCCTTGACAAGGTTGTGTGCACTCATCTCTGAGTTCCCCTCAAAGTTCAGGTCGCCAGTTGCATGCCTTATAAAGGCAGTCATGAAGCATACCATTCTGAAGTCAGGCTGATGTGGGTGGTAAATTTGACATGGTGGGGCGGGTGGGGTAGGGTTGGCAGTGGTGGGGTGTGTGATGATTCTGGTGAGCAGGGCTTATAATTAGATGCAAATATATTAAAATGACATTCCCACCATGCGGTGGTGGGAAAGGCGGCCCGCCATTAATGGGTGGAGCAGATGATCGCAAACTGGTCATGACGGTGTAAAACTGATTTTTGGCCTTCCTGCCATATTGTTACCCCCCCATCCCCACCCACCATGACGCCCTGGACTTGAATGCAGAACCTTCTGACTCAGAGGCAAGTGTGCTACCAACTGAGCCACTGCTAGTTGTCCTTAGGTGGTCATAGGCTTTCTTAGATCACTGTAAGCCCTTGTGGTGATCTTTGCTACGTCAGGATTTGCAGGATATTGACAGTGCAGAAATTTGTGTCTCAAGTCAGGGCAGAGTATGGATGGCAGAAGGAACTTGGACATGTTTCCACCACTTAACTCCTCTTGTTTTTGATGGTAGATATTGCAGGGGAAGGAATTGCTGCCAAAGCAACCTGGTGAATGCTGCAGATTGCATAAACTGAGATACAGATGTACCAGTAAACTGCACTGTCTTAGATGATGTCCAATTTGTGTTGCTGCAGCTGCATTGATCCAGGTAACTGGTGAATATTCCATTATACTCCTGACTTTAGGTTTGTAGGTCAAGTTTTGGAGAGAATTTGAGGGGGCAGGAAGGGAGCTGTTTTCACAGGATACTGAGCCTCTGCTTGTTCTTGTAACCACTATGTTAATGAGTCTGGTGCAGTTCAGCTTCTGGCCAATGTTGATTTCATTGATGAAATCAATGCTAATGATGGAACACTACTTTTGATGCTATTGACAGTCAAGGATGCCTTGGCTTTCTTAGAGATGGTTATTACCTTATACATAATATAATACAAATATTAACTGCCACTTGTCAGTCCATGCTTGCATGTTGTCCAGATTGTGTTGTAGATCTGGCTTTAGACTGTTTTGTCATCGGGGGGGGGGATTGGGAATGGGGCTGAACAGCAGAATTAGCAGTGAACTGCCCCACTCCTGACTTAATGACAAGTAAGTTAATTGATAAAGTAGCTAAAATGACTGGGCAATGGATGCTTCCTTCAAGAACTCCTGCAGAGATGACTAGCCTCCAACAAGCACAGCTATCATCCTTCGTCTCAAGTATGACTCGCTATGTAGAGAAATATAGTATTCAAGGTGCACAGTGAAGTCCCATGAACAAATTACAGATTGCTGGGTAATCTGCATTGGTGATTTTGGTTGAGGGAGGAATGTTGATTCGACTAGCAGAAGAACAACACTCTGTGCCATGGGATTTTTCCATCCTTCACAATGCATGTGGGAGTCTTGGTATCAAGTGTCAACTAAAAGATGGTATTATCAACAATGCAACATACTATCAGTACTGCACTTAGTGACAGTCTAAATTGTGTTCAAATAAAGGAGCAAGACCTGAACAAAATGGAAAAGATGAAAGAAAATGTGAAATTAGATGCAAAATATTTATAAACCAATGGAGCTGTTTAATGTACTATAAAGTAAAAACTTTGTAAGTGGAAGCTATTAACCATATCGGTGCTTTTTTGCAATAATTGCTTATTAATTAGAATTTCTTTACTTGGGACCCAAGAGGTGTATAGTAAATTAAACAATACAGAAAAGGAACTTCAAATTCCAAAAGTTCTGATTAGTATGCGTCCTGGAATGCTGAGGGGAATCTGAGGAGCACTGACCACACAATTTATTTAACATCCTTGGATGTGAAAGTTGTGAAGTAGGGCTGTAGGTTTGCCAATGTGATGGCTTTCTTCAGAAAAGCAGAAAAGGATAGATCAGGTAACTACAGAATACCGCCTAATGTCATGAGTAGTTAAGATTATAGGAAATAGTATGGAATTAAATTGATCCCCACTTAGAAAGACTTAGTAGATTTGTAAAATACAAGTTTCATTTGGCAAATTTAATATAATTCTGAGGAAATAGTGTATTCATAAAGAAAACAATGGATCTTGCCTTTTGAAAGTTCATGTACAGATTTGATAAGGTGCCACATAGGACACTTATTACATTCATTTTTAATACCTCATGCTTTAATTGAACAGCATGGAAAGAACAGACACCAATAGTGGTTAATAATTTGTTCCTTTGCATATATGTTTGTATATAAACAGTGGAATTCCACAGGAGTGCAATCATGGGGTCATTGTTCTTTTCAATCTATATCTTAAGAAAAGACATCTGTGCAGACTTCTGGTATGTGAATTCTGACTTGCTTTGGAGTGTTTTTGTCAACCTTTTGTGTTCACTTTCCCCATTTATAGATTCCTAGGTCCACAGTGACTTATGTACACTTGATGCAATACATTTACACCCTTCCATCAGTCTTGCATCTCCTGGCTCCTCAGAAGTTGATATTATGCTCTAACCATCTGTGCTGTTTCATTATAAATATAAACGTTTGTAAAAATAAGGACAATGTATGACTTTAAAATAGGAACTGAATTTGTATGTATTTTATATTGTGAAACCTGTATATGAGTACCTAGAAACTTGCATCAAGTGTCTTTTTTGCAGGTGTATTTTCAAAATTGCCAATCTTGAAGAATCAGCTGAGATTATGATCACCGAATCAGCTGCAACGATGCTAAGAAATTGAGTGGAAGCAGATATAACAGAAGTAAAGTACAGTACCTATACTGTGGAATCTGTTTCCAGCGAGAAACTTGGATGGACAATACTAGTTTATGGGGATGTGAACCCTCCAGGGTTGGCTTGGAGTCTCCAGGAATTGAAGATCAATCTCCAGGACACTGCTGTGTGCAACCCTGGAGAAAAATCATTGGAACATTATAAGATTGTTTTTCTTTTGTCATTTCCTTTGAACATTTCTCTTGAAAATGGTGGTGGGGAGGGTGAATTGGCTGTTTGGCTGACTCAAGCATCATCAATTGGGTAGTGAGTCCTTTTGCTTTTCAATTAGCATAGGAAGATGTAATTGCAAAGGTGTCATGTGATGAAACCTCCAGGAATACATTTAATCACAGTTGGCAACCCTAACAGTGTGGGGCGGGGTCCATATGCGTTTTCTGGTGTGCACTGTCAACAAGGTTGCTTTTAAGATTGGTAACTGCAGCTGCAAAACCTGGATGGCAGCATAGACAAAAAGGAATCTATTAATCCACTGGTTGTGATCTTCAGACTCCATATTCTACATACTTGATGTTGGGCTGTGTTCCCATGTTTTAAGTTGGAAAAATGGCTTGGTCCATTGAATGCTGTCTTCATAATTTGAAAGTATCCATGGTTTCAAAGTGCCACTTCTATATTTTATGCAAGTTATTTGGGTGTATTTATATATTTGTTTCTTGGGAGTGTTCATTTATACAGGTTTTACTGCACCGACATTCAAAATCTTGGCCTAGAATCATAAAATGGTGCAGCACATAAGGCCATTTGGTCCATCGTTCTTATGATGACTTTTTGGAAGAGCTACTCAATTAGTCCCACTTCCTTGCTCCCAGTTTTTATACTGGATTAATGTAATTGGAAGTGCCCCCACCACTAACAGGCTTGATTGGTCTTTAATTGCTGTATTTATCCCTCTCCCCTTTTAGAGGTGTAACAGCTGTGATCCTCCAGCCCTCTGGTACCACTCCCATATCTAAGGAAGATCATGGTCAGAGGCTCTGCAATTTCTACCCTTGCTTCACTGAATCTAGAATGTAGCTTTCCAGATTGGATGACTTTTGCACTTTGGAGTAGAAGGTTGGCAGCGCTCAATCTATTGTATCCTATCTAATTTCTCTATGACCTCCTTTACTGTGCCATTGGTACCATCTTTAGTGAAGGCAGATGTAATGTACTCTACCTTAGCCACGAGTTCTGCCTTCTCAGTTTCCTTTATTGATCCTTAATTGACCCCATCCTTCCTTTTGACTGCCCTTTTACTAATATATTCTATAAAATTATTTTGGGTACCCTTTATATTACCTGCTAATTGCTTCTTTCACTCTTCTCTCATTTCTTTTTTTCAGTTCTTCTCTGTACCTTCTGTATTCAGCTTGATTCTCTACTAAATTATGAGCCTGACAAGTTTTTTTTCATTTCATTTTAATCAATCTTCATTATGAATCTCCACTACAACAACATCTTGTATATATAGTATCTTTAACATAGCAAAACATACCAACATGCTTCACATGAGCATCTTCAAACAAATATGGCCAAGCCATATTGAAATATCAGGGCAAATACCTAAAAGCTTGATCAAAAAGGTAGGTTTTAAGGAGCATTTCTCACTTTGAATGTTATTTCCTTTCCACCTCATGGGAATGTGTTCTCTTTGAAGGCCTTTCATTGCCAATCTTTGATTCCAATCAACCGTAGCCAGATCCTTTTCCAAATTGCTGAAAATAGCTCTCCTCCAGGTGAATATTTCCACATTTGATTTTTCCTTGTCCTTTTCCATAACTGGTTCAAATATTCCCCCAGCTTCTAATCTCATTTCACCTGCAAACCATACTTGATTTTCACTGTGTAAAACTTTGAGATACTCAGTATGTAAATAATGTTTCATTTGAGGGCATATGAAAATTTGTACTGACAAAAATAAAGCCGTGAAGTGGATTATAGGCAATTTGAGAATATTAAGCAACCTTGCAAATGTCTCCACTATTATGAAGGGTTATGATAAATTAAATATTGGATTGTTTCCACAGGTTAATTTTGAAAATCGCAATAAGAATTTTGGCAAAGCCTAAGCTATTGGCCCAAAATTAGTGGCAGAATCCTAAAGTGGCAGTATTACTGGAGTGTTATACACCAGTTTTGCAGAAATCTGAAACTTGTTCATAATGTCAAGATTAGCTAGAAGAGACTAATACTGTGCATCATTAGTCATTTTTTTGGGGAATGAAAAATACATGTGTGTCTATATTCTATTTCTAAATGATTAAAAAAATACAATCCTATTTGTACTGATTTATAAAATGACAATCCTATCTGACTCGATCTTATCTGTAGATGCATTTGCAGAGGAGGAGGAGCTCTGCCAGCACCTACTTTGCATAAATTGTATGGGGAAAATAATTGAGGCTGCCCATCTACATTGTTAAAAGTACATTAAATTTTGCACCTAAAGTTTTTTTTAAAAGACATTTTATACAAAAGCAAAATATTGTGGATGCTGAAAATCTGAAATGAAAACAAAATGCTCAGATCTGGCAGTATCAGAGAGAGAAACAGAATTAACATTTCAGGTCAATGAAATGCTATCTCCAGATGTTGCCAGACTTGAATATTTCCAGCATTTTCTGTTTTTATTTCAGACATTTTATGTTGCAGTACCCCAGAATTGATGTGACTGTCTACTTTGCAAAGCCTACCATTATTGTTCATATTTATTGATCTAATTAGGAGTTTTAAAACATAAAACATGTTAACAAAGGATAACAGATAACTGAGACATATGAACTGGAGAATATTTTGTTGCTATAGTTGGGATAATTGAGTATATTTGACCTTGAAGAATTAGTGTTAAGATTGTTTGTTGATAAATTTGCTGTATAACTGTGCCAAGACCACCAGCAGGTGCCAGTTTTGATTCTTGATGTGCACTGAGTTAACTGAATTTAGTCAGGCCAGCAGTGGGGATGTTACAATTAGACTTGGTGCCATGGGGTTAGGGAGGGTTAAAATTATGTTTTGATTATGAAGTCCAGTGTTCACTTACTAGAGTCATAGATGAATAATGGTCGCTTGGCTGAGATAGCAGAAGACAGCAAAGAATTGCGACCCAATCTGAGCCACTGGCCCAATTTGAACTGCAAGTGGGTGGGTTTTGAATGGGCCTGATTTTAACCCATTGTCTTCAGGAGATGAGGAAAGTTTTAAACAAAAAATGCTGAACTGAACTGCTTAAGTTTGTTCTAGAAGTATATACTTTTATCTCATTGGTTTGCTTCCTTGGGCAACTGAATCATTGTTTTAAAATCTAAGTAATATCTATCAATACCAAGGTGTCCCTGGAAAATACTCTAGAAAAACAATTATAGTTAATTAGTCGCAGCACCTAAACTCAGGGCTGAGTGAAGTGGAAGTGTAATTTATAATTTAACCTAAATCAGATTGAGTCAAGCTCTGCTCCAGAGACATGAGCATGTAATCTAGACCCAAACATTAATACTGATGGAGTGCTGTGTTGTCAGAAGTGTGATTTTGCTTTCTTCCAATACATTGGGATTATTCCAGAATCCAGGGAATTTTTGAAGATCACAACCACTGCATCCACTATCTCTGCAGCCACTGCCTTTTAGAAAACTGGAACTTGGGCCATCAGCTCCAGGGATTGTTGGCTATTAGTCTCATTAATATCTCTAGTACGTTTACTTCACTGATTTAATTACTTTCAAGTTCCTCACTCATCAGGTGCTTGGTTCCCTACCATTTTT
This sequence comes from Carcharodon carcharias, assembly GCF_017639515.1. NCBI lineage: Eukaryota > Metazoa > Chordata > Chondrichthyes > Lamniformes > Lamnidae > Carcharodon > Carcharodon carcharias. The sequence goes on along the minus strand of NC_054472.1, from coordinate 95,193,887 downwards.
TTTAAACACAGATGCAAAATATTTGTTCAATGTCTCTGCCATTTCCTTGTTCCCCATTGCTCCTATCACAGACACTAAAGAACCCACGTTTACTTCCACTACTCTTTCTATATACAAACATACTGGGAGACAAAGCAGGGCTGAAAGGGGCGAGAAAGAGGGAGAGAGTTCAGAGAAACAGCAGGGCTGAAAGGAGCGAAAGCCTTGGGAGACACGATGGGGCTGAATAGAGAGACAGAGAGCTAGAGATCTCAGACAAAGGGGGTGAAAAGTGTGTGTGTGTGTGTGAGAGAGAGACACATACCTAGAGAGTATAACGACAGCAGGGCTGAAAGCAGCAAGAGACTTGGCACAGCGGGACTGAAAGGAGCATGAGAGAGTGAAACATTTGAAGACACATCAGGACTGAAAGTGAGAGAAGAGACACATTGGGTTTAAAGGAACGAGAGAGAGAGAGCATTTGGAGACACGGCGGGACTGAAAGGAGCGAGAGAGAATTTGGAAACGCGGCGGGACTGAAAGGAGCAAAAGAGAATTTGGAGACACGGGGGGACTGAAAGGAGCGAGCGAGAGCAAATTTGGCGACACCGCAGGATTGGCCTATCCAGGCTATCGTTTCAGAGCCTGTGTTCGGAAAGAGATAGAGGTTTGACATCACAGGGAAGCAAATAGATGATTAGCTGGCATTTCCTATTTATCTTACCTAATTTAGAGAATAAACTAGTAAGTCTTATTTATATTTTTTTCCAAAGGTTTATTACTAGTAAAATGTATTGAGTAGAAGTAGAGTTTATTAGTATTAGCAAGGTTTATTAGATTTGTAACCACTTATTAATAGGGTTGCCAACTGCAATTAAATGTATTCCTAGAGGTTCCATCACATGACTTACTCTGACACTCCAGCCATTCTATGGCCAACACACCCATCCTTGAGATGTACTTAGTGCCTTCCTACGCCAACTGGAAAGCAAAAAGACTCATTATCCAATTGGATGATGTTTGACTGTCATCCAAACTGCCTTTTTCTCCCATTTTCAATAGTTTGAACATTTCTCTTTACCAAATATTAAAAAAATTGGTGGGGGGAGAACCTATCCATTTTTTAGTGTCCGCAGATTGATCTTCAATTTCTAGAGACTCCAGGCCAATGCTGGAGGCTTGGCAATCCTATTAATAATAGTAAGCTTTATTAGTATTGGTAAAGGTTCATTAGCAGTAGCAAGGTTATTAACAGATAAAAGTATATCAGGACAGCTTCAATGTCGGGTGTAATCCTGTGCAATTTGGGAAGTCCAGGATGTTTCCCATATCTTGGATAACCATTTGTGCAGGAAGTGTTGTCAGTTGCAGCAGCTTGAGCTCTGGGTATCAGAACTTGAGCAACAGCTGGTGTTACTGCAGTGCATCCATAAGACTGAATGCTATGTGGATAGCACGTTTATAGATGAGATCACCCTGCAACTTAAGCGTATGCAGGGAGGGAATGGGTGATGACTGGACAATCAATCAATATTCAGTTTTGAGTGATGGTTCATCTGGGGAGTGTAGCCAGAGTCAGGCCCATGGTACCATGGGTGGCTCGGCTGTATGGGGCAGAAGGGGTGCAGGTACAAGGAAGAGCAATATTGACAGGTGATTCAATAGGGGAATAGAAAGGCGTTTCTGCAGCTGCATTTGTGAATTTGGGATGGTGTGTCGCCTCCCTGGTTCCAGGGTCAAGTATGTCACTGAACAGCTGCAGAACACCGAGGGCTGAGCCAGAAGTTGTGCTCCACATCGGTTCCAATGACATTGGTAGAAGAAGGGATGTGGTCCTGCAGTCTGAATTTAGAGAGCTAAGTAGGAAATTAGCAAGCATGACCTCAAAAGTAGTAATTTCCGGATTACTTCCAGTGCCACGTGCAAGCGAGTACAGAAGTAGGAGGAAAAGACAGATGAATGCATAGCTGAAAAGATAGGGCTTTCGATTCTTGGGACACGGACTGGGGGAGATGGGACCTGTACAGAACCAGAGCAGAGTTCCTTGTGGCTTCCCTGCAGGGCATTTTACTCATGCTGATGGGGAGGTTTTTAATTAATTTAGTTCAGGGTGTGGGAAGCAGGAGATAATATCATTTGTGAATAGTAAGTTAATAGGTGGGGTCAGATTAGGGGAGAGAGTAATAGATAAGTAATAAGTCAGGGTTATTGTACATGTATGTGAATGCACAGAGTGTGGAAAATATGATTTGTGATTTTCAAGCGCAAAATGCCATATAGAAATATAATGTGGCTATAACAGACACCTGGCACAAAGAAGGGCAGGACTGGGTGTTAAATATTCCTGAATATAAGGTATCCAGGAAAGGAAGAAAAGGGGCAGGAGTGGTGGTGTTGATTGAGGAGAGCATTGCAGTGTTGGAGAGAGAGAGAGAGGATGTCCCATAGCAGTCAAGGAGAGAATCTATTTGGCCATGGCTAAGGGACAAGAAAAAGTGCAATTACAATGCTCAATGCAGTCTATAGGCCACCAGCTTGTGGAAAGGATGTAGAGGAACAAATTTGCAAGCAAATTACAGGTGCAAAAATGATATAGTTATAATGGGGGACTTTAATTATCCAAATATAGACTGGGATAGTAAAGGGCAGAAAGACAAAAGAGTTCCTAAATTGTGTTCAGAAAAATTTTCTACATCAGTATGTATCTACCCCAGAAAGAAAGGAGACATTACTGGACCTGTTTATTGGGAATGAGGTGGGCCAAGTGGATCAAATGTCAGTAGGAGAGCAATTAGGGCACAGTGATTATTCTATCATAAGGTTTCAGCTGGCTATGGAAAAAGACAAAAAACAATCCAGGGTCAGAATAATTAACTGGGGGAAGGCCAACTTCAATGGGGTAAAAATGGATCTGGGCCAAATAAATTGGAGTCAAAGATTGGCAGGAAAAACTGTGTCTGAACAATGGGCTACCTTAAAGAAGACTGTTTGGGCAGAGTCAAAATATATTCACTTGAAAGGGAAAGGTAGGGCAAACAAGTCCAGAGCTCACTGGATGACAAAAGAGATAGAAATTAATATAGAGAAGAAAAATGTGCTTATGACAGGTGTCAGGTAGAAAATACATTTGAGAACCAGGCTGAATATTAGAAGGTTCAGAGAGGAGGTGAAAAAGCAAAAAGAAAACAGAGGGAGTATGAAAAGAGAATGGCAGCCAACATAAATGGGAACCACAACGTCTTCTATAAGCATAGGAATAGTAAAATGGTGGTAAAAGGAGGAGTATGCCCAATTAGGGACCAAAAGGGGGATTTGGACATGGAGACTGAGGGCAAAGCTGAGGTATAATATTTGGCATGCGTCTTTACCAAGGAAGACAATGCTATCCGGGCCACAGTGAAAGAGGAAGTAATTCAAACATTAAGTTTTAAAATTGGTAAGGAAATGGTATTGGATAGCCTGTTTGTACTTAATAATGATAAGGCACCAGGACCGGATGAGATGCATCCAATGATGCTGAGGGAAGCGAGAGTAGAAATTGCGGAGTACTGGGCATAATTTTTAAGTCTTCCTTAGACTCGGGTGGTGCTAGAGAACTGGGTGATTGGTTCAGAAAAGGATATCATGATAAGCCCAGCCATCTACAGGCCAGTTAGTTTAACTTCAGTGGTGGGGAAATTCTATAAACAATAATTAGGGACAAAATTAAGGAAAGCCGACATGGATTTCTTAAGGGAAAATCATGTTTAAATAACTTGCTAGAGTTTTTGGAAGAGGTAACAGAGAAGGCTGAAGAGGGCAATGCTGTTGATTTGGTGTACACAGACTTCTAAAAGGCATTTGATACAGTGCCACACAACAGTGCTGTGAGCAAAATTGTAGTACACGGAATAAAAGGGACAGGAGCAACATGGGTACAAAATTGGCTGAGTCACAGGAAGCAGTGAGTAGTAGTTAATGGATATTTTTCAGGTTGGAGGAAGGTTTGTAGTGGAGTTACGCAGGGGTCAATGTTGGGACCTTTGCTTTTCCTGATAGGTATATTAATGGCATAGATGTTGGTGTACAGGGCACAATTTCAAAACTTACAGATTATACAAAACTTGAAAGCACTGTGAACTGAGAGGAGGATAGTGCAGAACTTCAAAAGGACATGAAGTTGGTGGAATGGGTGGAGAGGTGGCAGACAATATAAAAGTTACAACTCTAAAAGGCGGTGAAGGAGCAGAGGGACCTGGGTGTTTATGTGCATAAGTTATTGAAGGTGACAGGATCGGTTGGGAGAGTGGCTAATAAACCTACAGTATCCTAGGCTTTATTAATAGAGAACAAAAGGAAGGAAGTTATGTTGAACATGTATAGGACACTAGTTCAGCCTCAGCTGGAGTATTGCATCTAGTTCTGGGTGTGGCACTTTAGGAAGGATGTGAAAGCATTGGAGAAAATACAGAAAAGATTCACAATAGTCCCAGGGGTAAGGAACTTCAGTTATGAAGTTAGTTTGGAGAAGTTAGGAATGTTTTCCTCCTTGGAGAAAAGAAGCCTAAGAGGGAATTTGATAGAGATATTCAAAATTGTGGTGTGTCTAGACAGAGTAGATAGGGACAAACTGTTCCCAATCGTGAAAAGGTCAAGAATGAGAGGGCACAGATTTGAAGTAATTGGAAAATGAAACAAAAGCTAATGATTAAAGTTTGGACTGCCCTGCCTTGAGAGTGTGATGGAGGCAGGTTCACTCAAAGCATTCAAAAAGGGAATTAGACTTATCTGAAAAGGAAAAATGTGCAGGGTTATGGGGAGAAATCAGGAGAATGGCACTAAGTGAATTGCTCATTCAGAGAGCTGGTGCGGACACAATGGGACAAATGGTGGCCTCCTGCGCTGTCACAATTCTGTGACTTGGAGAAACCTCTTAATCAGTTTTTTTTATCTTTCTTGATAGTTTAATTTCATTCTATTTTTTCCCCTCAATCAATTTTTTGGTCAGCCTTTGATTTCTAAAATTCTTCCAATTCTTAGGCTGACTATAACTGATAATATTGTAGGCCACCTCTTCAGATAGATTATTTTTAACTTTTTTTAGCCAGGGGAGATCACTTTTCTCATGGAGATTTTATTTCTCAATGGAATGTGTATTTGTTGACATTTCTCAAATGTGCGCCATTGTCAATCTGTCATAACTTTTAATCTATTTTCCCAATCTAAGTCAATTCACCCCTCATACAGGTACCTATGTAATTGGCTTTATTGTGATCACTCCTCTCCAGAGGATCCCTTATTATTGAATTAATAATTAACCATGTCTCACTGAACACCACAACATTTAAAATAGCCTCCTTTTGCTGGTTTGTTCCCTAACATATTGTTCTCAAATTATCTGGAATGAATACCATGAACTCATCCTCCAAACTACTTTTACTAATTTGATTTTCCAGTTTATATAATTTATATGAAAATTCAAGTCCCTCTTGACTATTGCATTGTGTCTGTCCATATCTTGCTACATGCAGGCATGGATTGCTTCATTATCTAAGGAGTTGTGACTAAGGTTAGAACTGAACACTGTGCAATCATAAGGGAACATCCCACTTCTGACCTTAAGCTGGAAGGAAGATCATTGATGAAGCAGATGAAGATAGTTAGGCACAGGACGCTGCTCTGATGAACTCCTGCACAATGTCCTAGGGCTGAGATGACTGGCTCCCAACAACCACAATCATCTTTCTTTGTGCTAGGTATGATTCCAACCAGTGGTGAGCTTTGTCTGATTTCCATTTATTTCAATTTTGCTAGGTTTCCTCAGTGCCACACAGACAAATCTGCCTTGGTGTCAAGGGCAGTTGGTTGCTCTCACCTCATCTCTGGAATTCAGCTCTTTTGACCATGTTTGGACCAAGGCTGTAATGAGGTTTGGAGCACAGTGGTCCTGGCAGAATTCAAATTGAGGATTGGTGAGCACGTTGTGCTGAGTAAGTGCCGCTTGATAGCACTTGATAACCCCTTCCATCACTTTCCTTGGCAATTAATACTACGATGAGCAGTAATTGGCTAGACTGAATTTGTCCTGTTTTTTGGGGACAGGACATGCCTGTGTCAAGTAGATGCCAGTGTTGCAGCTGTACCAGAACAGCTTGGTTAAAGACATGGCTAGTTCTGGAAGTCAAGCCTTCAGTATTACAGCCAGGATATTGTCAGGGTCCACAGCCTTTGCTGTATCCAGTGCCTTCAGCCATTTATTGATATCACATGAAGTGAATTGAATTGTCTGATGACTGACATCCATGATGGTGGGGACATAGGCGGGAGGTAGGGTTGGATAATTTGGCCTTGTCTTTTGCACCAACATTCTCGGCCCTGCTATCATTGAGATGAAGGATGTTTTAGGCGCCTCCTCCTCCAATTAGTTGTTCAATTCTCTACTCCCACACTACTGGATGTGGCAGGATTGCAGGACTTTGATCTAATTGGCTGTAGGGTCACTTTGCTCTCTCCATAGCATACTAGCTTGCATTTTTAGCATTCACGTAGTCCTGTGTTGTAGCTTCACCAGGTTGGCACTTCACTTTTAGGTACAACTTGTGCTGCTCCTAGCATAGTCTCCTAGACTCTGTGCTTCAGCAGATAATTGTTAGCTTTTTATGCACCTTTTTGAGTCGCATCCAAGTTACTTGCTGAGTCAGCTTCTTGCTCATAGCAATTAGCTCCTTTCAGGCAATAAATTCTTACTAACAGAAACTGCCTGTCAGTAGCAGTTAAGTGATGACTAACTTGCAGTTTCTTTTGGTTTTTCAAGTTCCAAGTTAAATTCAAAGGGTTGAACTAAATTTCAGTTTGAGACTACTCACCTACTTCTTGCAAGAGTTCCACTCCCACCAAATTCCCAACTTTTACAGTTTATGAAGAAGTATCAGCTGTGGCTCAGATGGTAGTACTCTTGCCACTGAGATCATGATTCTGGATTCCTACACCATTTCAGCCAACTCCAGCATGATGCCACCACCAAACACATCTTCCCTTCACCCCCCCGGCGGCATTCCGCAGGGATCGTTCCCTCCGGGACACCCTGGTCCACTCCTCCATCACCCCCTACACCTCAAACCCCTCCCATGGCACCTTCCCATGCAATCGCAGAAGGTGCAACACCTTCCCCTTTACTTCCCCTCTCCTCACCGTCCAAGGGCCTAAACTCTCCTTTCAAGTGAAGCAGCATTTCACTTGCACTTCCCTCAATTTAGTCTACTGCATGCGTTGCTCCCAATGCGGTTTCCTCTACATTGGAGAGACAAAACGCAGACTGGGTGACTGCAGAACACCGCAAGCATTACCTAGACCTCCCTGTCGCTTGCCATTTCAACACTCCACCCTGCTCTCATACCCACATGTCCATCCTTGGCCTGCTGCATTGTTCCAGTGAAGCTCAATGCAAACTGGAGGAACAGCACCTCATCTTCCGACTAGGCACTTTACAGCCTTCCGAACTGAATATTAAGTTCAACAATTTTAGATCATGAACTCTCTCCTCTATCCCCACCCTTTTTCCCAATAATTTATATAGCTTTTTCTTTTCCCACTTATTTCCATTATTTTTAAATGTATTTCCATCCATTGTTTTATCTCTACCTTTTAACCTTTTTCGATTCCTTCACCCCACCCCACCAGGGCTATCTGTACCTTGCTTGTCCTGCTTTCTACCCTTAATTAGCACATTCCTTAGATAATATCACCACCTTCAACAATTCTTTGTCCTTTTGTCTATGACATCTTTTGGCTATCTCTACCTATCACTGGCCCTCTATTCAGCTCTACTTGTCCCACCCCCCCTCCCCCCCACCCCTTAAACCAGCTTATATTTCACCTGTCTTCTATTTTTACTTAGTTCTGTTGAAGAGTCATACAGACTCGAAACATTAACCATGTTCCTCTTTACAGATGCTGCTAGACCTGCTGAGTTTTTCCAGGTATTTTTATTTTTATTGTGTGTCAAAACCCCACTCCAGGGCTTGACCTAACACTCCAGTGCAGTTCTGAGGAAGTGCTGCACTGTCAGCTGCCGTCTTTCAGCTGAGACGCTAAACCAAGCATGTGCCTGCTTGGGTGGTTGCACTATTTCTAAAATCAGGGGAGTAATCCTCAGTGCCCTGGCCAATATTTACCCCTCAATCAACAAAAATAGATGATCAGGTCATTATTGCATTGCTGTTTGAGAGAGTTTGCTGTGTACATATTGGTTGCCACATTTCCTACATTCCAACAAAGTACTTCATAGGCTGTAAAGTGCTTTGAGACATCGGAGATCATGAAAAATGCTATAAAAATGCACACCTTTCTTTTACTTTTACTCATTTTATGACTGTTCTGTGAATGCTGGATCAATTGAAATTTTCAAGATAGACTGATAGATTTTTGTTGCATATGGGTACCAGGGATATAGAACAAAAGTGGGTAAATAGTAATGTTACAGATGGATTGGTGGAACAGGGCCGAAGAGCTGAATAGCCTACTCCTGTTTCCATGTTTTGATGTAATTAATCGACTATGAAGTGCTTCCAGGTGACCAGAGATTGTGAAAGAAACTATATAAATGCAACAGAATTACCTGGAAAAACTCAGCAGGTCTGGCAGCATCGGCGGAGAAAAGAGTTGACGTTTCGAGTCCTCATGACCCTTCAGCAGAACTGGTTGAATCCAAGGAGAGGGGTGAAATATAAGGTGGTTGGGGCAGGGGGAGAGAGAAGTGTAGGGGGCTGGTGTGGTTGTAGGGACAAGCAAGCAGTGATAGGAGCAGATAATCAAAAGATGTCAAAACAAAAGAACACAGGTGTTGAAGTTGGTGATATTATCTAAACGAATGTGCTAATTAAGAATGGATGGTAGGGCACTCAAGGTATAGCTCTAGTGGGGGTGGGGGGGGCATAGAAGATTTTAAAATAATGGAAATAGGTGGGAAAAGAAAAATCTATATAAATTATTGGATAAAAACAAAAGGAAGGGGGAAGAAACAGAAAGGGGTGGGGATGGAGGTCAAGATCTAAAGTTGTTGAATTCAATATTCAGCCCGGAAAGCTGTAAAGTGCCTAGTCGGAAGATGAGGTGTTGTTCCTCCAGCTTGCATTGGGCTTCACTGGAACAAATGCAGCAGGCCAAGGACAGACATGTGGGCAAGAGAGCAGGGTGGAGTGTTAAAATGACAAGCGACAGGGAGGTTTGGGTCATTCTTGTGGACAAACCAAACGTAAACTGGCGACCACTTTGCAGAACACTTGCAGTCTGTCCGCAAGAGTGACCCAAACCTCCCTGTCGCTTGCCATTTTAACACTCCACCCTGCTCTCTTGCCCACATGTCTGTCCTTGGCTTGCTGCATTGTTCCAATGAAGCCCAACGCAAACTGGAGGAACAGAACCTCATCTTCCGACTAGGCACTTTACAGCCTTCCGGACTGAATATTGAATTCAACAACTTTAGATCTTGACCTCCACCCCCCACCCCCTTTCTGTTTCTTCCCCCTTCCTTTTGCTTTTTCCAATAACTTATATAGATTTTTCTTTTCCCACCTATTTCCATTATTTTTAAATCTTTTATACCCCCACCCCCACTAGAGCTATACCTTGAGTGCCCTACCATCCATTCTTAATTAGCACATTCATTTAGATAATATCACCACCTTCAACACCTGTGTTCTTTTGTCTGTGACATCTTTTGATTATCTGCTCCTATCACTGCTTGCTTGTCCCTACAACCACACCACCCCCCTCCACTTCTTTCCCCCCCCCCACCTTATATTTCACCCCTCTCCTTGGATTCAACATGTTCTGCTGAAGGGTCACGAGGACTCGAAACGTCAATTCCTTTCTTCTCCGCCGATGCTGCTAGACCTGCTGAGTTTTTCCAGGTATTTTTATTTTTGTTTTGGATTTCTAGCATCTGCAGTTTTTTGCTTTTATATAAATGCAACTTCTGTTTTCTTTTTATTTATATAGGTAGAAAATAGAATTGATGGTATGATCCTACTTAGACTTTTCTTACAGTTTACCTTGAAGATATTGTGCAGCAACCTCAAAATGTATGAAGAAGTGCTTCTTTTTGTTCGTTTTGCTGCAGAGGAATTTAAAAATGTAACAGCTGGATGGTTTTGATGTGTGATTTTTTTAAAAATGACTATCGTACCACCTCCACAGCATCCCATTTCAAGTGATCAGCTTTTGTGCAGTAGATGCATCATGCCTGTAAATAGCATATCCCATCCAAACAAGCCAGTGGGGTTTTCAATTACAAAACATAATGAATTAGCCTCAATTCCTGTTGCTATTTGTGAACTGACAACTATTGCTGCTCTATTACTAGTGCTAATGGACTATTTTTTCGTTGCTTATATGGTGGATGCTCATGTTAATTCTGCTAAACTTGACATCTATTTGAAGTACTAAATATCCCAAAATGTGCAGAACTTTATCATTCCTCCAGTTTTTGTTCTGAGACAACCATCTCACACTCCTTATCATGAAATAGGAGTATTTCTGATTTTGTCTTCAAATTTTGAATTATCTATCTGACATAACTCAACAAAATAAATGTTGGGTCTGAGAGATTGTGGTTAAGCAATGAACTAGAACACCTTGGAGAATTAAAAATCCCCTTATTTGAACGAGTTTAGGACTACCTCTACACCATTGAAAAGTTGCTGGTATTATGATCTTTCACAATAACTCCAGATAGTGATTGGTTTGTGAGAAGACACGAGTTCGTGCATTTTCCAATATAAGGGGGGGGGGGGGGGGGGGGGGGGGGGGGGGGGGAAGGTCAATTCATATCTCAATGGTTATTTGGTGCTAGCGGTAGCATTGCAGGAACAAGCCTAATTTTAACTCATTTAACTATGAATATACAATGTGTGGTATCATTTGAGAAAGCAGCAACTGGAAAAAAGTTTTCTTTTGTTAATCTGGGACACTACAGGAGGAACGATACACATATAAGACTTGGGAAGGCGGTTGGAGGAAGGGAATAAGGATGGGACGGTATGGGAATTTAAAAGTCCTGTTGCAGTAACGATACTAATTTCAATGCAAGTGTTTTGTGGGTCTCTAAGTACCTAATTATATAAGTGGGATTAAAAATTGTAACTCTTGGAATGTAACCATTCTCATGAAGAGAAGTTAAAGTAGTAACATGCACTATTTATGCAATTCTAAAACTATCACGGACCAGATAAATGTATCAATGGGATTTTTTTTATTCATAATGGGTATATTTTTCATACACATTGCATCACATTGTTCCTAAATATTTAATTTCATAAGAATAAATTCTGATTAAACTCAATTTTAAAATCGCATAAAGTTATTATATACAAGATCCTAACAACGTTTTACACTGATCCATAAAACTGAGAAGTGAAGAACTGGTAGTTAAGAATATTTCGTATTGCGCACGCTTACAAATGGCTGATCCCCCTCCCCTCCTCAGCGTACAATCCACCTGCTCCACAAAAGGTTATTGCACCTTGTGACTTGTTAACTTACGTCAAGGAGCTGAATGTGAAACCGATTCCGTGTCGGTTGTTGCAGGGCTATCCACGGAAGAAGGCAGCATTGGCGGATGGCGAAAACGTGCAGTCCACACTTATTTAAAGGCAAAACTTCCCCTGGGTGCCACTTAGATCATGCACATTTAGTATCTACAGGGATAGGTCCTAACCGTAATTAAAACATACAAGAAGTGAGTAATTGTTGGTTTGACTGAATTCAACAATTTAATGTGCCGCGACTCCTGCCGACACAACACAAAAGCTGGTGCCGTGGTTCAGGCTGCACGCGTGGGAGGTGCGAGTCCATTTTATTGTTCACTTGCGTCATTCAGTACTCAGCAAACAATGATATTTATACAAAAATGGAGCCGTTTCAAATTAAATTATTTATAAGATATATGCAATTTTAAGCTGGCTTTAATTCCAGTGCAATGTTATGGTCTGTAACTTTCCATCTAATTAAGGTTAGGCAGTAGTTTAGGGTTAGCAATAACACGCTCTCTTCGGCACCTCAGTCAGGATCCCCCTCAAACTCTCACCTACGTAAGATAACGGAGCTGGCAGAATCCGGGCCCTTGTGCGTGTAAACAGACGTCAAGGCCGATTGGCTCAGGTCCATCAGAGGCTCGCGTCAACTCCCCCTCCCCCTCCAAACCTTCATATTACTAACCGTTCATCCCATTGGCAAACGTCAGAGGACAACATTTCCTTTTTATTGCCCCTTTCCTGCGTCGGAAAAACCGAAAGATAAAAAAAAGTCTCAAACTTTCGAACCAGAAAAGAAAAGAAGCGAAAGCACTTTCCACGATCGGCGGACAAGCCGCACCGTTAAAATTCAGAATCTTGGCGTTTGAATTTTTTTTAAAATCCCTTTCGGTCCGTTTCCTTGCGTTCGTGGCCGCGTGCTCGGTTGGGGGAGGTGGATGTCCAATCCGGAGGCGGCATAGAAATATGCAAATTAAATTCACTGACGTGAGTTATTGAGCACGGGAACGGGACGGCGGGTGCGCGCACGCAACGTGCGGAGTGGCGGCGGGTGGGGGAGCCGCGAGAACGCGCGGAGAGGGAGGGAAGCCGCGGGAACGCGCAGAGAGGGAGGGAAGCCGCGGGAGCGCGCGGGGGAAGCCTGGGCTCCAACTTCTGGTGAGAGAGAAATAACACAAAGGAGTGAGTGAGTGAGGACAGGCGGCGAGCGAGAAGATTATCACAACTATAAAACACGAGTGAAGCGCCGCTGGGGAAAAAAAATCTATAATAAACTGTTTTAAAAAAATAAAAAACAAAACAGAATTCTAATTAACGAAATTTAGAAACGCACCAGAACGAAAGAAGAGTGAGGAAAAAACAATTTAATAAAAAAAGGAACACCAACAAAGTAAGTACGGAGAGAAGTGTGTGAGAGTCGGCGTTTGGGTCGAGTTAGAGGAAATTTGACTGTAAATAAACATGAAAGGACTGGGAGGAGGAGGTGGGGGCAGGCGGTCAGCGAGATCACTAACTACCACTACTAGAGAGTGCGTTGCCGCTGGCAAAGCAGCCATTAACATTTCATTAATAGAGAGAGCAGCGCTGTCCTCATCACAGCCAGCAGTGAGTTTACTGTCTCTCTCTCTCTGAGGTAATAAATGAGTGTCGGCGCCCTGTCCTGTATTTTGTGTGCTATGATTGTGGGTTTAGTGTAAGTTTCTCCTCTCTCTCTCTCTCTGTCTCTCGCTTGTCTATCTGTGTGTGGTTTGGGTACTTGGTGGTTCCCTGAGGTCATTGGAGTGGACTCGAATGGTTTGAACTAGTTTCTCACACGCACCGCGGCGGCTTGCTGCCGCTCTGAGGGTCAGGGGAGGCAATGGGAAAGGAGAGGGCTCCAAGGGGCAAGAGAGTGATAAATAAAGGGGCTGAGGAGGCATGGGATAAGGAGAGAAGCGGTTTACAAATAATTATTGCTCTTTTTGAAGGGGAAAATATTCAACTTCAAGCTCAAACGGCGTGTTTAATGTTTCCGTTACTGTTTCCTTTGCCAGTCGTATTTGAGTAACAACCACCAAAAGGCAGAGATTAAAAAGGCGCTTCTCTTTGTGGTCGGTTTCAGTCCTGGTTAGTTGTCGCTCAGTCTTGGTCCAGCCGGTGGTTTTAATCTCTCCTTTTTGATATAGGGCAGAACGTGGTCTGAAAGACTTCTGGTCTTTCGCAACAGAATCGAGTGTGTTGTTGATAAGCTGGGCTTTTAGTCACTTTTCACTTCTGTAAAGCAAAAACCAGACATGGAACTGTGCAAATCGACTTTTTTCATTCATTCATTTGCACCGTCTTCAAAATAAGCCGATTGTTTCTTTCAAAAAATCTTAAGGTGTGCGCGTGTGTGTGCATATATTTCAAAACCGAGTTCAAGAGAGGACAGAAAACACGTGCACTTGTGAAAGTGTAAGGAGAAAAAAAATCAAGGTGAAGGGGGCAATGGGGAATGTTAAGGGGAGGGGAAGATCCCACACGGCACTCAAGCACTCGCCCAACATTTCACCAACCACCATCATCAAGGCTTAATCATCCATGTTTGTCGTTGTCTTCGGCGGCAAGGACACACACATTCACACATTGTAAACCTCTTTGTTCGAGGGGTGGGGGGGGGGGGAACATACGCATAGACTTTTAAAATAAAAACTTGCAGGTCAACCATCAGATTTCTGTTACCCACTGTATGGTTAGTGAATTTTCAAACTATTTCCATACGTTTCTCAGTAAACTAACTTTTTTCTCATGAGGAGAACAGCAGCTCTCCCTTTCGTTTGTTTGGTCAGCGTTTTCTCTCTGGACAGGCTGTACACAAAGAATCGCTCTTAACCTAAGATGGCAGCTTAATTTGACTCCGGTCATTGACAGTAATTATAAGAAAGACTGAAGCTATCCCGTCTTTTGCTTACGCCAAGTTTTTCCCCATCTTCTGTTGTCTTAAGGAGTGAATCTTGATCATTTTTGGGGGGGATTAAAATCATTTTTCTGTAGTGGTGTAATGGCCATAAAAATTGATTTTTTTTAAAAAAATGTCTGTTTTGGAAAAGTGACTTTAAGTGCATTGTAAATAAGCAGTTAGCATATTGAATGGGTAAGATTCGAAGAAATCTACCTGCCTTACAACGAGCTACCATGCAAAGCTGTAGAGGTCTCGCTTCCAGCTATGGAGGTGGAATACAGTAGTGTAGTCCACAGGATGGATTTATGAAATCGAGGTGCAAATCGATTCTTAATCCTAATATTGGATAAGATATAGTTAACTAAGTGAAATTTGTTATCTGACGACTAGATAGATGCATGCCTCTGGCTGTAAAGAACGGAGTAGTGCGAGCAGCCATTTAAGTTTTAAATAGGATCGACCCTCAATCTTTTGTTAGTGGTGATATGGTATGTTTATATTTTTTCTTTATATGCAGTTGTATTTTTTCGGGGAAAAAAGCTTTTACAAGTATTTTGAAGAGCAAGCCTGATATTTAGATTTGAAAAGATTACTTTTTGTTCATCACTCCTGTTAGATGACCTAAATTTGTAATATGCCAATAGTATTTAATGATGCATGTATGCATTTGTATTTTTGTAAAAGCTTCAAGATATAAATTACATTAGATAATCTCTGGTTCTCTTTAAGATTGTCAGATCAGTTGTAGATGTAGAAAATAGCTGCTTTGAGTTTGGATGGATCATGATGCTTTGGTGCTTGAGTAGCTTATTTTGTATTCTCAATCATTTCTCGAATGTTAACTTTAATAAGATGCCTTATAGAGCTTTAACACTAGTGTACAGATCAGTACAGGGATGCTTAGTTACAGGCAACTGACACTACTGTTACTAAGCATTTTAATAACCAGCACATGTTCACCTTCCTTCCTATTCTGCTTCCACACATGGGGAGCCAGCTTCTTGTCGAAGCTTTTTGTAAGTGTCCTTCAGCAAAGTGAACTATGTTCTGACTAGGTTGGCAATCTACTTCACACTTCTGATTTCAATCATCTGTTAACATGGCATAATTATATGGCACTGGAGAAGTACCACCAGTAGTGCCTTTGCAAGATCTTCCAAATCCAGTTGTAAAAAAGGCAGTCCAACAGCATCATCTCCCAAGGCAACTTGACCAGCATCGAGGCACTAATCATTCAAAACAGCTCTGCTGGGTGGGATGTGTTGTTCATATGCCCGACACCAGAATCCTGAAGCAGCTGCTCTACTCTGAGCTCAATCGTGGATGGAGATTCCCAGGAGGACAACGGAAACACTTTAGCAATGTCCTCAAAGAATCCCTGAAGAGTTCAAACGTATCTCCCAACTCAGGCTTATGACTGACAAAAATGGAGAAGACAAATTCAGGAAGACACTGAACACATCAAGAGAGTTTGGGAATGTGCAGAGGTGAAGGGGAGGTGTTGGATAGAGCACACAAACCTCCAACCAACCCATCTACCCAACCCTTCGAGCACCACCTGCCCTGCATCTGGCAGTGTCTGTAGATAACACACTGAGCTGATCAACCATTTCAGAACCCATAAAATGGAGTGGAATCAAGTCATCCTTAGTCCTGAGGGACTGCCTGTGTAGAAGATGATGTTAGTGTTTTGGAAACCTTGAATTGTAACAAAAGTGTATTCCTAAGATAAATGTTCAAAATGAGACAAAATAGTACGTTCAGTTGCATGCACATCTTTTAAAGAAAAAAATACCATGGACATAGCCGGGAATTACGTATTTCTTGCCTGTTCCTAATTGTGAGTAAATGGTGGTGAAATGCTTTTTTGAGTACAATGTATCGGCTTGCTAGGCAATTTCAGAGCACAGTTAAGAGTCAACCACAATGCTGTGGATCTGGTGTCACATATAGGCCAGATTGGGTAAGGATAGCAGATTTCCTATCCTGAAGGATATTAGTGTACCAGATGGGATTTTACGATAATCTGGTAGCTTCATGGTCACAATTACTGATGCTAGTTTTTTTAAATTCCAGATTTTTGTTTAATTAACGAATTTCAATTCCCTGGCTGCTGTGGTAAGATTTGAGCACGTCTCCAGATCATTAGTCTAGGCCTCTGGATTACTATTCCAGTAATATAACCCATTTTATGCTACATTTTTACCGATTCAGACAGTGAAGACAGTGATCAGAGATTTATTTTTGTGTGCTTAAGTATCAAATTTTGCATTGCAGAACTGTGTACCAGTTGTTTACTTACTAAGAACTGAAGTGTATATAATGCTGCTATATGAATATATACAAAGTAATTTAATTTAGTGAAAACTGAAGTGACATTTTGATAGTGTTTTTTGCTTTAACTATGTAAGTAAATCATGTGCAGAATTCAAAAGCAGAACTCTTAGAGGGTTCTTATCAGTGAACCTTTAAGGCACTTGACAGAGTAGGTTCTCAATTGTCTTTGTGAACAGGAAGTCCTGAGATTAAATGTAAAAGACTATTAGCTGCTGTGCTGTAAATTCTAAAATGGGTAAAAGTTGGAGGAAAAAAAAGTAAGGAATTCACTGGTGATTTCCAAATCTGAACTATTGATGTTATTAGTTTATTAATCAGGATGAACTAGGTGTCCACCAACTTTAATTTCTTCCATGAACTTTCAGATTGGCAACTTTTGAACTTATAATTAACTAGTTAAATGCATATGCGCGCGCACATACATATACAGGTACACTAATTCTGCACCCTTCCCCAAATCTACTTTGTAATCAAAAAATAGGGAAACTATTCCAATGTATAAGAGGTAAGGCGTTTTTCACAGGGATAAACTTGTTTTCCTTTAAAAAAAACATTTTGAAATGCTTTGCCTTATATAAATATAATTTCAGGAATTATGGCCGCCTTGTGTTTAGATGCGCAAGATTATCTTTTAAAAGAAAGGATAGTATCTATTTGACTTCAGTTATAATCTGTTTGAACAAAGAGGATTCCCAACTGATTTGCTGTTCATTTAATACTTGGAATACATGTAGCAATAGTCTTTCTGTTGCTCCACAACTAAGCAAAGCTGCATTAAAATTAATGACATTTTTGCGGGGACACTGGAATAATTTTGCAAGGCAATAAGACTGACCAGTTGAGCGACAAAAGTATATATTCCAAATTTACAGTGTTACAAAATTGTGAAATATTCACATTTGTCGATGGCTATCAAAGGTTTTCCCAAATTTGATCTTCTGGTTTGCTTCATTGTGTGTATAGCATTTGAAAAAAATAAAAACTGAAATTTCAGAAATTGGAGGCAACGTAACAAGTATGAAAATGGGTTATCTCCTTTTATTGCCAAAAGCTGTTGTGCTTTCCCAGCTCCTACCTTGTTGTTCCTGACTTCTTTGCAGCCTTTGACACAGTTGACCATGCTATTTTCCTCCATTTTCCTGCTCTTGTATTATCTCTGAAGTTCTCCAAGGATCTATCCTTAGTGGGCATGAGGGTCAGCTTTTACACGTAAGCCAATGACATTCAGTTTATCCTTGCTGCTACCAATCTTGACTCCTCAACCATCATTGTGTTGGTTGACTACTTGGTCAACATAAAGATCTAGAAGTGGATGAATTTTCTCCACCTTATTCAGCCTTAGCAAGACTGAAGGCTTCTTGCTCAGCAGCCAGCTAAAACTATCTCCTGCAGCACCTAACTTCTTTGTTTTTGGTTGATTCCTCAGATTAAATCTGACTATGCACAACTTGGTATTTGTTATTAAACAGCACCAAGACCACTACATCATCCCATCTGCTGTTGAATTGCTTTTGACACTTTTATCACCATCCAATTGATTACCCCAATGTTCTTTGTGCTAGAAACCTTAGTTCTGCTCTGCATAAAATTCAACATCTTTAAACTTTGTCTCTTGGATCCCATCCCATGTTTAAGTTTTCATCCCAATTCTTTGCTGTCCAGATTTTACTGGATCTCTATCAGTCTACATGTCAATTTTAATATCCTTGTCATCCTCTACAAATTATCACATAACATTGCCCTTCCTACCTCCATATATTCATTCATCCCTGTGTTTCTGTGTCCAATTCCTTTATGCAATTTTCCAGGTTTGAGTTCCACTCCAGGGCTTGAGTACAGAAATGAAGGTTAACATTCTAGTTTAGTACTGAGGGAGCATGGCACTGTTTGAGGTGTCATCTTTCAGATGAGACGTTAAACTGAGGTCCCATCTGCCTGGTGGATGTAAAAGATCCCATGACACTGTTTGAAAAAGAGCAGGGGAGTTATCCCTGGTCTCCTAGTCAATATTTATCCCTCAGTCAACATCACAAAAACAGATTATCATGGAAGCTTGCTGTGCACAATTGGCTACCACTTTTCATACATTCCAACGGTGACCACACTTTAAAAGTTATTCATTGGCTGTAAAACCAATTTGAGATGTCTGGTGATAATGAAAAGGGCTAAATAAGCAAGCCTTTCTTTCATTTAATTTTTCTCTACTTCTTGCTGCAGAACCTCTGACTGTTTCCGTTCTGCACTTTGCAATACTCTAAATTTACCAGTATTGATTTCTTACCTCTTTGCCTTTGCTTTTGGTCACTATCCTTAATTCTTTTCCTTTTTACTGTGGAACATTTTATTTCATTGAAGGAGCTATATAAGTAAGTTATCTTTGATTCGTTTAAATCTGTTAAGTAAGTGTGTGATGCATGTTTTTAGCAAATTGTCGTTGTACATGAATAATGCATCACACTTGCATGATCATACTATTTAGTGTACGTTGTAAAATATATATGGTACGTAGTTACAGTCTTTGGGTGGGAATTGAGATACTACAAAAAATATCTAGACCAGGAAAATTGTGTACTTCCTGTGAGACTTTATTTTTGTCCTCTCTGAAAAGGTGTCAATTCCTTAGTGATATAGCTTCATGGGTAATAGTTGTCTTCTAATACTTGGCTTGTGTGAACTTTGACAGTGCCACGTTATTTGACTGTGGGGGAAGGGAAAGAGACAGAGATGGCAATACAGCCAAGATCAAACCTGTTCCTACTTGGTGTCAAAAAATATGCTTCCAGCAAGAGTTTCTGGATAACAATCCTGAGTTTAAAAAAATTGCCTTTTGTTTTTCCTTCCTTGGCTCTAACCTGGTTAAAATCTATTAGCTAAACTTGCGCTGAGCATCTGAATCTAGTTAGTGTTTTAGATGTTCAGCCTTTTATTGAATAAGCTGGTGATGTGATACCTAGTTATGAAAAATATGACCTTTATGTACCACAAGCCAGAGCTCTTGGAAAAACCTCCCACCTGCCCCAACCTCCACATTCCCCATTTCATTTGGAAGATTAAACTCTTTTTCTAGAGCAAGGCAATTCTTTTGATGAAGTTTCATACTTTTTTGCATGAGTGTGCATACTGGATTTACTACCCTGAAGGTGGCAGTATAAATGGTTACATTGTGCAGATTTTCACAATGCATGTTTGCATTTTCTGTAATAAAAAGTTCTACAGTCCACGCAACATTCTTGTCCAGCTCTTTCTCCTTTGTCTTCCATCTTTAAAAAGGGCTTAATAAATTCTTTTTTCACTCTATTTCCTTTTACTTCTCCATTCCTGTCCTAAATTTTGTTGGAGTTATGCTGAGGTATGATGCTGGCTCCTTCATGCCTTGGTCAAATGACTTTTTTGTATCAAGCCTGGACAGTATGGGCAACCAGCTCAGCACAGAGACATCAAAGCTAAGCCTGATCCTGTTTGTGCTTTTCCACCTTCAGTCGGGGTACCTAGGTGTAATGATTTGAGGCAGAAAGATAGGCCATTTTTTTTGTGCTGCCATGATGGACTTTGAATTGAACTTGGTGAGGATGATTTAGTGCTATAGCATGTATACGCTTGGAACCATCTGGGAAGTTGGAATGCTGAATTTAAATTATAAAATTGAGGTGATATTTTATGGATAACTGCGCAATTATAACAATGAAGTAAGTTACTAAAAAATTTTGACACTTACGCATCCCTGGTTATGATGCATTAAATATTTCAGCTGAATTCTGTATGTAAGAAAAGCAATAGAAACAGCTTTATGATGCTATAACATTGGAAGTTTTTTTCCATTGGTCTTTCTCTCAGGTGTTTCAGGTATACTTCATTTGTTTAGTCTAGTGTTCTATTTGAAATATGAACGATTGTACTAGCTGACTTAAAAATGAAAATTTAGCTCCAGGATGTGCTTAAATAGTATCAATAATCATGGAGGCTAGGACTCTGAATAATTTAACTCCCACTCAAGCAATGCCTCAACTTGTTTTCAAATCCCTCCATGGCCTCACGCCTCCCTATCTCTGTAATCTGCTCCAGCCCCATAAACGTCCAAGATATGTGTGCTAATCTAATTCTGACCCCTTGAGCATCCTGAATTAAATTACTGCACCATTGGTGTCTGTCCCTTCAGCTGCCTCCGCCCCAAGCTCTGGAATTGCCTCACTAAACCCTTCTTTCCTCCTTTTAAGGTGCTCCTTAAAACCTACCTGTTTGACCAAACTTTTAACCCCCTGCCCTAATATAGCTCTATGTAGCTGAGTGCCAAATTTTGCTATATAATGCTCCTGTGAAATACCTTGGGGTGTTTTATTACATTAAAGGCATTATGTAAATACAAGTTGTTAAACTTTTTCCCATACATTCTAATGAGAAATGACAAACTTTGATAAACGTACTTATAATCTCTAGCAATCTATAGAAAACATCAACTTTAATTTGTTACCTTTCTGTCTATATAAAAACATGAATTAATATTTGACTTAAATGTTGGAATCTATTTCCTCTAATTATCATTATTTTTCTTCCCCGTTATCAACCTTAGCCCAAAGGTGGTGATTTGAACTGGAATATGAATTTTGGCTGCCTTCCTGTGACGGAATTATCCCAGCCTCTCAACAATTTTCAGCCTCATTTGGACATACTGGGACATGGTTCCACAGAGCTTTGTCTGCCATTCAGTACCTTGGTTAATTAGTGATGGCTCGCTTGTGAGCTTAGTGAACATTGGCTATTCAACCATCGGGCAGCACTATAGCTAAGCCTGTTCATGTTTTTGCTTAAAAGTTCCACAGTCCTTGTAGCGCAAAAGCAAGTTAGTGATCAGAATTGGTAACCCTGGCTGATTTTTTTTTTCTTTTTGCACCTTTTATGTACAATGCTTCCAAGGCTGATAGTGTTCTAGTGCATCCACACCCGGATGTCTGTGAGCAAAGCAGATCTGGGCTATATACTGGAATCTTAAGTAACATAGAGGGTGAGAGTTCAGATCTCACCATGGCAAATTGTGGAACTGGATTTAATCTGGTAATTTGTGGCCTGACACCATGAAAGCTGGTGGGTTGTCAAAAAAGCCAAACTGGCTCCCTAATACCCTTCAGGGCAGGGAAACTTAAATGTTCTAAAATGACATAGCAAGCTACTCAGTTTCAAAGGAAATACGACATGAGAGCTTTCCAACACTTTTTCGGGGTAACTAGGGATGGCTAATGTGTTGCCAGTGCCATCCAAATCCTAGAAACCAAATTTTAAAAGATGTCTGTGTGGCTGAGTTCCTTTTGAGCAGTGAATTTATCTTCATTGAAGCTCTAGTCTGTCATTCATTTGTGAAAGTAGGCAATAAATGCTAGTACTTGATTGTGAGAGCATTGTAACTTGATCTGTAGCTCACTCTATCTCTTCCAGGAGGGGTCACTCTACAGCAATTAGCAGAATCCCTGGCTGCATTCTCTTGCTTTTCCTATACAGTACCCCATAGCAATTGTTGGAACAGCTAAATATAACATCTGATGACCGTACTTGTTGACAGCTAACTCATCAGAGAGCAGGGATTGAACTGAGCCTTCCTAGTCTGCATAGTATGACACCCTAGCATAGAGTAGACTGAGTCAGTGAAGGTTGCTATTTGAATTTTATATCAATAAAGACTTAACTCCTGAATTGTGGTCTTTATAGTGTTCCATTATATTTTAATGTAGAAAACAATTTCAGTCGTTCTGTAACACCATTCTTCTGACAATTGCTGGAAATGTAATTTAATGTTGTACTTTGAATGGGATGTCAACAGGTTTTCCAGACTTGACTGCCTTTCCTGTTATCTTTGAATATATTTATGTTATGATATATTAATGTAACATGACTTTCGTCAGAGTGGATCGGAACAGGGACCTATCACCCCTTTCAATTATTTGGACCATGTTGCAACTCTGGCTGCTGTTTCTCATTGCACTTGTGTAGGCATTAAATCTATTAGACTGAACTGTTACAGGAAGCACGCTATCTTCAAGTTGAGAAAGCAGTAAAGTTGCAATAAACTCATCCAGTATGCAGACATTTTTCTGTATAGCCTAGAGTCTTTAATTGTGTATTTAAAATAGTGGTTGTTTTCTGTTGATTGTAGTGCTGCTTTATGAAAGGGGATAACTTGATAACCTCAGGACATCCCAAAGCACTTTACAGCCAATTAAATACTTCTGCAGTTCAATCCCTGTTGTAATGTATGGAAAAGCAGCAGCCACTTTGTGCGCACAGGTTTCACTGACATCATTAAGGTAAATGGCTAGGTAAACAGTGGTAAGTTTAATAATGTTGGTTGAGGGATAAATGTTTACCGGGGTCTGAGAAAAACTTTCGTACTCTTATCGTATCTTTTGCATCTGTTTGAGAGGGCAGATGGGACCTCTGTTTTCATTTGTAAGTTGGCTCCTCTGACAGTGTTGCACTCCGTCAGTATTGCACTGGAGAGCTAGTTTCAATAATGTGCTCAAGTCTCTTGAGTGGGGCATGAATCTATGACCTTCTGACTCGAGAGATCTACCACTGAGCTAAAGCTGACAAGTAGTCCATATTGTAGCAAGAAAATTTCTTTCCCATTGGCGTTTCAGTTTTAGCTTAAAAGGAAATAATCTGTCAGATACCATTAAACTTGGGGCCTTATTTGCCTGTTGAAGTGGATGTAGACGATCCTGTGATACCAGTGCAAAGAAGCACAACTTTTGTCCCTTAACCAGCACATGCAAAAGAGATTGACTAGTCACTTATCTCATTGCTCCTTGCCAACCTTGCTTTGCAAAATTAAAATAGGTTTAATTACCCCCCCAAAAAGGTTTTTTTTTTATTCATTCATGGGATGTGGGCATTACTGGCTAGGCCAGCATTTATAGCCCACCTCTAATTGCTCTTGAGAAGGTGATGGTGAGCTGCCTTCTTGAACCACTGCTGCAGTCCATGTGGTGTAGGCACACCCACAGTGCTGTTAAGGAGAGAGTTCCAGGATTTTGATCTAGCGATTGCACTTCATAAGTAATTCACTGTGATATGCTAAGAACATGAAAGCCATATAAATGACTCATTCCTTTTTTTAAATATTTTTATCCCTCCTATTTGCTGATCAGCTTCTAATTTCCATCCCTTTCTCTTTCCTCCTTTCTTTCACCGCCCCCCCCCCCACCCCCCCCCCTCCCCCCCCCCCCCCCCCCCAACTTTTGCCCGCCCCCCGTCTTTCCCTGGCTTGCCTGCTGCCACCCTCTGCATGCTTTTCCCTGGCTCATTAATTAGCAACCATATTTCAAATAGTATTTCTTTTGTGCCTACCTATTCATTTCAAGTCTGTAAAATGTAGCCATGTCGTTTGTGTATGGATGTTTTTTCATTTTGCAGATTTTTAATATATAGTCCTGTAATGTGTGGGACAGCATCCATGTAGTTACTTAAATGTAATGCAACACATGAGTAAACACATTTCTCCTCTGTTTTACACATGTCAGATTTCATTCTGCGTTTATTTTGGCTCATTCATGGATTGTGGTGGCCCCTGGCAACAGCAGCACGTATTGCCCAACCCAAATTACCCTTGAGTCGATGGTGGTGCGCTGTTCCTGAAGACTGCAATCCATGTGATGATGGTACACCGACAGTGGTGTTGGGGTGGTGGTGTCAAGATTTTGACTGAGCAGTGTTGAAGGAAAGGCCATATGTTTCCAAGAGGAACTTAGAGTTTGTAGTGTTCTTTTGTGCCTACTGTCCTACTGTCCTTGACCTCCTGGATGATAAAAATTGTGGGTTTGAGAGATGTTATCACAGATGCCATTTGTAGATGCTACACACAACAGCCATTGTTGTCCTGTTGGTGGATGGGTTGCCAATCAAGCTAGCTGCTTTATCCTATATGGTGTTGAGCTACTTAAGTGCTGCTGGAGTTGCTGCA
The DNA here is from genome assembly GCF_017639515.1 of Carcharodon carcharias. Classification (NCBI taxonomy): domain Eukaryota; kingdom Metazoa; phylum Chordata; class Chondrichthyes; order Lamniformes; family Lamnidae; genus Carcharodon; species Carcharodon carcharias. The sequence goes on along the minus strand of NC_054472.1, from coordinate 95,169,193 downwards.
CTCATCCAGGCAAGTAGAGAGTGTGCCATTATAGAATGGTCACAGCACAGAAAGAGGCCATTTGCCAGTCATGTACATGTTGTTCCCTTATCTTTTCTCCATTTTTTTTCTCTCAGCTGCCTATCTAATTCCCTTTTGAAAGCCATGATTGATTCTGAATCTACAATACTATCAGAAAGTACATTCCAGATCCTAACCACTTGCTGCATAAAAATTTTCCTCATGTTACCGTTGGTTCTTTTGTTAATCACCCACCTTAAATTGGTGTCCTTTGGTTCTTGACCCCCTCTGTCAATGGCACTGTTTCTCTCTACCAACATTATCATCTCTTATCAACTATCCTCCCAGCCTTCTCCAATCTATCCATATCATGAAATCTCTCTTTCTTGGAAGTGTTCTATAAATCTTTTCTACAATGCCTTTCTCTAATGTATTCACATTCTTCCTAAAGTTGTGTCCAGAATTAGACACAGTATTCCTGCTATGGTGAGACCAATGTTTAATGAAGGTTCTTCATTACATATTGCTTTTTTTACTCTCTTCCTTTATTTTTGAAGCCCAGGCTCTTGCATGCCTTTTTAACCACTTCCTCAACCTGCCCTGTCATCCTCAACAATTTGTGCACACCCGTGTCCTTTGGACCTGACTACACACTCAGACTCCCAGGCCACGTGTGTTTTCTGTGGCCAAGGGTAGTTTGTGTTCCACGTGTACGTAGATTGCCCGAGGTTGCAGCTCTTTTTTGATTATTTGAGGGGGCTGCTCCTCAATTTTTGGTTGCCCTTCAGCCCCAGGCTCCTGATCTTTAATCAACTGGTTCAGAGGGGGCTGGGGAGGGAGGAGGATCTCCCCATAAGCCTGCTCCTGGGCCTGGCCAAGGTGGCCATCAACAGGTCCAAGTATCAGGAAGTTGAGGGGGTCATCTAGCCTGACTGGCTGCCCCTCTACCGCAGTTATGTTCACAGCTGGGTGGCCCTGGAGAGGGAGCATGTGGCGTCCACAGGTACACTAGAGGCCATCTGTGATCGGTGGGCATCGTGGAGGCTGGGGTGCATCGTCATCACCACCACCATCCCCCACCACCCCTGGAAATGACATTTTGATTTAATTCTGTAAGTTTCCTTCCACATTTTTGTTTTAGTTACAGTGCCCCACTAGGGGCTGTTACCCCCTCTGATTTATTGATTTTTAGTTTAATTATTGATTTTGTTTCTCTTTAGAGTACCCGTGTCCCTGATCTTTCATCCAAATTATACCCTTTGCTTTGCCTTGTTCTTCCTAACACAACTCTCACTTCTCTGCATTAAATTTCATCTGACATTTCTTCACCCATTCCACCAGCCTGTCTATGTCCCTGCCTGACCTCTGACTTGTGTTTTATAGGTACTTGTAGGCTTTTTAGAGTCAGATGGTGAGACACTGGCTGCAAAGTGCCTAGTCTCTACTGTGGCTACAAGATTAAGTGGTAAATGACATTGATGCCACACATCACCTCAAGCTTGAATGTAGTCTGGCTAATAGTGCATTAGGACATACACTGCTTCATTGTCTGATGAGTTGCAACTGGAAATGAATGCTGTTCAATCATCACCGAGCATCCCTATATCTGACCTAATGGTGAGGGTAGGTAATTGAAACAATTGAAGCTGATTGGGCCAGGACATTACTCTGATGAACTCCTGTAGTGATGCCTTGGGATTCAAATGATTGACCTCTAACAATCATAAACATTTTCCTTTGTGCTAGGGTATGATTCTAGAGAGTGGTGAGTTTTCCCCCGATTCCTGTTGACTTCAGTTTTCTAGGGACCTTTGACAAATTTAGTCAAATGCTGTCTTTGATATCCAGTTACTTTCACTTCATCTCTGGAATGCAACTCTCTTGTCAATGTTTGAATGAAGGCTATAATGAGGTTTGGAACCAAATAGTCCTGGTGGAAGCCAAACTGAACTCCAGTGAGTAAGTGTTATTTGATAGTATTGTTGACAAACTGTTCTGTTTTTTAAATTAATTCATGGGATGTGGGCAACGCTGGCTAGGCCAGCATTTATTACCCATCCCTAATTGAGAAGGTGCTGGTGAGCTGCCTTCTTGAACTGCTGCAGTCCATGTGGTGTAGGTACACCCACAGTGCTGTTAGGGAGGGATTTCCAGATTTTGACCCAGTGACGGTGACAGGAACGGCGATATTTTTCCTAGTCAGGATGGTGAGTGGCTTGGAGGGGACCTTACAGGTGGTGGCGGTCCCATCTATCTGCTGCCCTTATCCTTCTAGATGGTTGCAGTTGTCAGTTTGGAAGGTGTTGTCTAAGGAATGTTGGTGAGTTCCTACAGTGCATCTTGTAGATGGAACACACTGCTGCCACTGTGCGTTGACGGTGGATGGAGTGAATGTTATTGGATGGAGTGCCAGTCAAGCGGGCTGCTTTGTCCTGGCTGGTGTGAAGCTTCTTCAGTGTTGTTGCAGCTACACCCATCCAGGCAAGTGGAGAGTATTCCATCAAACTCCTGACCTAGCCTCTGACCTCTTGTAGCCACAGTTTTTATATGGCGGTCCAGTTCAGTTTCTGGTCATTGGTAACCCCCCCAGGATGTTGATAGTGGGGGATTCAGCAATGGTAATGTCATTGAATATCAACGGTCGCTGGCTAGATTCTCTCTTGTTGGAGATGGTCATTGCCTGGCACTTGAGTGTGGCACAAATGTTACTTTCCACCCAAGCCTGGATATTGTCCAGGTCTTGCTGCATGTGGACATGGACTGCTTCAGTATTTGTGGAGTCACGAATGGTGCTGAACATTGTGCATCATCAGTGAACATCCCCACCTCTGACCTTATGATGGAGTGAAGGTCATTGATGAAGCAGTTGAAGATGGTTGGGCCTAGGGCACTGCTCCGACGAACCTCCACAGTGGTGTCCTGGAACTGAGATGATTGACCTCTAACAACCTCAGCCATCACTTTGAAAATAGGCTGGTGCAATGACAATTAGTCACGTTGTATTTGCCCTGCTTTTCAAGGATACCTTGGAAATTTTCCACTTTGTCAGGTAAATGCCAGTGTTGTAGCTGTATTGGCTTGGCTAGGGGCATGCTTTGTTCTGGAACACTAGATCACCCTCGCAGCCATTCTGGTTTAAGATGGTTAAAATGCATCACCCCTGTCTTGTTGAATTCCATTATTTCGGATGGGGATGTTAGTGCAGCTGCCTCCTTCAGTTTTTTTTTTTAAATTCCCCACCACCATTCACAACTGGATGTGTCAGGACTGAAGAGAATTTGCTCTTTTGGTTATGGGATTGCTTAGTTCTGTCTGTGGTATGTTTTCACTGTTTAGCATGTTTGTAGTCCTGTTTTGGAGCTTCATTGGGTTGGCACTTGATTGTTAGGTACTACTCCCAGCATGTTCTCCTCCAGTGAATCAGATTTGGTCCCTTGGCTTTATGATAATGGTAAAGTAAGGGGATATGCCTGGCCATGTGGTTACAGATTTTGGTGGAATAGAATTCTGCTGCTGATGACATCCATGAGGTGCTGGGGGCCTAGTTTTGAGAATTTTATGACCTTACTCCTCTGTTTCTTCCCAGTGGTGTTTAACGTGGAGGAGTACTGATTCATCAGCTGAGTGAAGGATGATGAATGGTAATTGGCATGGAATTTCCTTGCCCATGTTTAATCTGATGCAATGACACTTGTGGGGTCCAAAGTTATTGATGAGGGCTCCCAAGGCTATTTTCTCTGTGCTGCCACCTCTGCCTCTTTTTCTGATAAGACAGGCACACCCAGGGATGGTGATGGAGTTGTCTTGGATCTTGGCTGTACAGTTTCATTATGTAAGAATCTGATGCCTACTGCTTGATGATCTGTCCAGTTTTGTTCTTTGTCGTAGCAGTTTGGTACAACTAGCCATTTCAGGGGGCCTTTAACAGTCAGCCATAATTCATCTAGTACCACTCCTCTGCCTTTTCCTTTGTAGCCCTGCAAATTTTTCTTTTTCAGATCACGATCCAATTCCCTTTACTTATGTGTCTGCATGGCAAGTTCAGATGATTCTGCAAGACACTGTTTGAAGCCAACCAAATGCATATGCACTCGATCCCAAATTTGTACCTTTGGTAATTGAATTCATAAACATGCCAGGTTATAAATCTTGGATTTATTTTAGAAGTTGTACTGGAGTAGGAGTGATTTTTTTTTAGTACCTTATTTATTGCTGAAAATAGAAACATATTGCCAAAGCTTTTTGTCTTGACTCATTGGGAATAATCAAGCATTCCACATTTCAAATGATTACAACAATTTATACTACACGGTGCTCATTGGTTGGTAAATCAATTCAGATTGGTCAAGGTGTTGCTATAGAGAAGCAATGGGGAGCTATAGGCTCTCCAAGCTCCTGGGTAACTCAAAAAAAAGATGCAAGGCTTGAACATATTCCTTTTGTTTGCAGAGAAATGGGTTCCTGTGTATGGATGTGTATCGCTTCTAGGAAGCGTAAATGAGCAATGTTACAAGCTCGATTGAATATCTTAAATTGGTTATTACTATAGCTATAAAGGTTTTATAAAGCCATTCTACATCTTAAGTGTGGATTTCATATTTTGAGGCCATTGTAGGTTTACACTTTCTGAAAGTGTATATTTTATGAAACCATAGAGTATTTTGATTCTGTGGTGCTTGTGAATACATTAGCATGATGTGCTTACACAGGGACCATTCCAGGTTAGGATGTTGGTTTTGGTTTCAGGCAGTTAGTTTTGGCCTGGCATTGGGAAAAGGTCCTGAATGATGATTGTCTTCGTTGGGGTTATTACCTTACTGGCTAGTGGAGAGGGCCAGGTTGGGCAGTTAGCATTAAGTTTCCTGAGATTAGGATGCTTGATGTTTCCCTCATTGCAGGGAACACTGGGGCTGTGGTAATGTAGCTAGACTAGTAATCCAGTTAACGTTTCGAGTCCGTATCACTTCTTCAGAGCTTATATGTTGACTCTTGGCACAAAATGAGACAAGATATGTGACTATATGTTACCAATTTGCAAATTGGTATTCCCATGCTTCCACTTGCAAAACCCATGAAAATGGTCAGTCAAGTGGTGTTGATTCTATAATACTTGAAGCTACCATTACAATAGGTGCTTGAAATTTATCATGCAAACCCATCAGCCTGAAAGGATCATGCCACTAAATAGTTAGATCCATTTCTATATTTATTGTACCACCTTACATGGATCTGAGCAGTAATGTTGGAGCGATGCCAATTTATGATACTATGTCACAAATTTAACCTAGTTTTTTGTTTATGCTATGAATTTGTTGCCAAATTGATATCACGTATAACAGCATAAGTCAGTTTATTTTTTTTCCAACCTTGCCATTTTTCTTTCCTGTGTTACTATGTCTTTAATTTTATAAATACGAAAGAATGTTTAAAAGCTGTTTGGTGTAGTAACTGAGCTGTTTCTCCAATGTTGCCATTGTGCAAAAGTCAAATCTTAGGAAGAGTTGATCTCAACTATGGGAAATTATATAAAATCTAATTTTTACTCTTATTGTTTTCAAATTGCCTCTCAATTCTTGAATCAGTAACTTGTTGAAAAGGAAATTAATTTGAATTTGATGCACTTGAAATCATTCTAAATACACTATCATAATGTGGAAGACAACTCACCACATTGTGCCTGATTTATTGCTGAACGGGTATTTCCTGAGGACCTGTTTTGGCAATCCTGTCACTTTGGTTCTGCCTTTGAAGAAAGTGAATGATTTCTGATGTGATATTTCATTAATTTACTGATGCATCATTTTAAATATTTCACATCCTAAGTGAAAACTTTATGAAGATGCACTTAAACTTTATCATCATTCAGTTCATGAACCTGTCATGTTACATAAGTCTCTGTGTTAACAGACCAAATATTTCAAGCTATTCCCTTGGTTTTGTAATTAGCCCCTAAATGAAAATGTCTGATTCTGTGTGCAACTATAGGGGATGTTGTCCTTTTACTTCCTGCTATTCTTGTATGCAAGCAGCATTGTTCTTTTAATTCTGAACTCCTTGTCCTGCTTTTGTAAATGGTATCAAAGTTGCACCTAAAGTTAAATGAAATGAGGTAAGCATATGTAGGTGAAGTTTCATGTTGTTAGGAAATTGAGATAGCTTATATTTGTATTTGTGTGTTAGAAATAAGGTATTTCTTTAAGTTTAAGTTCAATTTATATTTTTTTTCTATTTGTGGTTTAAAAGGAGAAATCTGGGATCTAGTTTAGTTTTTGAATGGAGGCAGCAGGTCTAAAGCTCTGTTTGATAACCTGCATTTCTAGTGAGATTTTGACGACTCTTGAAGGAGAGTTGAAGCAAATGAGTATGAAAGAAATGGTGCTGTTGCCTAGTAACAGGGCTCCAGGGAGGGCCCCCCCCCCCCAAACACACACACACACAAAACTAAAAAGCAGCTTGAGTTCAGTTGGAAGCAGTTGCCAGCAGAAGCAAGTTCCTGAAACTAAAGAATAAAGTCCCCAAACCCAGGGGAATGGACCAGGAAATGTCCCAAGAGGACAGTCTAGTCAAAGGACAGGAATCTGGAAGAGGTTTCGTCCTGTGGAAGTGACAGTAAGGAGCAAAGAGGAAGGCTTCAAGCTTAAAGAGACGAAAGCTGCAGGATGCAGATTTAATGCAATATAGACATGCAAAAAGCCTGACGGTCTGTAACTTTACAATGGGCATTTGAGGCAGTGGTGTACTGTTGAGTGTTGTATGGCTGAGTCAGTGAGAAACAGTGTGTGGAAGGACGTTTGAATGCATGTGGCGATCCAGGGAAGAGGAATATCAGAAGGAGAATTCGAAACTCTGGAGATGGACCTTTGCGGAAGGCAAAAGAGAGAAAGCGTAGGTTTGGGAAAAGATTTCTGGGAGGGTGGTGGAGGCGGGTTGCCTCTCTTCCTTTAAAAAGTACCTGGATGAGCACTTGGCATGTCATAACATTCAAGACTATGGGCCAAGTGCTGGTAAATGGGATTAGGCAGGTAGGTCAGGTGTTTCTCACATGTCGGCGCAGACTCGATGGGCCGAAGGGCCTCTTCTGCACTGAGATTCCAAAATGAGTTCTTAGAGAGTGAAGATTGGAAACCCTTGTGTAAAAGACTGAGTTCAGTGAGACTGGTTGGATCGCAGTGTGACAAGTATCTGTGGGCTGGCTCTGTCTGGGGTGGCAAATGTCACTTGGTTTCAGAGTATGGTGTGTCTGACCACAGGGTGCCTATTGGTTTACATGGACTGTTGACTTACTGTGAATATTAGAGAGTATAAGATAGCTTTTGTAACTTGTTATCCTTAGAAATCTGTATATATCTGTTAAGGTATAGTTGTGGATGAAGGAGTATTGTAATATAGTTCATCTTTTCTTATTATTTTACTCTTTTGTTAAAAGTTCATCAGCTGACTGCTGTGACTCTGTTCAGTAGCCACTATCCACGTATGTAAACAAAAAAACAAGCTAGATGCTAACTTTTTTTTGTTGATGGATATTATCAAGCCAGGTGTCCACCCTGAGACCTGGCTTGTCCAGTAGTAACATCATCTGGGATCATAACAATATAATGAGAGTACAACAAGGCAAGAAAAATACATTTAGCCTCAAGGGGAGCACATTGCATGTACTGCTCAGTCTCGTGTTCCTCTCAGCAGAAGAAAGTACTTAAACCTTGATCTAAGCTTTTATCTTGCAGACAAAATAATTTTTATCTTAAATTGAACTTTTTTAATACCTTCAACTTCTTAATGCAGTATGCTTTTTTAAAGACATCTTAGACAAAAGAACTTGCCCTGATCCTAAGTCTGTGATTTTAAAGTTCCCATCCTCCTGTCTAAATCACTCATGGTTTCATTGCTCCTTATCTTTGTAAACTTCACCACCCCTAAACCTCCCCCTAAAAGCCCATACTTTCAGTTATACTGATTATGACCTCTTGTGCATCTTCCTTTCCCAAGCATTGACGGCTGTTCTTTGGTCACCTGGGTGCTATGTTATGGAATTCCCTCCCTGCACCTCTCATTATCTTTAATTCTTACTCCTTTAAGACCCATATTTTTGACCAAGCTTTTAATTACCTTTCTCAATACCTTTTTTAATAATTAGTATGAAGTGCCTTGGAACATTTTTCTTCGTTATAGTGCTATGTTAAATGCAAGTTGTTGTGTTTGCATAATCTATTAGTGTATGAGGGAACACTGCTTTGTAATGCAGAACTGTTGCAGTGTATACTTGAATCTGCATAGGAAATATACACTAAGTTAGACTGCAATTATTTTTTTCAAATGAAAAGGATGGCAAACTAATATGGAAACTTATACGTATTCACACTGGCCATAGAAGCAGTACAATCAGTGGTGAATTGATTGACAGTAAAGGTGTGTTGGGTGAGGGAGAAAGAAGCAGCAATTGGAGGAGAAAAATGTACTCTTGGGCTCTATGATGCACTTGTTGCTCTTTGGATAAATAACATGCTTTTAGTGATAATAGCTATTAGTTTGTAAAATATAGATTAAAACAGAGCATAAGGAATTACAGTGTTTCCATTATCCTTAAAATTGTGCAATACTTGAAAACTGTTGGGGTGAGGCTGTTAGCATTTTTGTTTAAGCATGGTTTTTCTGCCAGCAGGATCAGTTGGTGAACCAAAGCTGGCCAGTTGATTCTACCTGATCACAGCTTCTTGTAGCAATCTGCAACTCCAGCCACAGAACCTGTGAGAACACAGAACCTGAGAGAGACACTGCCTAAAATGTTCCCTCAATACCAACTATGGGCCTCCAGTTATCTGGTCATTAAGCTCCCAATGCTGATTGCAATGGCTGCTGATTTTTAAACGCAGCTTAGAGTCTGCCTGTTTAAGCAAATTCCTGAAGTGGTGAGGTATCCATTTAAACAAACAGGCTCACTTGAATTTAATGTTTACAGCTTGACTACATTGTGTGATTGCTGAGCTTGAGTGTATGAGTTCTTTAGTTCTCACCTTGGTATCTGGAAGATGGTAATTGGTTTTGGGGCAACATTTTTGGCTGGCTTTCTCAGGTTTACAGCAAATCTAGTAACTGGAGTTGTAGCTGGGTATCTGGAGGAGCTTGGAGCTGATGATCAGCTGGTGCAGTCTGTACCTGTTGTGATGAGTACTTCAGAAAACCTGAGTGGTAAGGAAAGGAGAGCATGCAGCGTTGTATAATTTGACTAGCTGCTGAGTTATCACCTAATAATTCCCTCTTATATACCTGCATTCATTTCACTTTCAAAAGAACATAAGTTGGCCATTCAGCCTTACAGGCCTGTTCTGCCATTCAATTAGATAATAACTGATCAGTCTTTTAACAGCTTTTACTTGTCTTGTTCCCATATCCCTTAATACCCTAGCCTAACAAAAGTCTTATTTCAGTTTGAAACTTTCATTGGATTAGCCTTAACAGCTTTTTTGGTAGGAGAATTCCAGATTTCCATTAACCTTTACATGAAGAAGTGCTTCCTGACATAACTTCGGAGCAGCTGAGCTCTAATTTTAGGGTTACGCCCATTTTTCTGGATTCGTCCACCAGAGGAAATATTTTCTCTCTACCTTTATAAAATCCTTTAATTATCTCATAAACCTTAATTAGATCATATCTTATTCTTCTATACCCAAGGCACCTGTCCTCAATTTAACTTTTTTAGCACCGCTACCTTTCTGATGAAACTACATTGCACCAGCTCCAAGGCCATTATATTCTCCTTTAGGTGCAATACCTCGAGCTGGATGCAGGATCCCAAATGTTATCTAACCAGAGCTTTATATAACTAGCAAAACTTCCAGCTCCTTTGAGATGAAGACTAACAACATAGCATTTACCTTTTAAATTTCTTTTGTTATCTGCCCATTAATTTTTAGTGACTTCTGCTCTTCCAATTTCTAGCTTCCCACCATTTAGGAAGTACAATGATCTATTTTTTTGTTGAGTCTAGTGTGGGTGACCTTGCACTTCCTTGTGTTGAACTCATCTGCCACAGTTTTATAAGCTCCCTTAAAGAATTAATGTTATAACTTTCCATGTTTAAATGTAGGTTTGTCATCCCATTTACCAAAAATGCTTCTCAAGATTTTAATTGTATTTTGTGATTTCCAGTTAGGTAGGTTTTTTGGGTGTGCATATTTATAAGAAGCAGTATAGTTTCTCAATTTTAAACTCGCTTTTAGATTCTCTTGTGCTTCCTCTACCTTTCCTCATTTAAAAAAAATGTCAAGCTTACCACGAATACATTATTCTCACAGTCCCACCATTACCTGAACACTGACATGTGTTGTTAACATTATCTGGTTCACTTTGATAAGGTAAGCTGAAAATGACACCTTCATTGACTTTGGCTCAAAAAAGGCATTTTGAGACTTCTGAACAGAAAAATATATTAGAAAAACTAAAATCAATCTTGAACTGTTAATAGAACATGGCCAAGATAATTCTGTTAATTAGATGGACCATTGCTGGGTGACTCAAGTAAAATTATGGATGCTTACTACGGCACGAGAGATCAGTTGAACACACATTTGGCACCTATTTTTAACTGTTGAGTCTTGCCCTTGTGTAGTAGGTAAAAGTAAAACTCATGGATTGCTCGCATATCAAGTGAAATGGTGCAGGCTAATTTTAAGGGCAATTTGAAGGAAATTGATTATTAGTGATGCCCTAGTAAAAGTTTTGAGTAATTGAGAGAACTAGGGAAATTTCAGACGATTGGAGGATGACACTTATGCACATTTTTGAAAAAGCATTGACATTACAACCAGGTAACTGTGGGGCAGTGAGTTTTCCCTTGGGGAGCTTAATAGAGAGCTAGGGTTGTTAGTTAGGTAACTAGAGATGTTATTAACCATCACGCAGAAGAGTCTGACTTGATGTAGGGCCATCAACTCAGAATGAATGTTAGTAAGTTTTATTTTTCTCAGAGAAATGGCCTGTGCTAGTGAGGATTAATGTCTCACAGACTTTATGAAGCTGTTAAAAGCACGTTTTTAGAAAACTAGAGTAACACCACAAAGATTTTGGATAGTTAATACTCTGGACCTTGCTCAATTTCCATATGATATAAGAACAGTCATACTGACTCAATATGTTAACTCTTTCCCTCTCCACAGATGCTGCCAGACCTGCTGAGTTTTTCCAGCATTTTGTTTTTATTTCAGATTTCCAGCATCTGCAGTATTTTGCTTTTCCTTATGATATGTTTCCTGAATTGGCTTATGGGATGTTGGGTGGGGGCTGTGGTGATGATGTAGTGATTGCGAAGAAAGAAAACGTAGGGACATAGGTATGAATTCAGATATCTGACATGACTTTTCTCCCCCTGACTATGTAACATACCTAGCTGATGAAAGGATGTATGATCCTATCACTATGAAAGAAGAGGGGAAGGATCTAACGTTCATTGACAGGAAATAACCTGGAACTTTAGTTGAAACTTATGGTCATATGTATCCATTTACATAGAACTTACTATCGGCTTTTCTTTATGTTGTTATATCTAAGTGACTCAGGTATCAACACTTCCCCATCTTTTGTAGAGAATTTGGTAGTAGGAAAGCTCAGCCAAGTAGAAGTTTATATACATACTAGTTTTTGCATGAATTTCTTTCATATTTGAGGATTATTTGCAACTTAGTTGTAATGGCTAGTTGTATATAAATAGGTTACTTAGTTTATTTGAGTTTAAATATGTTCACCCTTGACCCCTAAATTGGCCTGGGTCAAATGTGTGCATATTAAAAGTTTATCAGAGTGATACGTGTCTAATGTAAATGCAGAATGGAGGCTGCATGCGTCGAACTGGTAATTTAACTTGTCCTGTTTGACCTGAATCTGGGCAACTCTACGTATAAATCATGGAAGCACACTTAGTTCAAGCTATTCTACCCATAAATGTAATCTTTACAAGGCCTGTGTTAGAAATTGAATTCAGGATATAACAAACATTGCACCATGCAGTGATCTTGCAATGCAGTCAGAAATTGGCTTCTAACGCCTATATAAATGCAAGTTCTTTCTTTATGTCAGTCAGTTGTGAACATAGCACAAACTGTGTTTGTGTTGTAATCTGGTATAATATTCTTTCTTGAATTGCGTTATGGCAATTAAAATTATTTTTGGTGTTCCACTTGAGCTTGAAACTTGTGAAATGCTCAGACTAAAAATGAAAAGAATTGGTTAAGTGATATAACTGACTTTTAAATTGACAATTCAGTAACTCCTGAATATTTCCATAGTTTGTAAGGGGTACTGATGTTTTATCTCATTATTTTAAAGCACACAAAGTAATCCTCATTGATTTTAGTGAGATAGTTTCAAGGGAATTTTTTATGGTAGGTGGGTATGTTATGTATTGTGAATGAGCAAATGTTGTACTTTTTTTAGAACACCTTTTTATATTTTACAGTAACTTGTTGGGTTCAAGTTAAAAGTAGAAATTGGGCAAGGATTTAGGTTTCCATAAGAGCCCTTGTTTCTGGGGTTGTTGAATAGGTTTCCTTATGATGGAAACTGAGGCCTATGGTAGTATGAGTAATAGGAGGAGGGGTTGAGGGTGTTGAATAGAATGCAGCTGTACAAATTCCAGAAGCAGGCCAGTACTTTTAGCGTATAAGTGTAATTTCTGGCCTAGGCAACATCCTTGTATTCAATTTAGTTTTGAAGTAGATTATATATAATTAATGTTCTTGATTAATTGCAGTATAGTATTGACAGAAAGAGGCAGCTATGCATATGTGTAACAGCTAGAGCCCCGTGCAAAACTCTCTGGCTTACTGTTGTGACCTTTGCCCATTTATATCCTGTGGCACTCAGCCTGTCTTTGTACTGCAGTTTATTCATGATGGATAAGTTGCCCCCAATCTCTCACACTATGCTGTGCTACGAAAGAGGAACAGATAAATTATTTTCGGCTGTAGTCAGTGGCTGGAGAGGGAAGGAAAAGGAATGTAATAGTGACTGTGAGGAAAGCCTATTTGAGTATGGGGCCCTTTGGCATTATGGGGACAATCAGTAATTAAACAACCCATTCACATTGATGCGCTGGTTCAAGCTTCTTGAAATCTTTTTAGTACAAAATAGTGAAAGAAATGACCGGATTTGTTAAATCAGTGACTGGATGAACTATGAAGGAAAATGTACATTAATACTAATCTGTGGTTATATTTTTTCCTGTTCCTCAGCATGTAGCCATTGGGTCCCACCCCTTCATCTTCTGTTAATTTAGTCTCTGCTTTAAAAGCAGATGTAATTGTTTGGAGATCACTTGATGCAGTATTGTCACAAGGATATTGGTAGGGAAATTACCTTCCCTTCACCCTTTCATCTGTCCACTTTGTATTAGACTGAGATAGTAAAATACAGTAAGTTCTTTTTTACCAGCTCACTTGGGGAATGGGTGGTGCTGGTTAGTCAAAAATGTCAGTTAACAGGGAGTTACACTACTCTGGACCCAAGACGAGATGCGGTATATCTTCAGACACAATAACTAAAACTGACTCAATAATTGAATGATTTCAATGAAAAGCCTAAGAACAACTTTTGCAGATTTCCAATCTACTGTTACTAGTTTTTTTTATTTAAGCTTGCATTATCTGAACACCGAAAGCCTTTTTAAAAAAACATTGAGTCAGAAATTCTGGTCATTAGTGAATTCCAGTTGATAGAGTGCTGGATAACACACAGTTTGCTGTGATATGTTGTGTTCAGATTATTTGCTTAGTATAAAGAAAAAGGTAAAATGAGGCTTTGCTTTTAGTTGTTTCTTCTCCATCCTTTTTAGACAGGAGAGCTTGCAGAAAAATGTGTTGTTTCTAAATTTGTACGCTTTTCTATGTGAAAACATCCCTTCCCTCCAGTGCAAGTGATTAAGGATCATTGCACTTCAATAAAAAAATAGGTCAGTAGGAGCAGATGGCTCTGAAGCTGCTTTGCTTCATGCTGTGTAATTGTACTTGTGAATGTCATAGCTGACCATGATGCCCTGAAATGGTGTTGAGTAATGTAGAGTGTCAAACTGAGAGATGCTGATGCTCTTTGTTCAAACTAGTGGTAAAATAGTTTTGGTTGATAAATATTCTGTTTTTTTATGCTTACTGATTAGAAAGGGAAACATAAGTGGGTGGGCTGGGTGGATAGAAAACATTTAACTCTTGCCCAAGAAATGATGTCCATTTCAGATTCATTGAACTAGAGGTACTACTTGGTCCTGATGAGATTTAGAATGTCTCTGTAAAACAAAGATAAAAGGAGTAATCAGATCGCAATGTCCTTCGATCTTTTCCCCTTGTAATGTTTTGTGGGTACTGTTGCGATAGTTCTAACTTTTTGGAGGTTGGGATGCCCTACTAAATGGTCATCCTGCTGTTTAGCTTTGTCTGAATGGTGAAAGAATAATCTGCCAGACACTCCAGCTGGAATACGCACTTAGTCACAAATGGAGCTTGTTACATCACTGGTAATCTGTTTGCCTCAGGGTGAGTGATGAACCCTGTGGCTGTGCTTCCTTTGTCAGATCATTTCGAAAATGTGGCCTGGAATATGTAAATCCATTGTTTTGGCTACTCATTCATTTCTGGCAAGTGGATGGAAGGGTGAAAAGACTGATTTCTGTACACTTGTTGGACAATAGCTTAAAGTTATATCAATTATATTATGAATCTGTACTATAAAGATTTGTACTATAAAGTTATCAGTAATATTGTGAATCTAATTGCAGTGTTAGCAGCAGTTGAGTTTGGAAAAATGCCTGTTCAATTATCAATAAATCTAAAGATTGATCTAAGGATGTAACTCAATCAATACCTTGTGTACAATTAACATAAAGGTTAGAGTTTTACTTTCTGTTGTGAGCTTTGCATTTACCAGCCTTTGCTACTGTTTAAGGCATACTAGTTCTGTGAACTATTTTCTATAAAACACCTCTGTGCACTGTAGTTGAATTTTGTCATCTATGTACAGTAATTCTGCTTGAATATCTGATTATGTTGCTTTTAGAAATGAGGTTAGGAACGCAGTGGAAGAGGTTGGTACATATACTCGGCCTTACTATAGCAGATGGAGTGCTCTGCTGTATTCATACAGCTGCTTGCCTGGTGTGTTGGCAGCTGCTGTGGCTGCAGTTTGTGTTCTTTTGTTCTTTTGCAACCAGGAATGTAGAATTGAGGAGTGTAATGAAGAATGAATTAAAGGGTCAGGTTAGTGCTTGCACTGGTTATGAATAATATATTGTGTAGGATACTCTTGGTACAAACTAAGCAAAAGACTGAGAATATGTTTCTATATCTTACAGTTTTAACTTTTTTAACTTCCTAGAAAGCTGAGCACCTCTTTGTGGCAGTCAATATAGAGGGAAGGGAACATTTTAATGTGATCTTATTGATTGTCTTTGTGTGTGTTACATTCATTCCATTTGTCCTCAATTTTATTTATTTTCATTTTCTCCCTAGGACCTCTATCCAGACTTTGCCTGACACTGAATTGTCCAAAAGAATTAAGGAAATGTGGAGTGACATGCAGGAGATTAGTCATAGGATTTAAGGCTTTGAGGACGTACACATCGAAGGGAAGCGGTGAGGTGAAGCACAGAATAGTTCACTTTTTGTGCCACTAGGAGAGCTGTGAGCACAAGGAAGATGGCAGATCCTGGTATGCTGAGTTTGTTTGGTGATGATGGGAACATTTTCAGTGAAGGGCTTGAAGGCCTTGGAGAATGCGGTTTTTCCGAGAATCCAGTGAATGCTCTTGGGCAACAACTACCCATGGATCAAGGATTTGGCTCCATGCAGTCTCCCCTCCATCATCCCCCACCCACGCAGACGCAAACTAAGCTGGCTCATTATGATCATTTTGGTCCGTTTGAACAACAGAAAATACATCTGGTAGATCAGCCTAATCGAATGATTGGTAATACTCCTGGGAATGGCCTGGCATCACCTCACTCACAGTACCACAATCCCTCAGTTCCACCAGTCCCTCACAGTGGTGCTCAGATGGGAGTGTACCCTACTATGCAGAATGAAAGATGTGGACAGCAATTTGTAGACAGCAGCTCCATGTGGGGACCGCGTGCTGTCCAGGTGCCAGACCAGACCCGACCTACCTTCCAGCAACAGCAGCAACCACAGCCACCACCTCAAGGGCAAGGGCATGCTCAGCATTTGCAACAGATGGGGAATTACCTGACACGTAGTGATTACTCATTGCAACAGCACAACCAGCCACAGCAACAGAGGGTGAACCAATTCACTCAGAGTCAAGAGGCCCTCAGTCAAGGCAATCCTTTCATGGGGACTTCAGGACCAGGCCACTTATCTCACATGCCTCAGCAAACCCCCAACATGGGCCCTTCCTTACGTCACACTCCAACCCAGCAGTACCATCCCCACCCCCCTCCCCCCAATTCTCTCCATGGAGATTCCATTGCTCACAGTCCTAGATTTTCTCCTAATCCTTCTCAACAAGCCAGTAGCAGGCAACAAAATTTAAACTTTAGTTCACGTAGCCAAGCAGTACCTTCACAATCTGTAAGTAGCTCAGGGCAGTATTCGCAATATCCTTATAGTAACATTAATCAGGGATTAGTTAACAGTAATACAGGGATAAATCAAAACCTAGGCCTTAATAATAACCCATCTGTGAACCAGTCAATACCCCGCTATCCAAATACTGTGGGATTCCCAGCTGGCACCAGCCAAGGACTAATGCACCAGCAGCCTATACATCCGGGTGGCCCACTTAACCAAATTAATGCACAAACTATGCACCCCACACAGTCTCAGGGAACTTATGCTTCTCCACCTCCAATGTCACCTATGAAAGCTATGAGTAACCCAGCAGGCACCCCTCCACCACAGGTTAGGCCTGGCAGTGCTGGAATGCAGCTGGAGGTTGGAAGCTATTCAAGCATGCCCCTGCCTCAACAGCCACATCAGTCCCCGGGTGCCATGGGACTTGGACAGAGGAGCATTGGTCCCAGAAGCATGCAGACACAACAATACATGAGCCCTTCTGTACCAAGGGATATTGGCAGCCTTCCAAGACCAGTCAGTGCACTGGGTCCCAGTGGGAATCATGCCGATCAGGTGATGCAGGAACGTCTAATGTCTGGTCAGCAGCACCCAAATCAGCCTTTTCAGCCTCAGTTGCCAACTTGTCCACCTGTGAAACAGCACCCAACAGTGCATCATCAAACTTCTCCTACATCTCATCAACATCAGCCATGGGTACAGTCACAGCATTCTTCACCTAAGGCCACATTGCAACAAGTGCCTGCCCAACATCAGGTGAGTAATGTATCTGAATTATGGCAAAATATAATTGCAGCCTGAGTATCCAAAATGTGTTTAGTTGCTGCATGTTAATGGCTGTTAAAGTATAAAAAGTTATTACATTATGCATTGTGAATTGTTCAGCATGGCAATTATTGTGAATCAACTCATGTTGCTTGAGATTTTATTTTTTTAAATAACATGCAGCTTGGCACTAATGTTTTAGGCAAGCTTGAAGAAAAGTAATTGAAATGGAGATCACTTTCAGCATCCAAATCTCAAGATAGATTATTTGAATACATTTAATATTCTGGATTAAATGTTCCAATTAACAGGATAGGTGAAGACACTGCAGCTATGCTTGAAACGGTATTAAACTATACTGTAGAGTCATACGGACTCGAAACGTTAACTGTGTTCCTCTCTGCAGATGCTGCCAGCCCTGCTGAGTTTTTCCAGGTATTTTTATTTTTGTTTTGGATTTCCAGCATCTGCAGTTTTTTTGCCTTTATATTAAACTATACTGTTTGCCTGTGGTTATATTTATGCCTTCAATATTGCTTATATCCTTTTTGTGCTATGAAGTTAAGTGAACATTTTTGTATTCAAAATTGAAACCGTCCATAAATGCTGCTTTTTGTGACTTGTTCTTGACTCCTTTTTTTCTACCCTGCAAACTTCCAGCTTTTCCTCCATTGAGCAGCCCATTCCAAAAGCAGCAAGACCTGGACAATACCCAGGCTTGGGCTGACAAGTGGCAAGTAACATTCATGCCACACAAGTGCCAGGCAATGACCATCTCCAACAAGAGAGAATCCAACCATCGACCCTTGATGTTCAATGGCATTGCCATCCCCCACTATCAACATCCTGGGGATCACCATTGACCAGAAACTGAACTGGACTAGCCATATAAATACTGTGGCTAGAAGAGCAGGCCAGATGCTAGGAATCCTGCGATGAGTAACTCGCCTCCTGACTCCCCAAAGCGTGGCCACCATCTTCAGGGCACAAGTCAGGAGTGTGATGACTTGCCTGGATGAGTGCAACTCCCACAACACTCAAGAAGCTTGACACCATCCAGGACAGAGCAGTCTGCTTGATTGGCACCACATCCACAAACATTCACTCCCTCCACCACCACACAGCAGCAGCAGTGTGTACCATCTACAAGATGCACTGCAGGAACTCACCAAGGCTGCTTAGACAGCACCTTCCAAACACTGGACAACTACCATCTAGAAGGTCAAGGGCGGCAGACAGATGGGAACACCAACACCTGGAAGTTCCCCTCCAAGTCACTCACCATCCTGACTTGGAAATATATCGCTTCCCTGTTGCTGGGTCAAAATCCTGGAGCTCCCTTCCTAATAGCACTGGAGGTGTACCTACATCATATGGATTGCAGCGGTTCAAGAAAGCATCTTACCACCACCTCAAGGGCAACTAGGGATGGGCAGTAAATGCTGGCTCAGCTAGTGAAGCCACTTCCCATTAATGAATTTTTTTTTAAAAAAAAGAGCTTAGCCTTCACGCACCCAATTTTTTCCATCTGACCGAGAAGCCTGCTGTTTGCTCCTTCAACTCCCTTCCTGTCCCAGCTCCTGACTGCACACCATGTCCTCCGCTTCATGCTAAACCGTATCTTCAGCACCTGTTCATGTTTCCTTCAAACTTTTTATCTTTTCTTCTTCAAGAAATCTGCACTCAACATATTAACGATCTCCAACCTTCCCTTTCTATCTAAACCCCATCGTTGCTTCATGACTGTGGTCCAATGAATGCTTGTTCAAGGGTCTTCAAAACTGGCAACTGAATCACCCACATTACGAAGGCTACACTGGTCAAAATCACAAATGACATTCTATGTACATTACTGGATGAGCAGAAATTTCCTCCAGTTAAATAATTGTAAGTCTGAAGCAATTGTTTTTGCACCCCACTCCAAGTTCTGTTCCCTAAATACAGGCTCCGTCCCTCTTCCTGGTAGCAGTCTGAGATTAAGACAATCTGTTGCAACCTTGGTGTCCCACAATCCTGAGATGAACTTCTGACCTCACTGAATAGTGGGGGCAAGGAATCAAATTTAGGAAGATGTGGTAAACCAAAGAGTGGAGATCAGGCAAGAGAGACAGGTATTAACAGGAAATGATAAACAGACTGTGACAGGAAGGGACAGAGAGTACAAATCTAACAGTAAATCAGATAAGGCTAGATGCCATAAAAAATAATAAAAGGACAAAAACTAAAGGCTCTGTATCTAAGCGCACATAGCATTCGAAACAAAACTGATGAATTGATAGCACAAATTGAAATAAATAAGTATGATCTGATAGCCATTACAGAGACATGGCTACAGGACAACACAGATTGAGACCTGAATATTGAAGGGTATGTGTCGTTTAGGAAGGACAGGAAGTTAAGAAAAAGTGAAGGGATGGCTCTGTTAATTAATGATGATATTAGCATATTAGAGAGGGATGACCCAAGTTCAGGCAACCAGGATGTAGAAGCAGTTTGAGTTGAGATGAGGAATGATAAAGGCATGCATTCGCCCTTGGAGTGGTGTACAGGCCCCCTAAT
The DNA here is from genome assembly GCF_017639515.1 of Carcharodon carcharias. Taxonomy (NCBI): domain Eukaryota; kingdom Metazoa; phylum Chordata; class Chondrichthyes; order Lamniformes; family Lamnidae; genus Carcharodon; species Carcharodon carcharias. The sequence goes on along the minus strand of NC_054472.1, from coordinate 95,149,301 downwards.
TGTACCTGCACCGTAGGACAGAGTATAAAAGAAGAACTAAGAGCTTCCCAGAAAGGTACAGCAGTAATCATAGATAATTTTAATGTGCGGGTAGACTGGAAAAAACAGATGGGCAAAGGTAGCGTAGATGAGTTCATATGTTTTTGAGATAGTTTCTTAGAACACATTCTGGAGCCAACCAGAGGGCAGGCTATACTAGAACTGGTATTGTGCAATGAGATAGGATTAATTGATAACCTCCTGGTGAAGGCACCCCTAGGTAGCAGCGATCATAAAATGATTGAATTTTACATTCATTTTGGGGGAGAAATGAGGGCATCCAAGGCTAGTATTTTAAACTTAAATAAGGGCAATTATGAGGGCATGAAAGCAGAACTAGCTAAAGTGAACTGGCAAATGAGGTTAAGGGATATGCCAAAAGAATTTCAGTGACAAATTTAAAGGGATATTTCAGAATATGCAGAATATATACATTCCAATGAGAAAGAAAAATTCCAAGGGAGGGCCCACCATCCATGATTAACTAAAAGAGTTAAAGACAGTATCAAACTTAAATAAAAAGCATATAATTACACAAAGACGGGTGGTAGGTCAGAAGATTGGAAAGAATATAAAGAACAGCAAAAAATGGCAAAAAGATTAATAAGGAGGGAAAAATTAGAGTTTGAGAGAAAGCTAGCTAGTAATATAAAGATGGATAGTAAGACTTTCTATAGATATTTAAATAAGAAAAGATTTAACAAAGTGAGTGTTGGTCCTATAGAGTGTGTATCTGGGGCATTGATAATGGAAAGTAAGGATGAATTAAACCAGTATTTTGCTTTGGTTTTCACTATAGAGGGCACAAGTAATATCCTGGAAATAGCTGTAAATCAGGAAATGGAAGGGAGGGAGGAGCTTGGGAAAATTACAATCACCAGAGAAATGGTATTGAACAAATTGTTGAGGCTGCGGGCTGACAAATTCCCAGGTCTGGATGGACTTCACCCTAAGGTTTAGAAAGAAGTGGCTGGTGAGATGGTTGATGCACTGGTTTTAATTTTCCAAAATGCCCTAGATTTGGAGAAGGTTCCATTAGATTGGAAAATAGCAAATATAACCCCTTTATTCAAAAAGGTAGGGAGACAGAAAGCAGGAAATTGTAGGCCAGTTAGCCTAACATCTGTCTTAGGGAAAATGTTAGAAGTTATTATTAAAGATGTTATAGTAGGGTGCTTAGAAAAATTCAAGGCAATCAGGCAGAGTCAACATGGTTTTGTAAAAGGGAAGTCATGTTTAACCGATTTATTAGAATTCTTTGAAGGAATGACATGCTGTGGATAAATGGGAACTGGTGGATGTACAGTACCTAGATTTCCAGAAGGTATTTGATAAAGTGCCACATCAAAGGTTATTGCAGAAAATAAAAGTTCATGGTGTAGGTCATGGTGTAGGGGGTAACATATTGGCATAGGTAGAAGATTGGCTAGTTAACAGGAAGCAGAGAGTTGGCATAAATGGGTCATCTTCTGGTTGACAGGTAGTGTTCCACAGGAATCAGTGCTGGCACCTCAACTTTTTACAATTTATATAAATGACTTGGATGAAGGGACTGAAGGAATGGCTGCTAAACTTGCTGACGACACAAGGAAAGGTAGGAAAGCACATTGTGAAGAGGACGCAAGGAAGCTGCAAAGTGACATAGTTTAAGTGAATGGGCAAAGATCTGGCAAATGGAGTATAATGTGGGCAAATGTGAAATTGTTCATTTTGGCAGGAAAAATAAAAAATGGTGAGAGATTGCAGAGCTCAGATTCAGAGTGTCCTGATGCATGAATTACATAAGGTTAGTATGCAGGTACAGCAGGTAATTAGGAAAGCTGATAGAATGTTATCATTTATTGTGAGGGCAATTGATTACATTAGTAGGGAGGTTACGCTTCAGTTGTACAGGGCATTGGTGAGACCACATCTGAAATATTGTGCAGTACTGGTCTACTTATTTAATGAAAGATGTAAACGTGTTAGAGGCAGTTCAGAGAAGGTTTACTAGACTAATACCAGAAATGAGGGGTTGTCCTATGAGGAACAGCTGGACAAGTTAGGTTTGTATCCGCTGGAATTTAGAAGAGTAAGAGGTGACTTAATCAAAATCTTTAGGATCCTGAGGGGTCTTTACAGGGTGGATGTGGAGAGGATGTTTCCTCATGTGGGAGAATCTAGAACTAGGGGTTACTTTTTGAATATAAGGGGTAGTTCATTTAAGACAGATGAGAAATTTTTTCTGAGTTTTGAGTGTCTTTGGAACTCTCTCCCTCAAAAGGTGGTGGAAGCAGAGTCTTTGAATATTTTTAAGACAGAGCTAGCTAGATTATTGATTAAAAAGGGGGTTGGGGGTAGGCAGGAATGTGTGGTTGAGGTTACATTCAGATCAGCCATGATCTTATTGAATGGCAGAGCAGGCTCGAGTGGCCTACTGCTGCTGCTAATTCATATGTTCATATTCGTACTATCTCTTAGACCACATTCTTCCACCTCATAGTTTGACTTTGCCCCATTTCAGATAATCTGCTCATCCATGCCTCGTTTCGTTTGTAATGCACTCTTGGCTGGTCTCCCACAATCCAGCTTCTGTAAACTTGTTATCCAAGACTTTGCTGCTCGTGTCTTAACTTGCAGCAAGTCCCATTCTTGTGCTTGCTGACCTACATGGGATCCCGATCAAGCAACAACTTGACTTTAAAATTCCCACCTTGTTTTCAAATCCCACTATGGCCTTACCCCTCCCCATCAATGTAATCTCCAACCCACAATCTCTGAGATATCAGAACTCCTGTAATTCTGGCTTCTTGTGCATTCCCAATCATAAGTGCTCCATCTTTGGCAGCTGTGACTTCAATTGCCTAGGCCCTAAGATTTTGAATTCCCTCCTACCGCTCTCCTTTGAGACAATAAAGCCTATCTCTTTGACCAAACATTTGGTCATCTGACCTAATACCTCCTTTGTGACTCGGTGTCATACTTGGTTTAATAATGTTCCCGTGAAGTGCCTTGGGGCATTTCATTATGTTAAAGGTGTTGTATAAATATAAGGGAGACGATGGTGTTGTGGTAATATCACTGGAGCAGTAATCCAGAGGCCACAGGTGGAATTTAAACTCAATTAATTAAGTCTGAAATTGAAAAGCGCAATAATGGTGACTATGAAGCTATCATTGATTGTTGTTAGAACCCATCTGGTTCACTAATCCCCTTTAGGGAAGAAAATCTGTCATCCTTATCTGGTCTGACTTACATGTGATTCCAGACCCACAGTGATGTGGTTGACCCTTAACTATCGTTTACAGTGGCCTAGAAAGATAGGCAAAAAAAAGCTGGCCTTGTCACCAACGCCCACAACGAAAGAAAAAACAGCTGTTATAAGTGATGAGACTGTGGCTTTGTCTTTCCTCAACACCTTTGACCCACATCAGCAATACTGGCCATTCTACACCTGTGTCTCTGCAACTCCACATTCATCTCATACCTGGTGCAAAGCAAAGATTATGTTTCTTTTCATTCATGGGTGTCACTGACCAAATTACTGTTAAAAATGCCTGTTGCAGGTAACATAGTTTTAATCGATAGATTATTTTATTTCTCGTTAGACGAACTTCCTTTATGTTCCATCCCAATGTCTCTTTAAAACACACTTATCTGATTATTTTTTAAAGACCATTTTTAAAAGAAAGCAAATTTTAGGTTCTCTGTACACTGAAGCATTTTCAAACCCTTGTAAGTGATAAGTTACCTCGCGATTTCTTTTTGAACTCGAATTGTTGCCACTGAAAAGTCATAGAGTAAGCTTGGAAAAGTTTTGTACCTCCAATAACTTGACTGATTTTAATACAATAACCTATTATGTTTTAAAAGTATCAGCGCTGCCTGAAAAACCATGTTACACAAATGCAGTCTGTTGCAGTGAATATTTCCTGACAACCAATATGCTAGTTCCAAAGTTCAGAGTATGGTTTGCTTAGCTGCTTTAAGAATAGGACTTGGGAAAAATGTCTCAGCACAACCACCAATGCAATCTGAAACTGCGCTGAATGTGACAAGTATCCAATGCCTTGGGTGTGTTTTACCAACTGCCACCATTGAGTTATTTCTACATGCTCTTAAATGCACAATCCCTAATTGGCTTTATGCATAACCCTGCTGTTTCTATTGCCTCACACGATGACTTGTAGATACCAGTGAAAACTTTTGAAATAGGAAGCAGCAATGCACTGTTTTTGAGGTTTTGTACTGCTTATCAGTACACTTATGCTGAAGCAGAAGAATATTTAGACCTATATTGCAAAATCTTCTTGAAATCATACCAAAAGTCTCATTGTCCTAGTATTGGATTTAGGGGAAAAAATTGGGTTTTAAAAAAAATATAGTAATGCTTTATACAAAGTTTGATTAAATGTTTTCACAAATGACTGGTCTCTGTTTCGTTCCTATAGTCTTAGTTTACATTTCAATTTAGATGTCATTGACTCACCCATCAGCATGATCACTTATTGTCATGTATTTGAATATTTTCTTCTTGCATTTGTTTCATACATTTGAAAGCAGACTTTTTTTAAAAAAAACTTCATATGTATTAACATTTAATTTTCAAACCAGTGGTTTGAATCTGACGTAATAGCTCTGGTGGCAAAGGAATAAAACTCAATCTCGCCTGATCTCTTTCCATATTGATAAGTATTCCCAGCATTTTGCCAAGCTTCTAGATTGTGCATTACAGTACTGCACTGCGCTTATCAAAGAGAAGCACATCTGGCAAGACCATTCTGATCTCTCAAACATTCCAGGTCTTTGGCATTGTGGTTTATTTATGTGCAGCTTATTTTTTATTCATTCACTAGATGTGGGCTTCGCTGGCTGGCCCAGCATTTATTGCCCATCCTTAGTTGCCCTTGAAAAGGTGGTGGCGAGCTGCCTTCCTGAACCACTGCAGTCCATGTGGTGTAGGCACACCCACAGTGCCGTAGCAAGGGAGTTCCAGGATTTTCTATCATGCTTTCGGTTAGAACTGTGGGGTGAGGCATGTGGCCGGAATGTTCATAGCAAGAGGTATATTAGGATTTGTTTAAACAAAAACTAGTTTGTGTTGGAATTTACATTATTTATTTTTTGCCCCAAATTTAAAGGGATCAGAATTTTAAGACAGTCGTGATTGTGATAAACACAATTAATTCCAAATTTAGTATTCTTAAAAACAAACTATTGGATTTATTTTAGTCTGTTATCCTGCCTTATTGTGTCATAATAGTTTGAAGTACAATCAACGTTGCTATGCAGGTGAACACAGCATCATATTCTGGACAGCAAGACCTTCCAAAGAACAGTCGGGGGAATGACAAGTTAAAATATTACTATTGATTGAGGGAATTGGCCAGGACACTGGAGGAGCATCTTTGAATAGCGTCATGGGATCTTTAGCAGCCACCCGAGCAAGTGGATGGGCTTGCCTTTAATGGCTTGTCCACAGGGCAGTACCTTTGATAAAAGCACTCCTTCAGTATTGCACTAAAGTGCTCATTTAGGTTGCAGTGTCCTAGTGTGAAGCTTGAACTCATAACCAATGGTGAGTGTATTGTCAACAGATCTAAGCTGCAAATAGATTTTTAAAATTATACTTTTATGTCAAGCATGAAATGAATTAATTTAGGGAGGCACACAGTTCTTTAGGAGTAATAGCGGACTTGTCGATGTCTAAATAATGTAGTGAAGAAAATTCTGGAGGGATAAAGTTTGTTGGGATATATGTTGGCTGAGGCTGCACATTGTACAGATTAACCATAGCTGGAGTAAAGTTGCAATTAGCACGCTTTTGTATATTGTGGAGATGCAATAGAAAAATAAAAATGACAAGGATGATTCCAAGTTTAATGGTCTGATCTCTGAGGAAAAATGAGAAAAATTTAACCTTTGCCACCCAGAGAGAAGGTGATTAAGGAGGGAATATGAAATATGTAAAATATTAAATTATTTAATTTAAAAAGTTCCCAATATTACTCTTTAGTTCTACTATCCTAACAGATTTTAAGTCTACACATTAAAATGTGAGAAATAAATTTAAATCTGATAGTTATAATAGCAACTTCCAATGGTGATAATCTAGCATCATCTTCCACACAGGGAAGGTAGACATGTAGATTTAGGGATATTCAAAACTCAGTTGAGTATTAGGTTGAGTTAGTTTCAGCATGCCATCTAGTCTTTTTTTATCCTTTACATTCCTTGTGCTTGTGGTTTTCTATGATATAGTATTATTTGCACTGAAGCAATGAAGCTGTCTGGTTTTAACCCTTTCTATTGGTCATAAAAGTTGTATTTGAAGCAGAAGTTTTCAGTGAAAGTATCTATCAAACAATGTATTGCTACAAAAGTAGCTTTCCATTCATAATTCAACAAAATGTCAATTTTAATTTATTCTGTGGTGTAAAGCAAATTTCCTTTCATAGTGGTGGGTTAATTTTTTTTGCTGAATTGCAAGAAGTTCCTATAGGATTTATGGCTTTACTGTCCTAATTTAATTTGGATGGGGCTGGTGAAATTGGTAGACAAATGGAAGATGAAATTTAATACTGAGAAGTGTGAAGTGATACATTTTGGTAGGAAAAGTTAGGAGAGGTGGTGGCATAGTGGTATTGTCACTGGGCTGGTATTCCAGAGACCCAGGGTAATGCTCTGGGGACAATCTGGTGCAATCTGCCATCCTTACCTGATCTGGCCTACATGTGACTCCCACATACCCACAGCAATGTGGTTGACTCTTAAAATGCCACCTTGAACAAGGGCAATTAGGGCATTAAATGCTAGCCTAGCCAGTGATGCCCAAATCCCATGAACGAATAGGGTGAAGGAGCAGAGGCCTGGGAAGGTGGCAGAACAGGTTGAGAAAGTAGTTGAAAAGGCATATGGGATCCTGGGCTTCATAAATAGCTGCATACAGTACAAAAGCCAGGAAGTTATGCTGACCCTAAATGTGTGCGCATTTCTGGGTGTAGCACTTAAAAGGCTTCAATCTCTGCAGCACTTAAGGAGGTGAAGACATTACAGAGGGTGCAGAAAAGATTCCCAGGAATGAAGGATCCACTTAAGTGGATATACTGGAGGAGCTGGGGTTGTTCTCCTTGGAGAAGGCTGAATGGAGATTTGATAGATGTATTCAAAATCATGAGGCGTCTAGACAGAGTAGATTGAGAGAAAGTGTTCCCATTGATGGAGGGGTCGTGAAACAGAGGACACCAATTTTAAGGTGGGGTGATTGGTGAACAAACAGTGTTGACATGGAAAGCTCTTTTACTCAGTAAGTGGTTAGGATCTGGGATGCACTGCCTGAGAGTGTGTTGGAGACAGATTTAATCATAGCTTTCAAAAGATAATTGAATAATCACCTGAAGAGAGAGAATTTTCACTGGGAGAGGGCCAAGGAGTGGGACTAGCTGAGTTCTCGGAGAGGCATTATGGACACAGTGGGTCAAATGGTAGACTCCTATGCTGTAACCATTCTATAATTCTCAAGTAATCTGAGTTTATCTTTTCTAAATCATTTAATATTTTATATTCAATAAATCCCCTTAATGTTATTTTTCCCTGATATCAATTTACAGGGTAAGTATAGTGCAATGATACGTGGAAAGACATAGTGGCAGATCTTCAAAACAATTCAATAGTTTCCTTAAAAGGCGTCAATCTCTACTTGTTGCAAAGCAGTGGTTCAGTTACTGAATGTAATGCAACAAAACAATGGTTACAACAACTTTTGGTCAAAAAATTGAACTTTTATACTAATATTCTCTGAATAAATATAGGATTTATTAATATGCTAATTAATGTTAAATTTGATGTAATTTAAAGTATCAGACATTGCACTTAACTCTTGATATGAAAATATAGTTTCGAAATGCAAATTATAGATATGGCAAGCTAATGTACACATTCATCCATCCATTCTGGTGCCTACATGTTTGCACTTGTAGATATGGTAAGCAGAATTCTGTTCATCAGATAATTATGTTATGCATTTTTGAGCCATCATTGGTTGATACGGGAAGTGAGCTGAATCCTTTAGTGATTAAACTCATTTTTTTCCCCCCCTCGAATGCTTAAAGGTGTAATGTTTCTCCACATTCCCTACCATTTTTAGCTGCAATAAGAGCCTGTATGAACTATTGTGAAAAGAATGGCATGCATTTATATAGCATCTTTCATATCTCAAGATGTTCCAAAGTGCTTTCCAGCTAATGAAGGACCTATGGTATAGTCACTGCTGTGACGTAGGAAAAGTGACGAGCAAATTGCTCAGAGCAAGCTCTGACAAATAGCAATATAGTGACCAGATGTGTTGTTTGTGATTTTGATTGAAGAATAAATATTGGCAGGACACTGGGGATAACTTGCCTGCTCTTTTTTGAAACAATGTCATGGTATATTTTATGTCCACCTGACAGAGTAGACAGGGCCTCAGTACTGCACAGAATACTCAATCAGTCCTGCACTAGGGTGTCAGTCTAGTTTTTTGTGCTCAATTCCTGGAGTGGAACTTGAACCCACAGCCTTCCTAATTTACCAGATTTATTTCAAATGTGTGCCTCCATTAGCTAAACTAGCTTTATTTGAAAAGATGGATTCCGACAAGTGACAATAGTAGGAACAATATCGGGTTTCAAGATAGGTAGAAAAAGATGACTGATTGGAAGAAGCTGATTTGTGACATCATTATTTTCATGTGGCTGCTTGAAGTTAGTTTACCACATTAACATGAAAATACAAATTTCAAAGTCCTGATTTAAGAAGCTGGGCAATGGTTAGTTTTGGATGTGAATGCTGCCAAGTTTGAGTGGACGGAAAATCCTAGCATGGATTATGTTTTCTTTACGAAAAATGGAATTTTAATCTCCTAGGAGTAAATATTCTCAGCTCCAGTTGTACAACTGTTCTGACGGATTTGTGTATGTGATTTCCTCAAGCTTCTGACTCTGCTCATGTTCATTTGTAAGAATGCAGCCCCATCACACTCACGAAAGTTTGTGAACAAATGCCCTTTGACTGCCATTTACAAATAGATAAAGGGAACTTTTAAGAGGCTGGAGAAGTAATAGGGAAGATAAAAGTGAAAGTCGAAAATAATTTTGGTGCCTCTGATCTTGGTCATGTATGTTCTTAGCCAGCAAGGTCTTGGTAGTATCCAGGTTCACTGGAGCCACGCTGAGCTGGTCGCTAGATATGTTCAAGAGCAGTTGAGGAGTAAGACTTCACTTGTGTTTCTGTCCTGTGGAGCGACACTTGATCTTTGGCATAGTTCCTCCCCATTGCAATATGTCTAAAATCAGCGACTCAGACACATGAAATTGCACTCCCTATGCATGTCATGCAGTTGTTGCTCTAACGTGATACAATTTAATTTGCAGTTTACTGCTTTGCTACTTTTTCAGCTCTAAATTGAAGACGTTATTATGCAATTACTACTTCCCTCAAATTCATCACCAATTTAGCACGGAGTACTTGCAGAGCCATTCCCCTTTTCCCTCCCACCCCACATCCCTCCCTGCAATTTTCTCCACTGAATTCGTACCAGGGTACAGCTTCAGGGACAGAAATGCCCACACCCTACTCCCTGCCACTATCTTTGTCCAGGTGGATGTTCTTTTGTGTGAGCCTAGGTGGTTTCAGCAGGCTAAGGAGGAAATTGAAGACAAACCTAATTGCATTTTTCTCCAGTAATCTATAAGCACCTTTTTGATATGATTGGAGGAATCCTGACTTTTTATCTTTCCTCAACAGTCCAGGACTGCTAAGCTCAAATATAACTGTCCACTTGCTACCTGTGATCACCTAATGTTTGGCTTATATGGCATGCTGTTCTATTATGTGGTGTCTTTGCTGACTATGCTATTGAGATAGTTCACTTTTTCAATTAACTGGGTGTAAAGTTGATCATCGGTTGTGAATGTACAATGTTTTAAGTGCCTGAATGTTATTTTAGAAAAGCTTGGATACTAATTTGAGACTCTCAAAGTTCAAAGTTTCCTGCTACATTGAAGCATATTTTGGCAGAATTGTTGGTAGTTCCTGTTCAGTTGAAAGCTTGAATATCTTATGAATATGGTACAGGTAGAGTGAGTGTGATAGAATGAGTGTAACTCTTTCAGAGCTGCCTTTGCACCTGTTTCTAGAATGCAGGTCTGGCATTGAATCTTTGGTTGAAAGAAAACATTATGGTATACTTGATAAGCGAAATGCATTTGAATGTAGGAATGGGAAAAGGTCATCCAATCTATTTCGATTAGGATCTGTTTTAGAACTTGATTGTATAATTTAGTGAATCTTGCATTCAAAGCCTGTTTTATAACATCTCTCAAAACACTTTATTTGTAGTTTATTATTTGAGATGCAGTGACTGTAATGTAGAAAAATGTTGCAGATGTTTTGAGCACAGCTAGACCTAGTAACAGCTCTGAATGACCATTTAAATCAGCTTTTTGTTAGCGTCTGCAGGAAGACTTTCCGATTCACTTCAAGTAGTGCTATCATATCTTTAGTTTCCACACAAATCACTAGAACAAGCAAATTGGGCTTTGGTTTCGTGCCTCACCCGAAGGGCTGACCATATTTGTGTTGATTTCTTTCCAAGTCAGTGTCTTCTCTTCCCTTTTCGAGATTGATCCAATTCCCTTTTTGAATACTCTAGTTAAGCCAAGATCACTACACTAGGTGGCACTCTGCTCTATGTTGAATCCAAATATAAAGTTATTCACTTTAGCAATGTTTTCTTTAGCAGATCATCTCCTCTGGTTACGTTAAGCTGGCTTTACACAAAATGCCACTTCGTTTCTGTTAATTTTACAAACTTAGATCATAGCCTTCTCCATTGTTTTGTTAACATTTTCCTAGTAAGCTTCTTCAGCCTGTCCTAACAGCTGAGTGTAAAACCTGGAGTAATTAATTTTCCCAAACTCTTTGAGCACAGGGGTGTGCAAGGTCATTTTTTTTGTTGTTGCTGGTATGTAGCTGGGCACAATGTTCCTAGTGTTATTAATACTTGAATGTGTTCTATTATTGACTTACTTTTATTCTGCCTGACTTGTGGGTCTGTTTAACCATTTTTTTTTGTTTTCAGATGTTGTGCATTGTGAAGCTACATTTGAACTATGGCTAGATTTTTTTCTGCATTATTATAAGGAACGTGATCATAATTCCTGTTCCCATAATGTGTTTCATTATAATATTTGAATGCTCAATTTAATTTGTGATCATCTGCCCCATTGCAAGCTATCTGCAGATCGTGTGAATTTTATTTTTATTTAAATCTTGCTTTCTCTTAGAACTTGCCTGTAAACTTGGATATTTTGACTTCTCATAGGCATCAGAAACTAGGCATCCAAAATCTGAACCTTGAGCACTGACTGAACTGGTTACAATTATCCAATCCAATTAAAGCTGCAACAAATTATTTTTTTCTTGAATGGCTAACTTGCTGCTTTCTCCAGTCTCAAGACCTTTTATTTCAGTCACCGGTCCTTCAGGAAGAGTATTAACTACTGCTTTCAAAGTGAACGTGTTAGTGCCCAAATACTGGCAACTGCAAAATTGACAAAATTTATTAGCCATAACCTGTCTTAACTTTTTAAGTAGGAATCTATTTGCTCTTTAGAATTGATTTTTTTTCTTTGTAAAAGACTTATTTTTCTTTCTTTAGCCAGCGACATTTAATATAGCCTAACTAAAGTTTAGTGTATCAGCTGTTTTCTAGTACTGTTTTTAATTAATTCAAAATTTCAGCCACAGTGCATCAATTTGGATGTATTCCATTTGGTCATTCTGCTTTGAATATTCAAGCAAGTTATTTTTATCACCCATTAATTGCTAAGCTCTTCATGAGCTTTATATTTCCTCTCTCTCCAGTTAGTGGAAAGGACATTGCTTTGTTCCCTTTGAAAACTGTATCTTGCTCTCAGGCCTTTCTGTGATGCTTCTTCACTTGTCTTCCATGCATGCAAACTTTCAGCAGCATCTGCTGCCAAGAGGGGCAGCCTCAGGAATCACCAGTGACTTTGCCCTCCCTAACTGAAGTGAAGGCCTAACTGTAGCACTCGTTTACAGTCACCCGCCACCCCAGCTAAAATTTAATTGAGCACTGACCAGGGATCAAACCTGTTTACAACATTGACCAAGGTACTGGCTGGATAAATGCTGTAGTAAACTCAGTGTGGAAAGAGACAATTGACAACACCTTGAGGGAGAGGCAGGGACAGACTTGGGAAAGAGATTTCTAGGTTAGAGAAGCAGAGTCATTCATAAGATGCATGTCATTCAAACTGAATCAAGATAAATAAATAACTGATTTGAATTGGATCAATTTACCCAATAAATAAACAAATTGGGAATCCACTGCGTTATGGTTCTGTAAGGATCTGACAATCATCTTGTGAAATTCAGGTTCTCTGAATAGATGGTGCAAATCACATTGTTAAAAATGTAATTGTCTGGAGTTTTAGAACCTACAATTTCTGCTTCCATTTTATGTTAGAGGGATACTATATTTCATTTTTTTTGAAGATTCAATGGAAATTTATATTGCTCAGCTTCCCTCCCAAACTATATACCACAGATACACGAGACCAATGGTGCCACTTGATTCTGACAGTTTTTTTCATTCTGATGACTTGACATGAAATGTGCCAGATGATGCTGAGTTAATAACTCCCATATTTGAATGGTAGTTCTGCCCCTCAGTGCTGATGGATGCCTGTAGTACAAATCAAATTAATTCAAGCTAAAACCTTTTGATAAGGGGTGCATTCCAAACTCTTGATTTTCTTCCTGGTTCTATTTTGAATCTTGACTTAATGCACCAGTTGAATGCTATCATATTTAGTTTCATCAATGAAAGAAGAACATTTGAGTGCTGGCCCTTTATTGCAACTGTAGTAACAATTTTTTTCATGCAGCACTTGGTTTGACAACTATAACTCTGCAATTGCATTCATATACTCCACATATTCACCTCTGTTTTCTTATCGTGCCTATATTTTCACATGGCTATATGTGACCTGAAAGCTTTAACTTATTCCACAAATCCTTTCTATAAAACTTCGAAACTAGATCATTTTCCTTGTTAAAAATGAATAGCTGTAATTAGCAGCTACCTTATCTCCACTTAACTGTATATATCTGGGTCTCTATGTTAATTTCAGGAATTTAAATTTAACTTTGGGGGAAGAGCAGGGTAGTGGGATTAATCAAATAGCTTTCATTTGGAGCTGGCATCGGCACAATGACCAGATAGCCTTTTGTACTGCATCATTCTATGATTCTATGGCTTGCCTTTTCTGTAGTAGCTTTTTAAAAAAAAATTGCATACTGTTAATATTAGATTGGATCATGTAGTTCCTCTGCACCAAATAATTTAATACAGGCAACTGATAGAAGTTACTCCAACAGTATTCAATGCTGACAGTAAATCATGATTTAAGGAAAATTGCACTACACTCATTTAAGGTTTACAGGATTTACTCTGTCTCAAAATCTATCTTATTTGCTAATCAACAATATGTTGAACGGCCTTGGAAACCTGCCTGGTTAGGACTTGGATTCAAAAAATCTTCAACATTCCACTGGCTGCACATAGCTTGACAATTGAAAGTGAAGTTTTTAACTTTGAGTCCATTGTGACAAAGGATTCATGTAATATTCTAATAGAACGCTTTGAGGAAAGCTTTCTTGAACTGCATTTGCATGTGTGTTAAAGGGTAGTTTCATACCAATCTCCTTGCTATAGCATGTGGATTGGAGCACAAGGCTGCCAGATCATAGTCTAAAATCCAAATGATCCTCAGCCTGAAGATAAGACGACATGGTTTTCAGCTTCAGGCTGCTCTTTATTCAAGCATATAAACTTTGAAGGGAAGTGCATGAACCTATGAAATCCTGTTTGATCCATGCATTTGGTAGGCTATTAAATCCAATGCCTAGTGATTCCCAAATAATACTGTTTTAAAAGCTGGGAACATTAACAATGCATTGGGTAACTCCTGCATTGTTTGTTATAGCTCAGCCAACTTGCTGCTTAATGAAATGATTGAAATGAAGTCTTTCTTGCATACAGAATGTGGTTTTATATCTACTACTGTTGACTTTTCCTTCCTATGTTTTATATTCATTATCAAGACCAAATTTCTTGCTAAAGCAAACATTGCTATTTTTGCAGTTCTTTATTTCATACTTCGCTGTTGCTGGTTCAAAATCCTGGAACTCCTTTCCTAACAGCACTGTTGGTGTTCCTACAACACATGTACTGCATTGGTTCAAGAAGGCAGCACATCATCGCCTTCTCAGGGCAATTAGGGATGGGCAATAAATGCTGTCCTAGCCAGTGATGTCCACATCCCATGAATGAATTTAAAAGAAATGCTGAGCACTTGTCTCAAAGTACTACTCAATAGTTCTAAATGTTTTTCCATTTGCCCATGATGAATATTTGTTCTGTCAGATCTGTCATTCAGGTTGACTGGACACAATACTGTACAATATAAATGACTGTAGATAGCATTTCTTGATTTCACGGGTGCTGTATTAAACATTTGGAACTTCCAGTGGCTCTATTGGTTCTGAATTGTAAAGCTGCAGTAACTCTAATTCCATTTTCCTTTCCCACCTTGCATTGAGATAGGATTTAAGAAAGCTGAGAAACATTTGTATAAGGATTGGTATGTCGTCTCAGGGGTGCTAATGGTGCTGGTTGTGACCGAGGTAAATCCAGATGAATGCTGCAAGTTCTTGGCCAAAACTTGGGTTGAGATCAGGCTCTGGCCAAGATCTAGGGAGCATCTGGTATGAAGATGGAGGTGGTCAGCTGAGTGAAGCAGCAGGCTGAGTGGTAGCAATTGCTTCAGTTTGGAGATGAGTCAGTCACAATGGGGCATAAGTTCAAGGTGAGGGGCAGGAGGTTTAGGGGGGATGTGAGGACAAACGTTTTTACCCAGAGGGTGGTGATGGTCTGGAATGCACTACCTGGGAGAGTGGTGGAGGTGGGTTGCCTCACATGCTTTAAAAAATACCTGGATGAGCACTTGGCATGTCATAACATTCAAGGCTATGGGCCAAGTGCTGGTAAATAGGATTAGGTAGGTAGGTCAGTTGTTTCTCACGTGTTGGTGCAGACTCGATGGGACATAGGGCCTCTTCTACACTGCAATTCTGTGATTCTGTGATATGAGACTGGCCCGTGGGTTGGGAGGAAAGGGAGAATTGAGCTTATGACTTAGGAGAGTGAAATCAGCCAGAAAGGGATGAGGAGCAAGAGCAAGAACTGTGGTTCCCTAGCTCTGCCATTGAGGTCACCCATATTTACACTTTCCAAAATGATGTAGTTTTCCATTTTGCCTCATTGGAGGAGTTTGTTTGGTTTGAATTTGGTCATGTTGGTAGAAAGTGAGTGGAACAGATATTTCAGTTGGTAATCAGAAGGCAACATACTCTGCTTCATTTTTTTAAGACGATCTTGGGAATCAAATTGCCTCAAACTATCTACAGTTCTGCCACATCCAGTTGTGAATGGTGGTGGACAGCTAAACAACTCATTGGAGGAGGAGGCTCCACAAATATCCCCATCCCCAATGATGGATGAGCCCAACACATCAGTGCAAAAGATAAGGCTGAAGCATTTGCGACAATCTTCAGCCAGAAGTGCCAAGTGGATGATCCATCCCTGCCTCCTCTGGAGGTCCCCAGCATCACAGGTGCTAGTCCTCAGCTAATTCGATTTACTCGCCGTGATATCGAGAAATGGCTGAAGGCACTGGATATTGTAAAGGCTATGGGCCCTGACAATATTCCGGCAAGAGTACTGAAGACTTGTGCTTCAGAACTTGCTGTGCCCCTAACCAAGCTGTTCCAGTACAGCTACAACACTGGTATTTACTTGGCTATGTGGAAAATTGCCCAGGTATGCTCTGTACTCAAAAAGCAGGACAAATCCAACCTGGCCAATTACCGCCTCATCAGTCTACTTTTGATCATAAGTAAAGTAATGGAAGGGGTCATCAACAGTGCTATCAAGTGGCACTTGCTTAGCAATAACCTGCTCACTGATGCCCAGTTTGGGTTCTGCCAGGGCCACTCAGCTCCTGACCTCATTACAGCCTTGGTGCAAACGTGAACACAGAGCTGAAGTTTTGAGGTGAGGTGAGAGTGACTGCCCTAGACATTAAGGAACCCTAACAAAACTGAAGTCAATGAGAATTGGGGGGGAAAACTCTCCACTGGTTAACGTCATACCTAGCATAAAGGAAGGTGATTGTGGGGGTTGTTGGAGGTCAGTCATTTCAGCTCCAGGAAATCACTGCAGGAGTTTCTCAGGGTAGTGTCCGAGGTCCAACCATCTTCAGCTGCTTCGTCAATGACCTTACTTCCATCATAAGGTCAGAAGTGGGGATGTTCACTGATGATTGCACAATTCGCAACTCCTCAGGTACTGAAGCAGTCCATGTCCAAATGCAGCAAGACCTGGACAATATCCAGGTTTGGGTTGACAAGTGGCAAGTAACATTTGCGCCACACAGGTGTCAGACAATGACCATCTCTAACAAGAAAGAATCCAACCCATTGCCCCTTGAAGTTCAATGGCATTACCATCACTGAATCTCCCACTATCAACACCCTGGGGGTTACGATTGACCAGAAACTGAACTGGATTAGCCATATAAATACAATGGTTACAAGAGAAGGTCAGAGGCTAGAAATCGTGCAAAGAATAGCACACCACCTGACCGCCCACCCCAAAGCCTGTTCACTATCTACAAGTCCAAGTCGGGAGTGTGCTGGAATATTCCCCACTTGCCTGGAGTAGTGCAGCTCCCAAAACACCCAAGAAGCTTGACACCATCCAGGACAAAGCAGCCCGCTTGATTGGCACCACGTCCACAAACATTCACTCCCTCCACCACCGACACAGTAGTAGCAGCGTGTACCATCTACAAGATGCACTGCAGGAATTCACCGAAGTTCCTTCGACAGCACCTTCCAAACCCAAGAACACTACCAAGTAGAAGGACAAGGGCAACAGATAGATGGGAACACCACCATCTATAAGTTCCGCTCCAAGTCACTCACCATCCTGAATTGGAAATATATTGCCATTCCTTTACTGTTGCTGGGTCAACATCCTGGAACTCCCTTCCTAACAGCCCTGTGGGTGTACCTACACCACACAGACTGCAGCGGTTCAAGAAGGCAGCCCACCACCACCTTCTCAAGGGCAACTAGGGATGGGCAATAAATTCTGGCCCAGCCATCGAAGCTCTCATCCCATGAATGAATTTTTTAAAAATTAAACAGGGTGCTAAGATTGCTGGCAGTGTGGTGTATCCAATGATGGAAGCAGACAGATATTCAATATGAGTGTATGGAGCTTCTTGTGGTGAGCAGAGGTAAAGTTTTAGTCTTCCCAATGTTGAGATGACAGAAGATAAGACTCATCTAAGAATGGATGCCAGACAAGCAGTCTGATAATACATAGGCTGTGGAGATGAGAAATGGTGGGGAAATAATTAAATGTCATCTACAGATGATATCAGTAAAGGCAGCATGTAGCTGAAGGGGATGAGCCTAAGGATGAATCTTTGAATTCTGGAAATGACGCAGGGATGGAAAGGGGAGCTATTTCTAGAGATGCTTTGTCTATAGGTAGTTGTGGAACTATGGAAAGGTAGTCTTATGAAACAGGACCAAGATTCAGAGGAGAATTGTGTGTTTTACCACAGTGAAGTTGGCAGAGAAGATAAAGAATAATACACCCTAGTTGCAGTGATAGGAAATAAAAGATGGAAAATGAAGTAGCCCAATCCAAAACTAGGGTCCTAAATCTAAACAGAAGGTATGAGGTGTGAGTTGGCTAAGATAGATTGGAGAACTTCATTAAAAGGCATGACGATAGATAGGCAATGGCTAATATATAAGGAATGAATATATGCATTGCAACAGTTATATGTTCCTTTCTGGCACAAAAACACAACAGGAAAAGCGGCCCAACCATAGCTAACAAAAGAAATTAAGGATAGCATCAGATCCAAAGAGGAGTCATATAAAGTTGCTCGAAAAAGGAGCAAGCCTGAAGATTGGGAGCAGTTTAGAATTCAGCAAAGAAGGACCAAAAGATTAAGGGGGGAAAAATAGAGTATGAGAGTTAACTTGCAAGGAACATAAAAGAGGACTGTAAAAGCTTCTATAAGTATGTAGAAAGAAAAGGATTAGTTAATACAAATGTAGGCCCCTTACAATCTGAAGTGGGGGAATTTATAAGAGAGAACAAGGAAATGGCAGAGCAATTAAACAACTACTTTAGTTCTGTCTTCACAGATGAAGACACAAATAACTTCCCAGAAATACTAGGGAACCAGGCATCTAGTGAGAAGGGGGAATTGAAGGAAATTAGTATTACTAAAACAATGGTGTTGGAGAAATTAATGGGACTGAAAGCCAATAAATTCCCAGGTCCTGATGATCTACATCCCAGGCTACTAAAGGAAGTGGCTATAGAAATAGTGGATGTGTTGGTTGTCGTCTTCCAAAATTCTGTAGGTTCTGGAACAGTCCTGGCAAATTGGAGGGTGGCAAATGTAACATCACTATTTAAAAAAGGAGGGAGAAAACCGAGAATTACAGACCAGTTAGCCTAACCTCAGTAGTAGGGAAAATGTTTGTTTGTTATAAAGGATGTGATAACAGCACACTTAGAAAATATCAACGGGATTAGACAAAGTCAACATAGATTTATGTAAGGGAAATCATGTTTGACAAACTTACTGGAGTTTTTAGAGGACATAACTAGCAGAATAGATAAGGGAGAACCAGTGGATGTGGTGTATTTGGATTTTCAGATAGCTTTTGATAACGACCCACACAAGCTTAGTGTGCATTGGTTAGCAGACAGGAAGCAGTAAGAATCAAGGGATCATTTTCAGAGTGGCAGGCGGTGACTATTGGGGTACAGTAGGGCTCAATGCTTGGGCCCCAGCTATTCACAATATATATCAATGATTTGGATGAGGAAATCAAATATATTATTTCCAAATTTGCTGACGACACAAAACTTGGTGGGAACATCAGTGGTGTGGAGGATGTTAAGAGGCTTCAAGGCAATTTAGACAAGTTATGAGTGGGCAAATACATTGCAGATAAGGTGGATAAGTGTGAAGTTATCCACTTCGGTAGGAAAAACAGAATGACAGCGTATTATTTAAATGGTGATGGATTGGGAAATGTTGATGTACAAAAGGACCTGGATGCCCTTGTACACCAATCGCTGAAAGTAAGCATGCAGGTCAGCTGGCAGTTAAGAGGGCAAATGGTATGTTGGTCTTCATTGCAAGAGGATATGAGTACAGGAGCAAGGATGTCTTACTGCAGCTGTACACAGGGCCATGGTGAGACCACACCTGGAGTATTGTGTGCAGTTTTGGTCATCTTGCCTAACAAAGGGTGCACTTACCATAGAGCAGCAAATATTCACCAGACTGATTCCTGGGATGGCAGGATTGTTATATGAGAAGAGATTTGGCCGACTAGGTCTGTATTCACTGGAGTTTTGAAGAATGAGAGGAGATCTCATTGAGACATGTAAAATTCTGACAGGGATGGGCAGACTGGATGCAGAGATGATGTTTCCTCTGGTTGGAGGGTCTAGAACAAGGGGTCACAGTCTCAAGGGGTAGGCCATTTAGGACTGAGATGAGGGGAAACTTCTTCACTCAGAGGGTCGTGAACCTATGGAATTCTCTACCACAAGACTGTGGCGGCAAAGTCACAATGTATTTAAGAAGAAAATAGATTTCTCGACTGTAAAGGTGTCAAAGGGTATGGAGAGAGAGCAGAAGTCTGGCATTGAGATAGAGCATCAGCCATGATCATATTGAATGGTGGAGCAGGTTTGAAGGGCTGAATGACCGGACTACTACTCCTCCTCTTTCTATGTCCAAACCAGATTCATAGAAACAATTTCAGGACTGAGAGAAGAACAGGAGCTGGATTAGACAGGATTGGGAGTTGAGAGAGAATGGACCTATTCCGTTATCTTGCAGAAGGAAAGGAACTTTTGAGATTGGTAATGAGCAAGAATAAAAAGGTTGAGGAGCTTTTTGAAGTGTAAGTGATAGTTTTGAAAATGGAGGACATGTGCCTCATGCAATGGAACCATTTGTAATATTGCCTTGATTTAGGGAAACAAGGGAATTTAATGGGTTGAGGGAGCAGGAGATTGGTCTGCTGCATTAGAGCTTAGAAATGGCAGAAGGTAGATGTGCACCATGGTTCAGAGCTAGAAACGAGTAGAGATGGTTTTGTTTAGAGAAAGAAATTGGTGCTTAAGTTGTTCAGTCACTGAAGCAGTAATGAATAAGGAAACAGCACTGTTGAAATCCATAAACCATCACCCTTTCTTATTATAAGGGATGCGGCACAGTCTGCAACACCATTGACAGTACCTCTAAAGCTGCTTTATTGATGCTGTTTTTTTTTTGAGATTCCAAGTTTTCAATTGACCTGAAAGGTTCCTGCAGAACTGGGAATTGGATTTCATAGTGTAGATCTAGAAATTCAAAATCTGAGCTAAAACAGTAATATAAAAACCAGCTTATGAATATTTATAGGCACAGGGGCGATCAGATATGTCACCTTCACCCAACTTCCCCTGTGTACACAGCTTGTGTTCTGGTAGTGTACTTCACTTTTCACTATCTGTGCTCACTATTAGTACACCAGGAAAAGTTTGTCACCTTGTTAATTGGTCCTTTTATGTTCAAATTGTAGTGTCTTATTTAATTTTCTACTAGGGTTCCCTGTAGGTTTATTCATTAACGATTATAGTTTTGCTTTTATTCATTCTTGGTGAAGGGTGTCTCTAGCCAGGCTGCTCATCTAGTAGTTGCTTATCCATAGTTGTCCTTGAGAAGTATTGCAAGCCTCCTCCTTGAACAGCTGCAGTCCAAGTGGTAAAGATACTCCCACAGTGCTTCTAAGTAGTGAGTTCCAGGATTTTGACTCATCACTGATGAAAGAATGGCTGATACATGTACAAGTCAGGATGGTATGTGACTTGGAAGGAAACTTGGGAATGATGGTGTTTCCTTGTGTCTGCTGCCTTTATCCTTCTAGGTGGTGGGGATCATGTGTTGTTGAAATAGCCTCCTGTGGATAGAAGGTGCTGCAGTTAAGCGCATCAAGTTGTACAAACTAGATTTGACCCTTTACCTGTGTTAGCTGACTTCAGTCACAGCGACACTGTAAGTGCTAGGTTGATCTTAGAATTACCAGACTAGGATAAAAACCATGTTCTACTTTTCTGCTATGGTATACTTCCTAATGTGATCTGTTCTCCCTCTTCCTCTTGCTCATGCTCATTCTCCCTCATGCACTTGAACGCACTCCTGTTTTTGTTAAGCTAAAATGGTGGTTTGCTAGCAGAAGCCTCTTGCCTTGGCTAAAATTAAGAATATCTATTCAATAAGGTGCTAGAGGATCACTTGAACTGAGGTACTTGAACTGGAGAGTTAGTCTCTTGAGAGAAAATTCCTTATAAAACTGCTTCACAAATACTGGAGTTTAGAAAGATTACTTTATATTACAATATTTGTTCAGCCTATAATAAAAGCAAATATTTCTAATCTGACTTGTATCTTTTCAGATAAGTAACTTGAAAGCTTAACTTTATTTAAGACTTTTTATTATCCCAGTGCATACTGTCTATTACAGCATACAGGTACTTAACATTGCTTCAAGGATCACCCTGAGTTCCCTACAGTTTTATTCTGCACCATAGTTTTTCCTGTAAACAGTTCCACTTTTGAAGATTATTTGTAATCTGAAAGTTTGATCTAGGTTTAACCTTGTATGTTCTAGGTACACCCATGTGGTAAGAATGCTTGATGATAGCCAAAACATCCCAAATGCCAACAAAATAGATTGCAGAGGTGTAATCACCATAAACGTATGAACAAATTGCAACTGAAGAGATCTAAGCTTGACAATTGCTATGTCCTTTATTTTGACACAGTATTGAGGTTCTACGTTGTGAGGGACTGGCTTTGTTTCACTGATCCATAGCCAGTATTTGATACTACAGGCTTTCAACAGATCTGACCTTCATGATGGGAGATGGTCAGTGCATCAGTAATGTTGTTTTCAAAATTTTTTAAAAACTAAAAATTCTTAAATGGGTAAAGTTTATGAATTGTATTGCATATTTAAATCACTTGAGTTGTCAAAAATCATGACCAAGCCAGTTAGAAAAACGTTTGCAACATACTGATTTCTCTAGTTCATACATAGTTCATTGTTTGTGGTGTATGAACTATCTTGACAAATTGAAAGTGGCTCAAAAGAAAATGTATTGTACTGGATTGTCGCATAATCCTCAATCTTAAGGGAGATGTATTGCTTGCCTTTATTTCTATGCATGTGCTTAGAATTGTTAAGTTTCTGATAGTGTTGTTCATAAGTTTGAAGGATACACTGTTTATAAAAATAGGAATGTACTGATCATGTAGGGCAGGGACTTCCTGACCCTTCTGCTTCTTAGATCACACCCCCACTATGTTTCAAAATTTCATGGGCCACATAAAATACTTTTTCTCTTTAAAAATCGGCTTTACAATTGTAAAAAAAAGGTATTGCTTGCCTTTATATATTTCGTGCCTGATAATTAAATAATTAAATGTCTCTAAGCGTTAAAAACATGCAGGATCCTGGTTTTTCTGGCAATCGTCTCAGCTCACGGACATTGTTGCAGGAGTTCCTCAGGATAGTGTCCTAGGCGCAGCCATCTCGAGCTGCTTCATCAATGACCTTCCCTCTGTCGTAAGTTAAGAAGCAGGGATGTTCGCAGATGATTGCACAATGTTCACCATTCGCAACTCCTCAGGTAGTGAAGCAGTCTGTGTCCATATGCAGCAAGACCTGGACAACATTCAGGCTTGCGCCACACTAGTGCCAGGCAATGAGCATCTCCAACAAGAGAAAATCTAACCATCCCCTCTTAACATTCAATGGCATTACCATCGCTGACTTCCCCATTATCAACATCTTGGGGTTGTCAAAAACTAATTTGGACAAGACATATATATACTATGGCTACAAAAGGAGGGCAGAGGCTGGGAATTCTGCAGTGAGTAACTCACCTCCTGGTTCCCCAAAGCCTGCCCAACACCTCCACAGCATGTCAAGACTAAACTCACCACTTTCCTGGATGAGTGCAACTCCAACAGCGCTCTAGAAGCTCGACACCATCTAGGGCAAAAGCAGCCTCCTTAATTGGCACCCCATTTACCACCTTAGAGATTCTCTCCCTCCACCAGCAGTGCACAGTGGCAGCAATGTGTACCATCTGCAAGATGCACTGCAGCAACTCGCCAAGCAGCACCTTCCAAACCCATGACCTCAATCGCCTAGAAGGACAAGGGCATCAGATGCATGGAACTATCACCTGTAAGTTCCCTTCCAAGCTGCACACCATCCTGACTTAGAACTATATTACCTTTCCTTCCCTGTCACTGAGTAAGAATCTTGGAACTCTAACAGCACTGTGGATGTACATAGACTGCAGCAGTTCAAAAAGGTGACGCGCCACCACCTTCTTGAGGGTAATTAGGGCTGGGTAAAATTAAGGCATAGAGTACAAAAGCAAGCAAGTTACAATGAGCCTTTATAAAACACTGGTTTGGTCTCCACTGGAGTATTGTATCAGCTTTGGGCACCACACTTTAGGAAGAATGTGAAGGCTTTAGAAAATGTGCTGAAATGATTTACGAGAATGGTTCCTGGAATGAGGGACTTCAGTTATGAGGGTATAATGGAGAAGCTGGGTTTTTTCCCTCAGAGAAGGGAAGGTTGAGAGCAGAGCAGGTTTGATAGAGGTATTCAGAATTGTGAGGGGTCTAGATGGAGTCGCCCATGAGGAATTATTCCTGGTGGCAGAATGGTCAAGAATCAGACCAAGCAGATTTTTAGCAAATGACAATACATCTAATGGTGGCATGAGGAAAATCTTTTTACACAAGTGGTTAGAATCTAGAATGCACTGTCTGAAAAGATGATGGAGGCAGATTCAGTCATGGCCTTCAAAATGCAATTGGATAAGCACCTGTAGAGAAAGATTTGCAGAGAAGTAGGGCTAGTTAAATTGCTCATGCAGGGCTGATAGAGGTTCATCAGACTGAATGGCCTCCTGTGCTTTAGCTATTCCATAATTCTAGAGGGGGTTTCAAAGATTCATTGGATAGTACTTATCTACAAACTCCACACTGCAGTTGAGATATTTCTACACTTGCAGTAAGAATGAAACCAAAGTTTATGCAGGATTAATAACCCCTTTTGTTTTCTACTCTCTCTCCAACCTCTTTGGTGTCCCTCAGCCCTTAGAACCGAACGTATTGAAGGAAGTTCTGTCACCCTCACTCTGTGGTTTGTTGTTTTGAAGTTGATGGTCAGCTTAAAAATGTATCTGGGATTTGTTGTGTGCATTTACAACAATTTTTCCTGTTCTTTGTAATTAATTTTTCTCCAACAGAAGTAGCTTTATTACACTTTGGGTGAGGACAGATATACTATGTAACCTGACAACATGTTAATTTCTGCACTTTAAGCACGGAATAAACATGCACCAACTAGGGATGGACATAAGTGTCAGCCTTATGCACATCCCAAAAAGACAATATGTTAAAAAATGTTCCAACCCTCAAAGTAAAGTGATACCCCAACTTCAAATGGACTAACATATCAGACCCCTACATGGGTGAGCAAAGGTCGATGAACCCAACCCCTTCTGAAGAAATGTTGATTGCTCTTCCAGTAGATGTTGACTTCCTTGTTTTTTAGTACTACTGTTTTTCCATTACTATTGTTGCTTTTTACTTCTCTATGCACAGGGCACTTTGATAAGTCATGTTGTGAACTTGCACCACATTAATTCCCAGCTTTATGGAGGTTCTGTATGATATATAGCCAAGTCCAACCTCCTTGGGTTATTGGAGTGGTTGCCTGCAGGTGACTAAATAGTGATCCAGCATGGCTGGAGTCTAGACCTGAAAAGGTAGAGGCTGTGATAGAAACCATATCTAGGGTTGGTGGGAGACTATCCACACTGCTAGGACTGTCCTTATGCACTGTTGTTGTCTGTAGGTGCTCTTGACGTCTGTGTGCTGCTTTATGATGACTTACTTTTTTGTAAACATCATGCTACTGCTGATAGCATCCAATCGCTGTCCAATTTCCAGTGACCTCACTAGACAGCATGTGCACTGTAGGTAGGTACCAATTTGAGAATGGATGCAGTTATATTGCATTAGTACAAAGAAGTGTTAGTTTTGACTATGCATTTTTGGATGCTTTGGAACTTTCCTCTGGATTTCTGATTGAGAACCCCTGATGTAGGAAATAATCTTGGGGCCATTGATTTAAAGTGACAGAATAAGTTGCATTCTATCATTGAAGTATAATGAGATTTTTGCTGGTACATAGGAGCAAGAGTAGACCATTTGGCCCTTCAAACCTTATCTACCATTCAATAAGAACATGGCTGATCTGGTTGAGGTCTCAGCTCCACTTTCCTGCCTGCCTCCCATAACCCTTGACTCCCCTGCGAACATCCAAATTAGGAGCAGGAGTAGGCCACTCAGCCCCTTAAACCTGCTCTGCCATTCAATAAGATCATGGCTGATCTGAATATAACTTCTATTCCACATTCGCACCTACCCCTGATAACCTTTCACCCTCTTGCTATCAGCAGCATTGTGATATTCAGAATGTCCCAAAGTGCCTTAAATAAATTCAGAGACCCAGCCTCAACTACTTTGAAGAAGAAAATTCCACACATCGATAACCCTTTGAGAGAAAAAGTTCCCCCTCATCTCTGCCTTAAAAGGGAGACTTTATTTTTAAACTATGCCCTCTAGCTTTTAGTCTTCCCCTAGAAGAGGAAACATGGTGTTTGAGATTGAATTTCATGACCCTCTATTATTCTGTTGGCATAATAAATGAGTGGCCATTATTGCATGCAGAAATATTCATTTGTGTGTACTATGGCCCATGGTGGGTTGACTGAGACTGCTGCTCAGCATATAGCGGGTGGAGTATTGATAATCACTTATGGTGGGGAATGTTGGGGGATGGGAAGATATGGCTGCAACTTAGTGTGAAGTGGAGGCCATGATTAATGAGTGTACGCATTAGTGGGAAGATAGGCAGATACGTTTCAGCTGGAGGAAGGTGGTGGCAAGAATAGGTTGTGTCTCTGGGCTGGGGGAATATTTTTGCTGGCCACGGCACTTAAATGCAATAGTGCTACAAGAATGTTCTAGCTGCCCATCTCTCTTGACAGGTGTAAAAGCAGCAAATGTCATTTTTATTTCAGAAAGAGAGGGAAATTTTCAGGGGGGCAGGGGTATGTTTTAGCATCTGACGTTACAAAGCTTCCTTCATTAGATGTTTGTTTTCTTTGTTCACATGCCCATTCAAAGAGAGAGCTAATTTGAATAGGTTTGGGGTTCAGCTGATTATAGCAATGAGGGCCAAGATGTGCGGAATGGGGACTGAAATAAGCTGAATGGCAATTTTTGGTGAGGATGGATAAAATATTACTTGCATTTATTTGGCATCCATGTAATTGGGTAGCATTGAGACAACAATTTTGGAGGTGTTTCATCAGTAAGATAAAATGACTGAAAGGTGAGTTTGTTGGTATTACATTGGTGCTAACTTTGAGTAGCAGGATGCAAGAATTTTTAACTTTGCTCAATGGGGACAGTTGTTGAAAGTGACTAACTTACATGAGGGGTTGGATGTTTTCAACAACTTGCATTCATATAGCTCATAGTCCCAAGGTGCTTTCCAGCCAATTGAATACTGTTGTATTTTCACTGTTTTAATGAGCCAAGCAGTGAGATATGGATCAAATTTTTAGTCACATTAGTTGAGGGATCAGTCAGGACAATGGAGGGAAGTCCCTCATGTCTCTTTGAAGCACGGCCATGGGCAGATAGGGTCTTGATTTAACACTCATCTAAAAGATCATATATGCTGCCTGTGCAGCACTCCTGGATTATGTGCTCAAGTCTCTGGAATGGGAATTGAGCCCACAAAACCCTGATTCTGGCAAGAGCTCTACCAACTAAGCCACAGCTGACTCCTTGCTCAGGAAAGAATTAATATTAAATGTTAGTGGGCACACTGCGTGAGACTTCCATTTCGACACTTGTTTCTTCATGAGGGATGGACTTTCAGCCCTTTCTGCAAATACTTTTTTTAAAAAAAATACTTTTTAGTTTTTTCTCATGCCATTTAACAGCAATTGCTCATTCTGGTTGCTAGGAATCCATACTTGTTTTAATAGTTCTGATGGTATCATTGATTATTATCAATTGATTATCTGGTGAAGGGAGAAAATAGATGGGACCTATGTAAGGTGCTCTGTGGGCGGTCAATAATACAGCCAAGATCAATTTGCAATTTTCGCGTCAGAGTTCAAGAGTGGCAAGATGATTGGGCAGACTAGGATAGGGAGGAGAAAGGACGAGAGTGCTGAGGTGGGAAGGGGAATTCAGATCAATGGGAGTAGAGTGGCGGAGCAGTTAAAACTGGTTGCTGTCTTTGGCAGTGGAGGAGAAATACAGCCAATGTGAAGATTGTGCTGTGGATAAGAAATGCAGTTAAGCACATTACTGTTAAAGGGGAATTAAAACAGTATAGGGGTTGTCTGTAAAGGGGAATTACAATCAGTTTATAGGATGGGGATGTGGTGGGCAGAGCGAGATTGACCACCAATAGGTGAGTTGGAAGGGAGTTAGAGTTAGTGGTGAATGAATGGGAGATGGAGCCAATGTTGAATAATTGAATCCATGACCTTGTCTCCGGCAGGAGTTAACAGTTGCTGCTCAGTGTGGGAAGAAAGGGGCTACAAGGTTGCTGAACTGATGGGGGTGGGGCTGAAAAGTTGCTCAGCAATGGGAAGTGTGGTCTGAAAACTTGCACATTATGAAGAGGGAAACTTACTTGGTGAGCATGGAGGAAGTGACTGCTACTTGGCAACTGGCTGCATTTTTAGTTAACTTGTTTATGTGACTTTGGGACTTCTATTTGTTTACACTTGTTGACTCAGTATATACTGCTGCCCTATTTCTGGTTATTGAATTTTTTGCTGGTCAGAAATCTATTGCTTTTCATCTTTTGTTTCACCACGTCACTCAACTGCTCCACTGTTGCTAAATTATCAGACTGTTTACCTGACATCCAGTACTGGATATAGTATTTTTAATCTAGATGACTGATTGCAATATGTTCATCCTTTAAATTTAAATCAAAACTAAAAATATTTTTATTCTCCTCTAATTAAATATTGGGAAGACTGAAGCCATTCTTTTCGGTCCCCCTTCCAAACTTCCTAGTTACCTACTCCACCCGTCTCCCTGGCAACAGTCTGACGTTGAGCCAGTCTGTTTGCACCCTTGGAGTCACGTTTGATGCTGCAATGAGCTTCTGAGCTCATATTTGTGCCATCTCTAAGCCTACCTATTTACTCCTCCGTAGCATCACTCGACTTTGCCCCTGTCTCAGCTCATCTGCTGAATCCCTTATCCATGCCTTTGTTACCCCTAGACTCAACTACTCCAGTGCACTCTTGGCAGGTTTCCCACATCCTACCCTCCATAAATTTGAGGTCATCCTGCTGCCTATGTCTTAACTTGCAGCAAGCCCCTTTCCCCTACATTTGCTCCCAGTCAAGCAGCGTCAAGATTTCAAAATCCATCCATGTTTACATACCCCTCCATGACCTTGCGCTCCCTATCTCTGTAATCGCATCCAACTCCATAACTCTCCATGATATCAGTGCTCCTCTAATTCTGGTCTCTTGTGCATTCCCAATCATAATTGCTGCAATGTTGGTAGCTGTGTCTTCAATTACCTAGGCTCCGAGCTCGAATTCCCTCCCCACACATTTTCACCCCTCTACTTTACTTTCCTCCTTTAAGACATTTCTTAAGATCTACCCCTTTGACTAAGCTTCAGGTCATCTGACCTAATCTCAATGTGTGGTTCAGTGTCAAACTTTGCTTTTTAATGCTCCCATGTAGCGTGTTGGGATGTTGCGTTATGTTTAAGGTGCTATAATTTGTTTTTGCTTGTGCATGAGGCTCCTTTTACTACTACAATTCACCCCCCCCCCCCAATCCCCATACTACCACTTTTACTTTAGTTTTGTGGACCTTGATGCTTCAGTCGTTCATAATCACACTTTGAGACATTTTTGATTTCATAC
This sequence comes from Carcharodon carcharias, assembly GCF_017639515.1. NCBI lineage: Eukaryota > Metazoa > Chordata > Chondrichthyes > Lamniformes > Lamnidae > Carcharodon > Carcharodon carcharias. The sequence continues at coordinate 95,119,981 of NC_054472.1, read as the reverse complement.
GAACATTCAAATTAGGAGCAGGAGTAGGCCACTGGGCCTCTCGAGCCTACCCTGCTATTCAATGCGATCATGGCTGATCTAATTTTAACCTCAACTCCATATTCCTGCCTACCCCGATAAACTTTCACCCCCTTGCTTATCAAGAATCTACCTGCCTTAAAAATATTCAAAAGATTCTGCCTCAACCACCTTTTGAGGAAGAGAATTCCAAAGTGTCTTAACCCTCAGAGAAAAAAAAAATCCTTATCTATGTCTTAAATGGGTGACCCCTTATTCTTAAGCAGTGACCCCTCGTTCTAGATTCTTCTACAAGAGGAAACATGCTTTCCACACCCCACCCTGTCAAGTCCCCTTGACAGGATCTGATATATTTCAATCAAGTCACCTCTTTTTTAAAAGCTTGACCATATTGCGATCAGTCATCAAGATTAACAATACTATATGCTTCATTTGACAATACTTTTTATTCCATAGTCACTGATTTGAACATATGAAATAGGAGCAGAAGTAGGCCATTCAGCCCCTTGAGCTTGCTCCGCCATTCGATAAGATCTTGGCTGATCTGTTTGTTTCAAATTCCACATTCCCATCTACCTCTGATAACCTTTGATTCCCTTGCCTAACAAGAATCTATCTACATATGCCTTAAAAATATTCAATGACCCCCCACCTCCAACACCTTCTGAAACAGAGAATTCCAAAGTTGCACAACCCTCTGACAGAAAAGAATTTCTTCTCATCTTCATCCTAAAAGGACAACCCCTACTTTTGAAAAAGTGCCCCCTTGTTCTGGACTCACCCACAAGAGGAAACATCCTTTCCACGTTCACCTTGTCAAAGATCTTAGATTATGCCACCCCTCTTAGATCAAGTCACCCCTCACTCTTCTAAACTCCAGTGGAAACAAACCCAGTCTGTCTAACAAACCCAGTCTGTCTAACCTTTCCTCATAAAACAGCCCGCTCATTCCAGTTAGTAAACCATCTCTGAACTACCTCCAATGGACTTACATCCTTTCTTAAATAAGGAGACCAAAACAACACACAATAATTGTGTTGAGATGTGGTCTCACCAAAGCCCTGTAGAACTGAAGCAGAGCATCCTTACTTTTATGTTCAATTCCTCTCGTAATAAAAGATATCATTCCATTAGCTGCCTTAATTACTTGCTCTACCTGCATATTCACTTTTTGTGACACATACACTAAAACGCATTCTGCAGTTGTTCTCAGTTTAAGTCGAACTCTGCTTTTTTTATTCTTCCTGCCAAAGTGAACAACTTCACATTTTCCTACACTGTATTCCATCTGCCAGATTTTTGTCCACTTACTCAACCTATCTATATCTGTCTGCAACCTTATGTCCTCTTCCTACCTATCTACAAATTTAGCTACCATGCCTTCACTGCCCTCACCTAAGTCTTGATATAAACTGTACAAAGTTGAGGACACAGCACAGACCCCATTAGTCACTCCTGCCAATCAGAAAAAGACCCATTTATGCAGACTCTGTTTTCTGCCAGCCAGCCAATCTTCTATCCATTGCTAATATGTTACCCCCCTACACCATGAGCTTTCATTTTCTGCAATAACCTTGGATATGGCACCTTATCAAATGCCTTCTGGAAATCCAAGTACAGTATGTCTACGGGCTCCCCTTTATCCATGTTACTCCTTCAAAGAACTCAAATAAATTAGTTAAACATGATTTTCCTTTCACAAAACTATGCTGACTCTTCCCAATTACCCCGAATTGACTGGAGAACAGCTACTGTGGTTCTGCTATTTAAGAAGTGTTGTAGAGATAAGCCAGGGAACTACAGGCCAGTGAGTCTCACGTTAATGGTAGGAAAATTATTGGAGAAAGTTCTGAAGAGTATCTATCTCCACTTGGAGGGGCAAGATTTGATCAGCGTGGCTTTGTCAGAGGAAGGTCATGCCTAACAAATTTGAATTTTTTGAGGAGGTGACCAGGTGTGTAGATGAGGGCAGTTGATGTAGTTTATATGGATTTCAGCAAAGCTTTTGACAAGGTCCCACATGGGAGACTTATAAAGAAGGCAAATGCACATGGGATACAGGGTAATTAGATAAGGTGGATTCAAAATTGGCTTAGTTGTAGAAGGCAGAGAAGGATGCTTTAGTGACTGGAAGCCAGTGTCCAGTGGCGCACCACAGGGATCTGTGCTTGGTCCCCTATTATTTGTCATTTATATAAACGACATAGATGACTATGTAGGGGGTAGGATTAGTAAGTTTGCGGATGACACAAAGATTGGCTGGGTGGTTAACAGTGAGTTTGAGTGTCTTGGGCTACAGGAAGATATAGATGGGATGGTCAAATGGGCAGATAAGTGGCAGATGGCATTTAACCCTGAAAAGTGTGAGGTGATACACTTTGGAAGGAGTAATTTGACAAGGAAGTATTCAATGAACGGCATGGCACTGGGAAGTTCTGAGGAACAAAGGGACCTTGGCGTGTGTGTCCATAGATCTCTGAAGGCGGTGGGGGGGGCATGTTAGTGGGGTGGTGAAAAATGCATATGGGACACTTGCCTTTATCAATTGAAGCGTAGATTACAAAAGTAGGGAGACCATATTGGAGTTGTATGGAACCTTAGGGAGGCCACAGCTGGAGTGCTGTGTGCAGTTCTGGTTGCCACATTATAGGAAGGATGTGATTGCAGAGGAGATTCACCAGGATGCTGCCTGTTATGAAGAGAGGTTGGATTGACTTGGGTTATTTTCGTTGGAGCAGTGAAGACTGAGAGGTGACCTGATTGAGGTGTACAGGATTATGAGGGGCATGGACAGGTTAGATAGGGAGCAGCTGTTTCCCTTAGTTGAAGGGTCAGTCACAAGGGGGCATAAGTTCAAGGTGAGGGTCAGGAGGTTTAGGGGGGATGTGAGGAAAAACTTTTTTACCCAGAGTGTGGTGACAGTCTGGAATGCACTGCCTGGGAGGGTGGTGGAGGTGGGTTGCCTCACTTCCTTTAAAAATACCTGGATGAGCACTTGGCACGTCATAACATTCAAGGCTATGGGCCAAGTGCTGGTAAATGGGATTAGATAGATAGGTCAGTTGTTTCTCACATGTCGGTGCAGACTCAATGGGCCAAAGGGCCTCTTCTGCACTGTGATTCTGAGTTTCTCCAAGTGCCCAGCTATAACCTCCTTAATGATCGATTCTAACACCGTCCTCATGACACATGTCAAGTTAACTAGCCTATAGTTTCCTGTTTTCTGCCTCTCCCTTGAATAGAAGGTTTATATTTGCTACTTTCCAGTTTGGCGGAGCCTTTCCAGAATCTGGCGAATTTTGGAAAGCACAGTGCGTCTACTACCTCATTAACTACCATTTTTAAGATACTATGATGAAGCCCATCTGGACCTGGAGAATTGTCAGCCCACAGCTCCATCAGTTTGCTCAGTTCTGCTCCCCTAGTGATTATAATTTCACCAAGCTTCCCTCTCCTTTCCATCTCCTGACTTACAGCTATTACTGGACTTTACTTCTATAGTGAAGACAGAAGCAAAATATTTGTTCATTTTATCCACTATTTCTTTATTATTTGCTACATATTTTCCACTGTCACTCTAGAGGACCAACACTCACTTACCTACTCTTTTCCTGTTTAAATACTTGTAGAAACTCTTGCTATCCATTTGACATTTGTAGCTAGCTTCCATTCATACTCTAATTTATTTTTCACCTGATTAACCTTTTAGTTATAATATAAAGGCAAAATACTGCGGATGCCGGAATTCTGAAACAAAAATAAAAAATGCTGGAAAAACTCAGCAGGCCTGACAGCATCTGTGGAGAGAAAGACAGAGAAGAGTCATACGGTCTCAAAACCTTAACTCTCTTTTCTCCCCAGAGATGCTGTCAGACCTGAGTTTTTTCAACCTTTTAGTCATTCTCTGCCGTTCTTTATATTCTGCTCAATCACCTGACCTACCACTGTGTGCAGTTGTGCAATTTCCCTTTTTGATTCCTTTTTGGAATAAATAAATGAAAATTGTATGGCCAAGGGGAAGGGCAGGGTAGTAGATTTCATTGGATAGCTCTACTAAAAATATATCATTCATTATTCAGAGTGCCATTTGTGACTGTCAACTGAAATTCAGTGACCCATGATCTTTAGTCGATCACAGGAAGCTACTTGAACTCCAACTGTACATCTGGAACCCTGAGACCACTGACCATTTTTAATGGATACTCGATTGAAATATTTTGTGAAGGGGGTGGGGGGAAGAAAACATTGTTCTTAATAAATTTCTTAAAAGGAAAGGAGGGACCAACAAGAAGCAGCTTTGCAGTCTAATTTGGTAATTAGTTTTTGAGTGCTCATGGGTCCAAGGCCCAATATTAGACATGAATTAATTTTTCTTGGAAAAAATAAATCAAAAAAGGCCAGCTGGAATTGGGATGAAATAATGTCTTAAAATGAAAATAGCAAGCAGCATATACCTCCATACCTTGCTTTATAGCACATAGGAATCCCCAGAGCACCAAGCACCCTACACTCTAGGTCCATCTCGTCAACCCTTGCTATTTTTGTTTGCATTCATTGACATTTGCTTTGTAGTGGTTTAATCTGTGCCCTTGGTGCTTACAGCTTATTGCCTAGTCCCGGCTTTGTTCATGGTTTTGCAGAGTGGGTGGCTTGAAGAGGACTGAGAGGGGGAGGGGAAAGTAAATGAGATCAGCTGGGAAGAGACAGTACAGCAGAGAGCAGTGGGTTTTGGGGGAGGGGAGAGACAGACTCATTTGGGAGCAGGAGCTGCTGTAGTTACAAATCATGCCCTTCATGGTAGCCAAGATACTCAGCTGAAAGAGTACAGGTTTGAAGAGAAGAAAGTTGAAATCTGTTTATTGCAAGGGCAGCCATGCTCATGAAAGTGTGTGTGTGGGGGGGGGGGGGGGGGGGGGGGGATGCAAGTGTTCGAGAAACAGCAGTACAAAAATATCAGATCAGAATAGCCATATTCACCAGCTTATTGCACACACCATGGAACATAACTCAGTTAATTGGTAAATTTCCCACATGAGGCATGTATTTTACTAAAATCTATCATATGGAGCTTGCTCCAATTGGAACTCATAAGAACTGTAATGCCTGTAGATGACACTTTTTATGCTAACCAACCCTTGCCTTAAGTGTATTTATTTAAAAATTAATGTTCAACTCTCTTTTTTTGTTCACTCTGGAATTTTCAATAAACTGGCAGTTGGCCTCAGGAAAGCCCAGATAATTACTGACCTTGGTTGGCAGTTGTGCTTTACAGCGAAGCAGACAAAAAAGAAAGCATTTTACCCATATAGGTAACACCAACTGTGGGTGATGTCGCTTATGGATCAATCTGACTGGTAAGGTATGACCTCTAACATTGAAAGCTTCTGTAAGTATCACTAATTTAAAAAGAAGTACAATACACATTTTACACTGAAGCTTTTGAAATTTGTCCTACTCCATTGAATGAACTCGAAAGTTAAGAAAGATATTCCATAATAAAACTATCAAGCACTGATTAACCCTGTGATTTTTCTGTCAGGTGTGGGGGCAATCTTTAAGTTATCTTCAGCCTGAACTTGGGTTTCTGGAATGCTTGCACCCAAAAACTGAGGATTCTGACCTCCCAGACCTCAAATTAAAAGACAAATACAAAAGTGTTTTAAGAGGATCACACTGTACTTTAAACTTGAGTGTATATAACATATAAATATTAATATTATTGATATCAATTCTGTGCTTCGACACAGGGAATGCTAGGGGCATGTATCATGGGATCAGAAAGACAGCAGATTCATTAGCAAAGAAAACAGCTCCATTGAGAACAAATCCAGAAAGTCATCACCAACTGCAATAAACAGTTGAAGAGATGGGTGGAACTATCTTTAGTTGTACTCTATGGAGACCATGGTTACTGAGGAAATCCTGGACATCATCGAGAGCTCCTCTTTCAAGGAGGAGCTGGATATCAAACCCACAGTGTAGGAGCTTAGCAAAGCTATTAACTTGCTTACCATTGGCAAAGCTCCAGGTGTTGATGCTATATTGCCTGAACTCATCAAGCACAGGAAACCTGCACTCCTGCAGCATCTGCACAAACTTCTTTATCTCTGCTGGAGGGAGGGGGCCGTGCCTCAGGATATGCATGTCAAAAAGATTGTGAACCTGTGCAAGAATAAGGGGGACCACAGTAATTGAACAATTACCAAGGCATTTCCCTGCTGAGCATTGCGGGACAAATATTGGCCCATGTTACCCTTGTCAGACTACAGATTTTTGCTGAACGCATCTACCCCAAATCCCAGTGTGGTTTCAGAACTGGAAGATCCACCTTGACATGATCACCTCCGTCCAGCAGCTGCAAGAGAAATGCCACGAATAAAGGAGACCACTATATATGGTCTTCATTGATCTCAGCAAGGCATTCGACCATGTGAGCAGAGATGGCCTATTTAAGCTGCTGGGGAAAATTGGCTGCCCGCTGAAGCTGCTCAATGTGATCTCCGCTTTCCATGGTAACATGTTCAGTAAGTTCGGCTATGATGGGGCAACGTTAGAACCTTTTGAGATCGTAGCGCGGTCAAACAGGGTTACATTCTGGTGAAGACACTCTTTGGCATATTCTCTTTGCTGCTGCCACATGCCTTCAGTTTGTCTACAGAAGGTGTGTACTCGTAAACTGGAACTAATGGAAAGCTGTTCAGCTGTGCCCACCTGAGATCCAAGACAAAAATGTGCCAAGTCCTCAGGGAGTTGCTCTATGCCAGTGGTGTCACACTAGCATTTCATACCAAGGAATACTTTCAGTGGCAAACAGACAGGCATTCTCACGCCTGTAAAGAGTTTGGTCTGACCATCAGCATGAGGAAGATGTTGCCATATTGCCATAAAATCAGCATTGATAATGCGATGCTGGAGGTTGTTGATAACTTCATGTACCTAGGCTCCACAACCAATGTCTCTTGACATTGAAATCAATACATACATTGTTCAAGCTGCTATTTCCAAGCTGAATAAAAGCACCCTGACCAAGAGCCATGTTCATTGGATGGATGATGCAGCATACCCAAAGACCTTTTCGTATGATGAACTGGCCACTGGGCCATGAGCTGCTGGGCATTCATAACTCTGCTACAAGGACACCTAGATATGAAGATGGTGGATATTGACACCGACAACTGGGAGACAGTCATCAATGGCCATGATCTCTGGAAGTTGACTTTCTGGAGGGGCATTAGAAGAGGCAAGGCAAAGCAGACAGCTCAGCTGGTCCAGAAGAGTCTAGAGACAATGTTTAACACAAGAGTTGATCACCAAGGCACAAACCATTGTCTCATGAGACGGAAGGCTACCATTGAAATTGATACCAATACTCTAAACAAGCCAGTGACAGTATGAAAGTGAGCTTCACTCTGTATCTGAGTGTTAACTGGTGATTGCTGATGTTCAGTGCCTAAATTGGCAGTGCTCCATTCTCCAGCAGTGACACCCTCACTGTGAAAAGCTGTTAATACATGAAAGCCCAAAAAGAGATGGTAGCTGTAAAATATAAAACTTATTAATATAATAGCCATGTTATCGAAAGCTGATTGGTGCAATACAGTGACAGCTGAGCAGTTCAGGTTGCTTTCACATGAAGATTAATGACTGCCCAAAACCTGAATATATAACATTTAATCATTCCCACAAACTAGAATAATTCTTGTCTCTTGAATTTCCTCAACTGAACTTGCCAGTGCCTTCATTTTCATAAAAGCCTGTGAAAAATGATCCATTATTTTGCACAAGCAACCGATGCATGTAGGTTGTTGGACACCTGTGCTGGGATAGAAGCATCTTTGGGTAGAAGCATCTATGACTCAGCAGTCCCATTCAGGATATCCTCTGTTCACCCCAAATGGGGGAGGGGCCTAGAAAAGGTGTCCTAAAAATAAGCCACCCCACTTTATCCTGGCTGGGGAACCACATGCTGCATGATCACCATCTTTGTAGTCAAAGGAAGAAAGCTTAAAATTTTGCAGTTATAATCTCGAGTGACTGTTGGAAAGAAGAATTGTAATCTTATCATGTGAGCTACCAAGACTCCAAATTGACATTGCTGTCCTTAGTGAGATGTGCCTTCCTGGAGAGGGGCAGCTGTAGGAACAAGCAGAGGGATACATCTTCTACTGAAAAGGAAAGCCTGACAGCTTCCCTTGTGTCCACAGAGATGGTTTTGTCACCTGGAATAGGATCTTGGATGCATTGCCAGAATCCCCCAGTTGTATAAATGAAAGACACATGACACTTCACCTGCAGCTCAGCTGTAAACAGTATATGACCATCATCAGTGCTTATGCCCTGATCATTGACTCCGATGAAGATGTTCAGGAAAAGTTGTATTCTGACCTTGATAAAATCTTCATTGCCATCCCAAAAGAGGAGAAGATCATCCTTCTGAGGGAGTTAATGCCAGGGTTGGCTGTGACTCTGATGTCAGGAGTGGAAGAACCATTAGGACAATGGGGTGGTAAAAGCCAATGTAAATAGTTCTCCTGACAAAGTTTGCTCGGCGTGGTCTCATTATAATACTCACCCTCTTTCATCATAAAAACAAATGGAGGCATCCTAGTTCAAAGCACTGGCACCCCATGGGTTATGTCATTGTTCGAATCGAAGATCTAAGTGATGATTGTATCACTCGATCCATGCTTCAGACTGCCTGCTGATCAGATCATAGACTTGCTCAACTGGTGATGAATAGCCACGTAGCACTAAGACATCATAGGGACCAAAAGTCCAAGAGAGAAGATCAATGTCTCGGCACTAAAGCAGCTGACTGAAGAGAGGAATTCCAAGTCCAGTGCACAACCAGTCTGGAAAACCTTCACACATCCAACTCCATTCTAGAACATAGGTATCAAATGAAGTCAGCTGAATTAGACTGCTATTCCCAGAACTGATTCACTGAAAATAACGATGCTGAAATAGGTAACCTCCCAGAACAAAAAAGAGCAGCCTTCGCAGAACAGTAAGGTCACAAGTCAAGAAGGTGGCATTCCAAAGGCTCAAGGCTGATGCTCAAAAGACAAATTCAGAAGACAAATGATGTGGTGGGAAGAGAGAGCCATAGATCTCCAACAATATGCTGACCATCATGACATGCAAAGCTTTTTTGAATTCACCAGGGCTATCTATAGATAAAGATCAAATGGACAAAATCTCCTTTGCTCACAAGATGATGTATGTTGTTTTAAGGATGACAATGCCATCTGTCAATGCTGAAAAGAACATTTTGAACATCATAAGAAATAAAAACAAAAAACTGCGGATGCTGGAAATGCAAAACAAAAACAGAATTACCTGGAAAAGCTTAGCAGGTCTGGCAGCATCGGCGGAGAAGAAGAGTTGATGTTTCGAGTCCTCATGACCCTTCAACAGAACAGAAGGGTCTGTTGAAGGGTCATGAGGACTCGAAATGTCAACTCTTGTCTTCTCTGCCGATGCTGCCAGACCTGCTGAGTTTTTCCAGTTAATTCTGTTTTTATTTTGAACATCATCTTGACTGTAAATCCACAGTGGCAGCTGATAGTCTCCAGTACATACCCCAATACTCTATGGTGCAACAAAACCTGCAGTCCCAGATAATATTCCATAGCAGTCTTGAAAACTGGTGGGCTTTTGCTCAAATCAAGACTCCATGCATTCATTTACGATTTTGGGAGGATTTGATCAGTTAAATATTCCACCTCCCATATATGTTGATAAAGAGACTCAGGCATACGCTGAGCACTCCCCGTACCTCTGCAGCCACCTCTCTCAAAATGCCACATTGACAGGGAGATCCAACCGTGGATCAACTGCGCCAGCTTATTCTTCTGCAAACTACAGCAGAGTGTTTGACAACAAGAGACTTTTGTAAGTCAATAAAAGCCCAAGCATGCAGAACAGTTGCTGTCACTACGCCCCTCTACTGCAATATCAGCGACACACAACAGTGCTAGAGAAGTTCCATCAGCAATACTTCAATGAGAGCACTAGTGTCCACTTAAAACCAAATCCAGAAGCATTCTGGCAAAACTTTTACAAAATCAAATTTGTTCGAATGATCACTGTCCGGGTGGCTGAAAAGTGTCTCCCCTGCCAGGCCCCGTTTTCTCTCAAATGGCCAATGTTCCTGGGAGGATAAGGGAAATGCTTCGAAGACACTCTGAAGCTCCCCTTGAAATATGGCTGCTTTGACATTAATGACTAGGAGGAGCTGGCTACCAACTCAAAATGGTGATAACTCATCCATCAAGTTGCATCACACTTTGCCTCAACATTAAGATGTTGTGACTCAAGAGAAGGAAAAATAAAGAAAATCCTACACTCCGGCTCTCACTACCTCTTAGGAGGTACTGCCCCTTGTGCCCAAAGATCTGTGGGTCAAGAGTTGGCCTGTTCAGTCACATAGGGACTCATGGCAGAAACCCACGACTCTGAGCATAGAGATAAAAACAAAAAACTGTGGATGCTGGAAATCCAAAACAAAAACAGAATTACTTGGAAAAACTCAGCAGGTCTGGCAGCATCAGCAGAGAAGAAAAGAGTTGATGTTTCGAGTCCTCATGACCCTTCCACAGAACAGAGCGAATATAAGGAGAGGGGTGAAATATAAGCTTGAGCATATGTCATCCTCAAATTGAGGGACAGCCGAGGGCGATTGTAAAATATGAATAATCTGCCACTTTTTTTTCCTCTGAATGCTGCTTTGCCCTACATAATTAACCACAGAAAGGAAGATATTTGTTTCACTTTACAAAACATTACTCTCTTGTTTTGAATGGATTTAACTGCACTTCAAACTGTGATCTTTGTCTAAACACTTGTTTACAGGAAATTGCACTCAACCTTGCAACTTGATTTTCTTTCTCATTTGCAATTTTTTTCATGTAGGTGCAAATGAAACTTCAGTTTGCATTAGAACTATTTACCTAAGAGATGCTTTGTTCAAACATTAATTCATACAAAATATTTGGATGTAAATTTGTGGAAGCCAAGATAGGTGACAATTGTGAGGGAATAAGATCTCTCCTGTTTTGAATTGCAGTATTGTATTTCATATTTTGACATGTACGTCTTAAATTAGATATAAGTTTTTAAAGTTAACATTCCACACTGGCTGGTGTTATAATGAACGTTATCTTTCAACATGAACTGCTAAGAAAAGTCAGGCTGTGAAATCAGGCCTCATTGATAATTAGATCATACAATTAGGAGGAGACGACATTGAGCATTATATTATGGGGGGAGGGGTTGTGGGGTGGCTTGGCGGCCATAATGTGCTGCAGGTTGGCTGAATTGCCTGACAATGGGACTTCCATTGCTCACTGGGAAGAAAGTCCTGTGTTATGACGCGGCCGATGATGTGTGCCAGGTGGATCAAATCCACGAGGGAAGCGTGGTTGTGCTATGACAATGGTTTTGGAATTTGTATTTATTTTAAGATGTGTGCACTGAATTCAGAAGTAATAAGTCCACTAAGACTTTGAGATCTTTAAAAAAAACTTAAATTAAATAAAACTATTAATGAAAAAGAAGATTTCAAACACATATGTAGAACTACAAGTTACTGCTATAATAACTCCTAAAATTCCTAATTAACCTACCTTCCAGTACACTCCCTTTAAGGCAACAGTCCAAAAGTAGATTTTAGATTTTAAACAGATCCAGCAAATTAACACACTATCCTGGACAATGGAATTCCAAATGGCTTTCTCCTCCAGCTTCACTTCTGGTAGACAGTGGGCTTATACACAAAGACTAGAGGCTTCATTAAGGCTATTTCACACACTTTTGTTGGATCTCACAATGCCTTCCCCTGACACACAGCCTCATTCTCCTTCATGTATGTTTCTCTCTTTCTTAATATGTAAATTTGATTGTTTCATATGTCTTTGAAACTATCTTCTTCACAGTATAAAAACTTTCATGTTGCTACTATTTATTGTCAGTAATCTTTGAGAAAAATAAACACACTCCTTAGCCTTGCTTATCTGGCTGTATGTAAAATCCCTTTGAAATCCAAATCCCTTCATCTTTCTAAAAATACAAATTCCCTCACACCTTACATGCTAAACCAGCATCCTTGTTTACTCATTAGCATGTCAAGCACCTAGCTTTTTTTGATGAGTTAAAGCTTGCAGTCTACTTGATTTCAAATGTAATTAAATCACACAGAGACCCAACTATACTTACCCCCATAAACCTACTTTACAATAAACCAGAAAAATATTGTGAAAATTATTATACTTTCATGACATCCTGCTCTTGGGAGTTGCTGATTGCCTGGAAGCGCAAAGATCACATTAGTGGGCACTGCCTGGATTGCAACAAGTCCCAACAACGAGGCTCAATGGATCCCAGAGTAAGATAAGTCCAGGGTATTGGGCGGGCAGAGTTTGAGCAGTTTGGCGGTGGGGGTGGTGGGTTTTGGAGAGCAGGTGGGCAGAAAGAAGGCCCGGTACTAACTTAGGGGGCATGCCCCCCATGTTGCACAAAAGGCAACCCCCAAAGTTAGTACCCCACTTCTTTTCCACCCTTTTAAAAACTTTTTAACATAAATGACCTGCCTACTCCCACCCAACTGACCACACCAACTGTGTTATGTTATCGGCAGCATATTATCCATATTGATAACAAGCTCAGTTGACCTTTGATTATTTATTTAAATGTGGCAGGCAGGCTGCCGATTTCATGTTACGGGGTGAGCTTGGGATGAATGGGAAGGTGGCGGGGTGGGTACTACCCTTTTTTGTGTGCCCCCCCCCTCTGCCAAAAGCACACTTGGTGGGGGCATGTAAAATCCAGCCCATTGTGTTTGTATGGTGAGCCAGGCGGTTCAGTATTAGCGTTTCCTGAGCATTGCAAGCGTAGGACGTTATTCATTGATGTGTCATTCAACCATTGTGGCTGCTTTCTGATTTTGTTTGACGGTTTTACAAGTAGAAATTTCCTGAATTTAGGAATAAATGTAGCAAGCTTCTGTGGGTTCACACTTCCTGCTTTTGCAGTCCACTTGCTTGTATTGCATGTTAGAATCACTGTAGCAAGTTGGGGCTGAATGGAGTTTTCAGCACCCATGATTTCAAAAACAGTTAAAAGTTATTTTTCAGGATCCTTTTATGTTGGAACTCAAACCTGTTTATGTACCAGTGAAAGTTAAATGTATTCCTATTGAATCTGATTTATTCCTGCTATACAATTCTGCTTTCAATAAATGTAAGGTGTTTTCCCTCTGGGCTGGAGATATCCAAATGTGCAGTGGCCTCCCATATGCTATAAGGGTTCATTGTTCACAATGAGGCTCATCGTCCCAGATATTTACTGCATAAAGCCATGTTTTGGTTCATAAGAATTACACTCTTGCCAATGGAAGCTGACTTTGAGAGAATAAGCAATACGGGACAGTTGCCTGAATTGGAACAGTGGGTGTGTTTGTTGTTCTTTACTCTTTCACCACTGACTGTTACTGTTTGGAAATGTACAAATCCTACTACAGCAAACTTTGTGTTTTTGAGCACTCTACCAACTGGAATTCTCTGTTAACCAGAATTTCTGATGTTCCTCTAATATGGCTCATCACTTTACCGACCGGAAGCAATTACTAAGTTATTTGCACCCTTTACCTGTATACTGTATTATTTAACACTTATAATTTATGTCTTAATGTGCTATTGAAGACTAGAAGTGCAAAGAACACTGTTCTTTACTTCCTCAGTGCTTGCATATTTGTTCATGGTACAAGTACAGCCCATTCCCCGCACTTGCTGGATCATAAAGATTTTACTATGGAATAATTGAGCAAGATTTTTTTTCCAATTTTCAAATTGGTGAAACCTGTGCAGAAAGACTTTGTGATTTAAGGTCCGGATAGCCTTGGGATTTCAAGTGCGAATGCTGATGCAAGGCCTGATTTCTATTTGGCAAAAATCCTGTGCTGCACGGTTCATGGAGATATAAAAATGGTTCTGCACCAGTGTGTGAAACTTGCTTTTATCTTTAAAGTTACATTTGCTTTTAAAAAAAAATTGTAGCACTGATCACAAATGTCTGTTATAGGCAGATTAGAGGATGAAATTAGGTTTGAATCTGACTCCCATGGGTATTTGATTTAAAACAAAGTGGACATAGTCTGGAAATTGCTGAATATTTAGATCATTGCTATGATAAAAGTATAGAGCAAATTTTAATATTTCTCTTCCTATAATTGAGGTTCATGCAGAGCAAGAATGTCATTTTTTTTAGCATTATTAATTCCATTATCAGCTGTGTCTGTAAATGGAATCCATAGACCATGTAGTGAGTGTTCCATTCTTACGAGTTATTACCCTGGATGGGATGGGGCAATTCTAGTATAAATTTCTTGTCTGTATTTTGAAGCAATTCCTGCTGAATTTTGTTCTTGTCCAACAGATTCCAAAGGTCAGTTACTTTCTGAAGTTTAGAAATTAGAGGGATATGGAATGCTTTTTATGGAGGAGCAGTTTTCAGAACTGCAACTATTGTAAGCTGCTGATTGCCTGTGTTTTCCCATGCTTGTTTTGACCATAAACTTTAAAATTATCCAGTAGTGTGATCCGTTACTTCAGTCACATTGTGCACTAAAATAACAAATAACACTGAGAGCACATACAGCCGTTGGCAACTCCTAGGCAGAAAATTACTTCAAAATTTGAAGATTTCCCTGCTATAGTTGCCGATGGGTAAACTGGCGTGAAGCAGAATGGCTTGTGGAAAAGGAAATGGCCTCTTGTACTACAAACGTGAACTATCTGTATTATCTATTGGGCAGCGGAAATTGACAATAGAAAATTAAATGGTGGTGCTGAAGGAGAATTTACCATTTGGCTGATTATGGGAAGTGACTGAAGAACTCGCATAATGATAGCATTAGTAATGGCTGGATCTAGTATGTTCAGTTGATTGGCCTTTAACCATCTGTTCTTGTTTACAAAATAATTTTTTCTTCAAAAAATTTACATTTCTGCAATCTATTTCATAATCTGACAAAATCTTCAATAGCATATTTTCCCCTTTTTAAAATTGTAGTAATAAAACGTTGAATATCAACATGTTGGATTGACCCCATGCGCAAATATGAGCATGGACCCATCAGGAAAATTATGAATAAGACTCTTATGTGAAAAGAGTTGTTTTAGTTCTGAACTCCTTCACTCCCCCTCTTTCCCCTTTATTGTTAGGAAATAATCAAGGGGCAACATTAGTGTGAATAGACAGCCAAATTATGGTGTTTGTTTGATGCAGGGAAGATTTTTACAATGTATGCATATTGTTGGATGCATGTTCAGAAGCTTATTAATGTCTGAAGTATGAGTGACATTTCTAAAAGTTGTAAACAAATGATGACATGGATAATCTTTGTATTTTAAATTTAAGATGAACTTAACTCAGAGCTGAGCTTGAACTGGCTGCTGCCAAGACACTTTACCACCTCTGCAACATTTCTCTCCTACCCTCTACGTCATTCCCAACAAAGCCTAAAATCTAACGTTTTTTTTTGGGTCAATTCTAGGCTTGATTTGTCTTAACACTATTCCGGCTGTCTATCCAAGCCCCATCCCAATTTACCTCAGCCACATCATGTCCTAATGTCAATTCTAGTTGATCCTAGTCCAGCTCTCCATTTCAAAATCCTTTTCCACATGCACATGGTCTCATGCCACCCACAATAGCCCCTTATACTTTGGCCTGAGAACATTTCCTCTAATTCTGGCCTGTTCACTAACTCTCCATTCCACTATTCTTAGCAGAGTTTCTGAACCCTGCTTTCTGGAGCTTAAAGAGCTTTGCCTCATTTCCCCAGTTCTCACCTTGCATTTTTAATTCCTCCATTTATGTTCACTATTTATTTTAACTCGTCTGTTGAAGCATATTGGGATTTTTTTGCTACATTTGAAGTTACTATATAATTGTAACTTTGCATAAACTAGACTAGAGCTTAACGATCTGCCTTGTTCCAGTTTGGAGTTGAAAATTGGCCACTGGGGAGGTCCTGTCATCATAAACTTTCTTTTCAAAAAAAAACTACACTTGCCCCCTCCATTACCTTTGACTACGTTCCCACTTCTTACTTTCCTTTCTGGTCCACCCAATTTCCTCCCTAACTTTCCCAGCATTTGTTCTTGGAATGTGGGTGACACTGGCAAGGTAGTTTCTCCCACCCATTGCTAAATGCCCTGAGGGGAACATCAGTCACATAATGTGAGACTAGAATCACATCTTGGCAAGACTGTTCAGAGTGATAATCCATTGCTTAAAGGACATTAGTGAACAAGTTAGGATTTTTATGATGATCTGGTCACTTGGTCTGTTGCCAACTCTCGAATTCTAAGATTTGTTGAATTTGTTTTTGCAATTGCCAAGGTGAGACTTGAAATTGTGACTTCTAGTTTGCTAGCCCAGTAACAAGAACCTGTAGTATCTTTGTACCTTTATCTGAATTGTCCTAGTGTGGTTTCTATCTTGCAGCATTCATCAAGGTCAGTGACATTCTTGTGCCACTGTATTCACATGGATTATTCCTCCCAACTTTCAGTGCTTTTGACCATTCCTTTCACTTCTAACGCCTCTGCTCAAGATGCTATCCCATAACTGCATTTCCCTTATTTTCAAAAGCTTGCTGTAAATCTTCTTTTGGTAACTATGCATTTGGTTGCCTCTCCTTGCTGTTCTTCTGTTCTTGTTCTGTGTCTTGTCTGACCGTTTAAAGCATTTTTTTTTGCTAAAGGTATTTGTAAGAAGCGCATATGGACTGCTGACACTTTTTGGAGCCATGGTTCGGGGTGTGTCATTGCCTTGAGAGAAAAGAAAATTTAGAACACAAAAATGAAATAGAGTTCCTTTGATTTTTTTTTAAATGTCATCTGTACACCAGCAATAATTAGACAACAGCTGTGCAATCAGTGTGAGACCAGTTCTGCCGGCCATGTTGATAATGTCAAGCTACCAAATTATATCAAAATCACATGTACTGCATGTTTTTGCACTGGTTTGGAGCAAACGATGATGCTCTGTTAATGACAAGCATGTGAAGTAAGGGGAGCAATAGTCACTAAATATCACTTTTTCTGTACTCGTTACAATTAGGACGTTGAAAAAAAACTTTTTCAATTTATATTCTGAAAAAGCAAATGCCACATCCAAGAACAACTGAAGTCTTACCTATCTTGTTGCATTTATCATGGTGGTTAATTTCAATCGGACTTAACAATCCGACTAAAATTTGTGTCTTGTAAAAATGAAAAGATTTAGGGCTGCTACTTTAATCATTGAAAGTTATGCTGGCGATGTAATATTTAGTTATTTTGTTCATGCAGTTCCTCTAAATTTAATTTCTTTCTTTTTTCCTCCTTTTAGTCTCTTTCAAATACTCCGTCAGACATGACGCAGATTAGTGGACAAAATTCCCAGTTAGCAAGTGGAGAAGAGCGACAGAAGTCACTGGACCAACAGCGCATGCAAGAGAAGGCCAATCGCATTGTGGCCGAGGCCATTGCTAAAGCTAAAGCTCGTGGTGAGCAAAATATTCCCAAGGTGATTGACCAGCTGGTGATCTCTACTGCTGCAGTGGATGGTTCAACTGAAGAGAAAAAGAAAAAGAAGAAAAAACCAAAAGAAAAGAAAGACCCCAAGGAGCCCAAAGAAACTAAGGATAAAAAACCCAAGTCAACGGCAACTAAAATCAAGAGCAACAAGAATGCAAGGTAGAAATGGGTCATTTGTTTTATCACAATTGGAATTTGCTTTCTACCAATATTGAACCATTGCACTTCTGTCATAATGATCCAGAGATTGTTTGATATTTGTGTTTGGTTTATGCTTCATTGAGGTGTTATCTGATCTTCTGGAGATGACAGAAAATAGTATCCCATCTAAATAATTCAGCACTACATAGAGTTGCCAGAGACAAGCGCTGTTGAAGCAACATAACTTTGGAAAGTCAAATATTTTAATATAAATTTGATATCCAAAAATACCCTAGCCCAATCAGAAGTTCAGAATAAGGTAATTATTAAGAAAGCACTGGAGAGTCATTGCCACGATAAACAACCTCTTCTAAATAAGTTAGTGCTTTACCTGGATACTGTCAGTAGATCAAGATGGTCAAAATTATTGTTATACGCAATTTATACAAGTGCAACAGTTTGTGGTGGAAGTTGGGGGGAGGAGTGGGTGGCAGGCAGACAAAGAAGTGGAAGGCTGCATAAAAGTCAGATTCACCTATGTTGAGTTTTGCATGAGTTGCCGTTTCAGAAAGTGGATTCTCTACTGAATACAATGGCAATGAATTATTTATAAAGAGGTAATGGTACTTTCAGCAGTGAAGCTAAATTTTGACATGCTATTGTTGCTGCACAGTGTAAAGGTATCAGTTCTACTTTGTAAATTTATTGAAGTGATTTTATTACTGCTTGGAGCAATGCAGATATAAAACAGATATGATCTGAATTTTTTTTTGCCTTTGATTTATTTGAAAATTGATCACCTTTGTGGGTAGTAAAGTTAACTAGTTACCTGAAGGCTTTAACAATTTAAACCAGATGTTTGCATCTTGCAGAACTCAGCTTTGGATCATTGAGACGTGATTATTTTGCTTTTGAATCAGAGTCATGATTTTCATGATTAATAAATTACTCAAATTGAAAGTTTGTTGCTGGAATAAAATTTTACTTGTTAATTTAACTTTTTTCTTATGATAGACCTTTGATGATCCAGCATAGTGCTAGGGAATTGAAAAAATTATGCATCAATGTGTTTCTAATTATTGTATTGACTACAGTGAGTGTACTGAGGTTTCAAAATTTATTATTTAAAATTAATATTCAAGGAAATGTGTATCTAAGATATGAATGAAAACAACATATTACACAACTCTAGCTGCACAGGTCAAATGCATACCTATTTTACAGACCAGTTGACATTTCAGGAGCTAACCTTAAGATGTAGAGTTATCAGGCATCATTGATGTCTGTTCCTACTTCCTTACCTGTAACTCTCACTATGGAATGGAAAATACTTCAAATAAGCATCTTTGGATAACTGCCAGTAAAGATATGTCATCTAATATAATTGGAACAAAACTACTCAAATTATTTAAAGCAGAAATACTTTGGCTACATAAAATTTAGTACAGGTTGACACATATGCCTACTGGGCTCAATAAATTGAACAGAATGAAAATGAAATATTCATCTGTTCAAAGTAATTGGAAAAATGTTAGTAAGTTTAACATTGTTTTTAAGATAGATGCTTCCCTTTCACACACAATTTGGCCAAATTCATTGATATACTTCTGGAAAACATCTAATAATGAAATTTGTACTTTGGCTAGAAAATTGCTGTATGCCACAATCTTGCCTGATGTGGCAGGACTCAACAATGTAGCAGAGTTAACTTTTAAATTTGAAAGGAATGCATTTCAGAAATCCTACAGGTAGGAAAGAGATTCTGAACGATCTGCCAATGTCTTATGTCCTAACAGGCACCTCCCACGTGTTCTTTAAACTAGGTGAAAATGACATCTGAAGCCAGCTTGTAATCATAGTCTCAAATGGTTTTTCTTTGCCTATCTGCAAGTTTACCCTAGGTCCTCTGCTCCCTTGCTCCAGGTCTGTTTCTGGCCCACAGCCCCTGGGTCTCATGGTTCCATCCCTGCATAGTCCTACCTCTTGTCCTGCTTCTCTGAAACACATACCCTAGGATACTCAGCTGCAGAACATAACCTCTCTTTTCTACACATTTATAACAGGAACAATCGCAGTTGTTAAAAACTTACTTGCCATTTCAGAATGCAGACTCGACAAAGTAAACAGATGGCATATGTAGTCGTCAAATGGGAGCTTAGGGGCAGAGCAGTTTATTTAAGCAAGTAGACTGGATCTTAGTTGTGGTTTGGCTGCAATAGTTCTAATAATCATTAGAAAGCCTGAATGTTCAATCTGTAGTGTTCTTGCGTGCAAGTAAATTTCTTTACCAATTTCGCGATGGTTATGAATTCTATTCCATCAGGCAAGTTAGCTTGCGGCAATTAAATTTTGTGACTAAGCCTGGCTCAGGACCTTAGTCCACGGGTGTATAGATCCATGTAATAGATTCAAAATTGCATGCTGGCTGATGGTTAAGAACCTAGTCATTTTATTATGTATGTTGTAATACAGAACTGACACTTAAATGCAAGAGTAAATGAGTAATGCTCATTGTGATGTTTTATATATTTTACATGGTTACAATAGATGTTTTTCACAGAACCACCACCTGCCACAGAATTCATCATGTCCTTATTGAGATATCCCTGTATGTGCTAGTATTGAGTTGACCACATTTCTTTTCCTTCCTGTTGGGAAACCTCTGCAACAGATGGCCTAGCTGAGATTGGAATGTCACCATTTAGGGAACTGAACACATACCCGCATCCTACTGTTAGTGCGCGGACTCACTGGCAACAGTAAATATTTTTTTTAGTATTATCACAGACTTTTCTATCAACATTTTCTAATGGATGCAAATTTTAATGGGTGCAAGTGCAGAGTTTAAAGTGCCCATTGGTTAGATTTAATGGGAAGTATATTGTGCCTGTCACAGAGATGCCTGTAATGAGAAATGGAGGTGATTCCTCAGTTTGAGTTAACTGATGGAGCACAATGAGCTGTATGCTAAGTGACTCAGACTATGCTGGATTTAATTGATGGCCATTTGAGTTGCATATTCATACCTGCAATGAGTCTTGTTAAATTTGCAAAGAAAAATTATATTGCAGTTTTGTGTGCTACTCAACCTCTCTTGTGCATGTACCCACTCTCACTTGTCCTCCTGTGAATTTTACACACTGACACTTTTTTTACACAATCAGTTGTTTGTTGGGCACTTGCAGTCGTCAACTCATGCATGTCACCACCCTGCCTCTGTCTCACTGGCGCCCCTCTCTGCATGGCAGAGAATATTGACACCTCTTCTCACACGCATATCTCCCCAGTCTCGCATGCTTGTGGCTCCACTTGTGAATGTTTGTGCCCATTTTTCTCTCCCTTGGTTCTCCCCCTCTTGGGCCTGCTTTCCATTGTTGAATTGCATTCAGGGGTACTATATTAAGGGAGAAAATTGGTGGAGTGATTTTGATATTTTTTGTAATCTGCTCTCTCTTTTTCCTCTACTGTCGGCAGAAGATTTTTGCTTTCTCATTTTCCCTGCATAATTTCCTCTTCTCCTGGGACATGTGACAGCTGCACCCCCTGTGCTGTCTTTGTGTGTCTCTCTCTTGCATCGTTGGGCACTTGCAGTCGTCAACTCATGCATGTCACCACCCTGCCTCTGTCTCATTGGCGCCCCTCTCTGCATGGCAGAGAACATTGACACCTCTTCTCACACGCATATCCCCCCAGTCTCACATGCTTGTGGCTCCACTTGTGAATGTTTGTGCCCATTTTTCTCTCCCTTGGTTCTCCCCCTCTTGTGCCCACTTTCCATTGTTGAATTGCATTCAGGGGTACTATATTAAGGGAGAAAATTGGTGGAGTGATTTTGATATTTTTTGTAATCTGCTCTGTCTTTTTCCTCTACTGTCGGCAGAAGATTTTTGTTTTTCACACGCAACCCACACGACCATATCCAGGATTTGTCACAATTTAGCACAATAATGTACTTGGCTACCAGGAGACTTAAGTTCTGCAATAGCAACAAAAGTAACCAGGTTGCTTATTGGCACCCTTGTAATTTCAGGACCCTATTGGTACTATCATCACTGGCTGATGTTATGATGTTTGACTCATACTAGTGGCTATGCAGGCTGGCAGATACCAAATGTTTGCAGACTGGCAACCTACTTCTCAAAAGGAAGACTTAGCAGGGAAAGTATAGTCCAGGACCCAGTTAGCTTTCAAACTGAGTATCACCCCCACCCCATAGATGGCACCCTGCAAACTTTGGATCTCATACCAAAACTCAAATCAGTAGTTTCAGGTGGGCTTCAACATGGGCAATGAAAAACAGCCAATGACTTAAAGCAAGCTGCTTTAACACAAGTGGATAATTTTCGCAAGACTAATGACTTCCCTACTTCTTAGCAAAGTCATAGGTGAATAATTTGGATGCTGAAATGATGTTTCCCCTTGTGGGAGAGATTAGAACTAGGGAACACAGTTTAAAAATAAGGGGTCTCCCATTTATGGCGGAAATGAGGAACTTTTTCTTTGAGGGTTAAGAGTCTTTGGAACTCTCTTCCCTGGAGAGCAGTGGAGGCAGAGTCATTAAATATTTTTAAGGCAGAGATAACTTTTGACTCCCTTGTTAGTCAAGGATCTATCAGGGTAGGCAGAATGTGGAGTTGAGGCCACAATCAGATCAGTCAGGATCTCATTGAGTGGTGGAGCAGGCCCGAGTGGACGAATGGCTTTCTTCTCCTAATTCGCATGTTTGTATGAGTACTTGGGTATGGTACAGGAAATGCATTTCAAACTATTTTCCAGTGAGAAGCCTAATGTTATGAGGAAAAAATTAGTGAGAGGAAAAAAAGGTGAATTTGACCATGTGCTTATGTGTTGGTACCAGCAGAGAGAATTTAGTCATAGATGGAATAGGAAAACGTGGCAGGTGTAATTGTTGAATCAAGGATCATGAATAGCATAATTTTAATCCAGCCTTTGAAATTTTAAGGCTATGGGAGATGCAGAATACATAATTAGGATTTATTTTTTAACACAGACATCATTTCTCAAGCTATGAGAAGGTCTAGTTTTTTTTTCAGTAGTAACTTTTTTTTGTGTGTATGTTGGATCCCATTTGGCACATTTGTAGCAGATATATTCACCAAAAACTACTGTGGCTGAACAGTTGGTTAAAAGTTTGATGCATGAAATGGGTCCCAAGTAGAAAATTGTTGAATTTGTTTGCGAGTGGTAACTGATACTCAGGTGCTATACTCAGTTTACAAGCAAATTTTAATGGATTATTTAATGCTGCGTTTCATCAGTGTATATTCAGTCAATGTTCAGATAATAGTTTTGGGGTTGGGCTGGCAATAAAGCTATGCAGGATTGATGTAATTAGCAGCCCAAAGTCATTTGTTGCCATGAATTCATACAAGTCTAAATAATCCACCTAGCCTGGATTCTGTATTTTCAAAATTACACACCTATATAAATATACGAACAAACGAATTAGGAGCGGGAGTAGGCCACTCGGCCCCTCATGCCTGCTCCACCATTCAATAAGATCATGGTTGATCTGAATGTAACCTCAACCCCACTTTCCTGCCTACCCCGATAACCTTTCACCCCCTTATTAATCAAAAATCTATCTAGCTCTGCCTAAAAGATATTCAACGACTCTGCTCCACCATCTTTTGAGGAAGAGAGTTTCAGAGATTCACAACTCTCAGAGAGAAAAAAATTCTCCTCATCTGTCTTAACTGAGCAACCCCTTATACTTAAAAAGTAACTCCCAGTTCTTGATTCCCCAACAAGTGGAAACATCCTTTCCACATTCACCCTGTCAAGACCCCTCAGGATCTTGGGGCTTGAATGTCCTTAACCACTTGGTTATAGCACATTCAGGGACTGCCCTGATGTGAGTCATTGTTCTAAGAAGAAAACTTGGGGAAGGGCAAGTAAACAATTTGGGAAAAAAAGGCTCTTTGTAAATGTTGCTCTACTTTCTATTATTTCTTTATTTTTATCAGCTAACAATTCCTGTAACTCCCCTTTTTTCTTGTTTTTATCCTTTTGTACTCTGATCCGATGCTGGTTCGAGTCATACCTAGCACAAAGGCAAGGCTTAGTCGTTGTGGAGATGAAGCCCCGCATTCACATTGAGGATACCCTCCATTGTGTTGTGTGGCACTACCGTTGTGCTAAATAGGATAGATTTTGAACAGATCTAGCAACTCAAGACTGGATATCCATGAGGCGCAGTGAGCCATCGGCAGCAACAGCAGAATTGTACTCGAACACAATCTGTAACCTCATGGTCCGGCACATCCCCTACTCTACCATTCCTGTCAAACCAGGGGATCAACCCTGGTTCAAAGAAGAGCACAGGTGGCATGCTAGGAGCAGCACCAGTCAACCTGGTGAATCTATAATGCAGAACTGCTCGCATGCCAAACAGCATAAGCAGCAAGTGATGGACAGAGCTAAGCGATTCCACGACCAACGGGCCAGATCTAAGCTGTGCAGTCCTGCCACATCCAGTGGTGAATGGTGGTGGACAACTGAATAACTCATTGGAGGAGGAGTCTGTACAAATATTCCCATCCCCAATGATGGAGGAGCCCAGCACATCAGTGCAAAAGATAAGGCTGAAACATTTGTGATAGTCTTCAGCCAGAAGTGCCAAGTGGATGATCCATCTCTACCTCCTCTGGAGATCCCCAGCATCACAGGTGCCAGTCCTCAGCCAATTCAATTTACTCTGCGTGTTATTGCGAAATGGCTGGAGGCACTAGATATTGCAAAGGCTATGGGCCCTGACAATATTCCGGCAATAGTATTGAGGACTTCTGCTCCAGAACTTGCTGTGCCCCTAGCCAAGCTGTTCCAGTACAGCTACAACATTGGTATCTACCTGGCTATGTGGAAAATTGCCCAGGTATGCCCTGTACACAAAAAGCAGGACAAATCCAACCTGGCCAATTACTGCCCCATCAGTCTACTTTCGATCATAAGTAAAGTAATGGAAGGGGTCATCAACAGTGCTATCAAGTGGCACTTGCTTAGCAATAACCTGCTCACTGATGCCCAGCTCAGGTTCCACCAGGGCCACTCAGCTCCTGACCTCATTACAGTCTTGATTCAAACATGGACAAAAGAGTTGAGTTCCCAAGATGATGTGAGAGTGACTGCCCTTGACATGAAGGCCGCATTTGACCGGGTGTGGCATCAAGGAGCCCTAACAAAACTGGGTCAATGAGAATCGGGGGGGAAACTCTCCACTGGTTCGAGTCATACCTAGCACAAAGGAAGATGGTTTTGACTGTTGGAGGTCTGTCATCTCAGCTCCAGGACATCACTACAGTAGTTCCCCAGAGCAGTGTCCTAGGCCCAACCATCTTCAGCTGCTTCATCAATGACCTTACTTCCATCATAAGGTCAGAAGTGGTGCTGTATGCTGATCATTGTACAATGTTCACCATTCCTCAGATACTGAAGCAGTCCATGCCTAAGTGCAGCAAGACCTGGACAATATCCAGGTTTGGGTTGACAAGTGGCAAGTAACATTTGCACCACACAAGTGCCAGGCAATGACATCTGCAACAAGAGAGAATCTAACCATTGCCCCATGACATTCAATGGCATTACCGTCACTGAATCACCCACTATCAATATCCTGAAGGTTACCATTGACCAGAAACTGAACTGGATTAGCCATATAAATACTGTGGCTACGAGAGCAGGTCAGAGGCTAGGAATCCTGTAATGAGTAACTCCTCTCCTGAGTCCCCAAAGCCTGTCCACCATCTACAACTCACAAGTCAGGAGCATGATGCAATACCTCCCACTTGCCTGGATGAGTGCCGCTCCCACAACACTTAAGCTTGACACTGTCCAGGATGAAGCAGCCCGCTTGATTGGGACCACATCTGTAAACCTGCACTCCCTCTACCACTGACGCACAGTAGCAGCAGTGTGTACCATCTACAAGTTGCACTGCAGGAATTCACCAAGGCTCCTTCAACAGCACCTTCCAAACCCATCTAGAAGGACAAGGGCAGCAGACAGATGGGAACACCACCACCTGGAAGTTCCCCTCCAAGTCACTCACCATCCTGATTTAGAAATATATCGCCATTGCTTCACTGTCGCTGGGTCAAAATCCTGGAACTCTTTTCCTAACAGCAATGTGGGTGTACCTGCACCACATGGACTGTCGTGGTTCAAGAAGGCAGCTCACCATCACCTTCTCAAGGGCAACCAGGGATGGGCAATAAATGCTGGCCCGGCCAGCAAAGCCCTTGTCCCATGAATGAATTTTATAAAAAAACTTGAAAAGCCGATGGAAATTGCCAGGAAAGTGCTCCAAATGCTTGCAAGTGAAGGAAGATCTAACCCTCAAACTATTCAGATTGTTAAGCAGTCTGAACTCTGTGTGCAGCTAAGGCTCATTTTAATAGGGATAAATAAACTGTGGTATAAAGGAAACCCCAAAGTCCAGTTAGTTAAACAGCATCCAAACAGGGACACTCCAGGCCAAGGGAAGCAATTTCCTAACTGACCAGTAGAGCAACCATGCCAGCACTGCAGAGCAAAACATCCCCACAGGCAAGATCAATGTCCTGCAATGCTTTCAATGTAACAGAATTGGACACTTCTGCAAACTGTGCAAGGCCAAAACATCTAAACGCACTAAAGACCCAAAAATGATTCATGATTCACCACATGGCCTGCAGCAGTTCAAGAAGGCAGCTAACCACCACCTTCTTGAGGTCAATTAGGTATGGGTAATAAAAATGCCGGCCTAGTCAGCGCGGCCCACATCACGTGAAAATGTTTTTTTAAAAAAAAGTCAAGATTGCACACCAAGAGGGGACACAACCATGCTTTTTGGGCGAGATCAAAGAACCAGGATTTTCATATTGGAATGCAGACATTTCAGTTCATGGCCATCTCAAATTTTAAATTGAACACAGTCGCCAGTGTTAGGGCCCTATCAGACAAAGAACCATGGTTGAGACCCCACTAGCTTCAAACAACAGGGCCCCGAGGACTTCTGGTCATAGGCATGATTCTGGAGTCGCTAAGGTATAATGAAAAACAAATCTTCGAGCTGACGTACGTCATCCGTAACCAGTCTTTTTCTCTTGTGAGCAGAGATGCCTGTATAGCCCTGAATCTTCTCAATGTCAAGACATCCACTGTCGTAAATTTTGCAGGACTGCAAGTTTCCGAGAGCTCAAACAAGAAAGGGTATCCTGACTGGGACTTCAGCTCTGAACTGTCTTCTCTCTCTGCAGAGCAGGTTTGCCCACTTTTGTTACAGGTGCCGAAAGGCCCTTATTGGTCAGACCAGCCAACCACTCTAGATGGTTACCACGATGTCTTGAATGGATGATAGACAAGCGAGCAACCAACAACCATAGGAACCTCAACCTCCAGCTCCGATGACTGTTGATGAGGTAACACTACGACCACAGAGCAAACACTGCAACTTCCAGTGCCACAGACGATGTTGGAACCAAGTAGCAACCGTCCATTGCCGACAGTACACCACACAGCCAAACGCAAAGGTGAGCTTTCTGAAAAATCCACATCCTCTCAGCAGGACAGGCCACTTTCTGTGTCACAGGACATTGAGACGACTAAAGAAGAGGAAAAACCGACATGGAGACGAGCAATACATTTGTCCACCTCGCAAAAAACGGGATGGAACAAAAACCACATCACCACAACTGCTGAATCAACAAAGAGCCATTCAATACCAAAAAATGGAAAAAGAAGATAAAAAGTTACCCAGATGCCAGAACAACCTCCAAGTCAACAGAGTTTACTTGCAACGACAGAGCCTACCACTCCTCACACCATCATGTGAACAAGATATGGGAGGGTTATGAGGCCTTCAGACTGCCTGTAACTATAAACTCAGAAGCGGGGAGATGGGATCGTCATAACTATGTAAACACATGGGATAACCTTGAATAAATAAATTGGTTAAAGACTTGGGAGGGGTAGGTGTAGTATAAGGGTCTGGCACATACACGGTCAACATGGGATTGAGTACAGTTCTGCTCACATAGTTATGTGAGAGAACACATGACCTGCACCTAGGAGCCCAGTGTTGGACAGAGCTGTGTGCGCAAGCAAGCATGTTGGTCCTAGCTTGAACCCTTTACTCTGTATATGTGCATTGTTCTTGTAGTTAATAAATACATACAGTTAACCTACTTAAGATTATGAAGACTTCATTAAAGCCTACTGAATGATAACCAACACCCTACAAGTTGGATTCCATTTGCCATTTCCCCTTTCCCTCACTCTAAGGCAATTCCTTCGCTTCCCACCCTGATTCCCCACCCCATCATTTTTCATCTTCTCTAACATGGAATCCACACTTTGTAATTTCTCTCCATTTCTCCCTGCTCCTACCACTGCTCATCTTGCCAGAGAGCTATCTAATTTCCCCCTGATCCTTTTCCCATTTACTGACACCCAACTCTTTCCCTTAGGTCACATGCTAGCTGACAGTCAATGATTCCCTCTCCTCTACCCCTTGCCTCAATCTTTTACACATCTCTTTATCACTTCTAAAGTCAATTACTTGAATGTTTTTGTTGCTGGCCTTCCATTTTCTATTCTCCACCTTTAACTTGTCAAACTCGTGATGTACATATTACCCTTGTCTTCACTGACTAGAATTGATCCTCCTCCCCAATGACTCAAATTTTACATTCTTGTCTTTAAATATCACTGCAGCCTCACCCCGCTCTATCTCTGCAATCTCCTCCAACCCTGTATTTCCCGCCCATAAATTCTTTGTTTTTCTGACTCTGGTTTCTTTTGCATTTTTGTCCTTTGTCTGAACATTGGCAGATTTTTTTCAGCTGCCTTAGCCCTATTCTACAATTCCCAGGGAGAAAATTATAATAAAATCAATCTCACTTGCTCCAGATCTACCTCAGACGTATTTACTTATTTCTTGGGTGTGCCTTGGAACCTTTTTTACATTAAAAGCACTACATATGTATGATTTGTTTGCAGCTTAACTTCTGCATTGACATTGGTGATGGCGAGGGGGTGGTGCAGTTTTGGAATGAGTGTACTTATTGGTTAAACAGATTTTCATAGGCAATTTCATAAATATCATTTAGATATACATAATTTGTTACAGCTGTGCATTCTTTGTATACTTATCTTTGGTTAGGTAGTGAAGGTTGTATTATCGGCACAAGCTGAGTTGCAGCTTGGGATGAAGGTGACACATTGTTCCCAGCAGGTGCTATCAAAATATTTAACCACATAGGTTGCTGTAGGTAATGGTTAACAAATGTTTGAGCTACATATTCTTAAACGTACCAGTGACTTTTTTGTAGCACCAGTGTATTCAAACTCCTTGTCTTTGCCAAAGATGTAGGTTTGCTCATAATCTGGCTTTTGCAAACCATCTCCAGTATTGTCAAATAATGCTAATGTAATGTCAAATCTAAAAAAAAATGATGGAGAAACTTTTGTTTTTTACATTTCGTTTTGTGCATGAAAAGATTTACTGTTAGGCATGTTGATATTAGACCTGTAGCATTTTCACCCTGGATAGCGTTTTCAGTTTTGTTTGTGTGATAAAGGTGAAATGAATAAAACAAATACTGATACATTTAAAATTTAAGCAGAAGTTGTGGATAACTGCAATGGCTTTACCAGATATCAGCAGGCATCCCAGGAGTAATATTTCTCTTTCAGATTTGAATATTTTTATAATAGCATAGTTTGCTGTGTTAGTACTCTAGTATGATACAAATGGCGGAATATTTTTGTGACTACAGTGTATTTGCCAGGTAGAGGCAGCTTGAGATGAAGGTGACTCATCACCAGGAGGTGTTCTGTCAACCTTAGCCACAGGTTATCAGATTAAGCCTTTCTTGATATATACAGCATTCTGTGTTGCTACTGAGCAATGAGTTGGCCAGCAGTTTCATCAATGTTTGCTTTTGTATTAAAAACTATAATAGAGGTGAAATTTTCTTCTCGTCCTACAGGAGTTTTGAAAATTAACATTGGATAATAACTTTGAGAATGCAAACTTTTTAATTCCTGAACTAGATATCATGAGAGGTTTGTTTATGGTGTGCTGCAACCGTTGAACAGAGCATGGCAAAACATGGTAATTTGGTAGTTACTGAGTTTGTAGTAGCCTCTATCAGGACTTAATTCTGTTTGGCCTGATGTTAATTCCTTTCCTTTCTGCCAAGTGATACCATAGTGATAGTGATAGGAGATGATGCTGTTGGCATGGATGCATCCTAAGCCAAATTAGTTCCTACTTTTATTTCCTTGGAATGCTTCACCTTTGGCAAGCTTCACCTTTGGACAGCTAACTGTTTTCTTCTTGATTCACCCCTATAAATAGAAGTTGCTGTGATCCCATTATGAAACGTTAACCCTCAGTGCCAGAAAACCACTCTTCATTGCATTCCCTCATGACTTTTTAACAGGTAGCACCTCTTCTACATGCAGTACATGGGATTAATGTGATTGACGCAATCATTGGTGGGAAACCAAGAGATCAGAATGTTAATTTGTTTCAACACAAGAATAAGACCTGAATCAGTCTTGATAATCTACTTACCCACTGGCAGATCAGAGGCAAATTGATGGACATTTATTTTTTAAAAACGCACAAGTTGTGTTCCATACTTCGTGTTGATACAACTGATTTTTTTTTAAATCGTCCATCATCTGCTACAGCATCAGTAAAAAGTGACTTGACCTCTATTTTTGGTTCCTACGTCAGTGTCAGTTGACCACTGAACAGAACATCTAGTGTTTGACCTGAATTTGGTTGTTCGTCTCTGAAGTAATTGTTTTACTTTCTAATCGGTAATGATCAAACTGATCTTCCTGCCTTTCCAGAGGTTATTGAACATACGACTGATTTACAATGCTTGAATAAACCAAATTTTATTTGTATTATGAAATTCTTGTGATTCATGTTATATTTTGTGGCTCAAATTCCCAATTTATATATGTTTACAATTGAAACCATTAATTTGTAACTCAATTATGTCAAATTCTGTTGATTTTAACTGTTATTTTCAGGATTGGATCTGAGATTGTCTTTTTCCATGGAAATTGTAAGTCTTTGAATTTGTTGATAAATAAGCAGGGCAGGAATAGAGAGAATTATCTATCAGTCAGTTTTTGATATTCTCTTCCCAGTCTGTGCTGGGAAAACTTGCTCTGGAGAGCCACTGGACACACCTGTGGGAGTCTGAATGTTTTCACTCTACACTCTCTTTCCCATCCCCCACTATCCTTAAAAAAAATTTTTCCAAGTGCAACTGACCCAATTTTTAAAATAAGTACATTGAAAGGAATGAGGTTTAAAGCTGGTAGGGGAAGGAGACAGAGACCAGCAGAGTAGTTATCTAATGAAAGGGGGGACTCATGCAGTTCAATAATTGGTTGGGTGGTGAATTGCAGTTTTAGCTTAGAACAGGGGTTCTCCAACTGTGGGTTGTGACCCCCAGTGGGGTCGTTGGAGGAGCAATTAAGGCTGTGAGCTCCCTCTCCCCCATGGTAGCAATGGTGACTAGAACGGAGACTCAGATTGAACAGTCCTGGGATCGGCTGCAAGGCCCCTTGATGTGCGCATGCATGATTTCTTTTCTTGCCTTGGTCCTGCTAATATGGCCTAATAAAATCAGCTCCAAAGCCTGACTGCTGCCTCCAGCAGATCTTGCAAAACCATAGGTGCAGAAACCATTGTTGCCCATTCTCCAAGAACCCTCCTGCTCATCCTTTTAGTCCATACCCCCCGACCCCACTACTCTCACAGCAATATCTCTTTGGCCTCCCCTTTTGTCCCCACCCCCAGCTCTCAATCTGGGGCCATAGCAATTTTAAAGCTTTAAAATGGGGTCACAGTAGGGGGAGAAGTTCAGGAAGCATTAGTTTACAAGCTACCAAAGATATTTAGGTTCCAGGCACTAAACTGATTGTTGTAGCAGTTTAATAAGAGTCTCTGATTTGCTGGATGGGAGCATGGTGTCATTTAGTACTTAGAGCAGGTGCATGGGAGGAACTTGCCACAAACCATATCATGTGACGGCGTCTCATGCAACAAGTTTCAGCGCAGTCAGAAACTGATCACATAAACCCTGCTGTGGGGAAGTGGCAAAAGCAGGAGACAGCAGAACCTAGTTTGAGAGACTCTGCCTGCCTCCTCTCCCATCCCCACCCCCACTTCCTCAGGGTAACTCTTGTCCTGCCTATCCAAAGACCCGTGACTCCAGGCTTGACCTGTTGA
The DNA here is from genome assembly GCF_017639515.1 of Carcharodon carcharias. Taxonomy (NCBI): domain Eukaryota; kingdom Metazoa; phylum Chordata; class Chondrichthyes; order Lamniformes; family Lamnidae; genus Carcharodon; species Carcharodon carcharias. The sequence continues at coordinate 95,087,977 of NC_054472.1, read as the reverse complement.
GTCACCTGAAGAGATAAATTCATGAAGCCTGGCAGACGTCATCCTCGTTTCAAGGGACTGACACAACAGAGTAGGGTAATCTGTCAATGAGTTGTTAAAATGAGGCTCCTTCTGCCCACATCCCATGGTCCTATTCAAAGATGGTGAGGGGAGTTCTCCCTAGCGTCCTGACCAATACTTATCCCCCAACCAAAATCGCTTAAAAACGGAGATCTGGTCATCAATTCACTGCTGTTTGTGGAATGTGGCATTGTACAAATTGACTGCGAAGTGCTTTGGAATGTCCTGAGGATGTGAAATGTGCTGTGTAAATGCAAGCCTTTCTTATTTCTATAGTGAGTCTTGTACTATCAGATAATGTTCCGCTCTATTCCTGAGATATCCAATGGGGTGTGTAGACACCTGCTAACTTATTTGTCTTCCAAACAAAAGCAGCTAGTCCTATTTACAGGGAAAGATTATCAGTCTTTCCTGAAAAGTGACCCAAACAGCTAGATGTACAAGATAAAAAGCTTTACTTGCACAAACAGTCCATTCAGATTTGGTTACTATGCAGTCATTTATAGTTGAGAATTGTTATAGGCAACTTTGCACGATACTATCCAGGCAGCAAAACTGCTGCAGTGAATGTCATTAAATTAGTGTCCCACTGACAAGGGTGTTTTGTGTGGTTGGTGCCTCCCTTTAACCTAAAGTTTGGCTATCATATTGAAAGTATCATGTAATCTTTAATTTGTCCCTGAAAACCCAGTGGGCAGTTGCAGGGATGCTCTGAAAGATCCAGATGTTGTCAGATCAGGCCAAAAAAGATGGGCTAGCAAGGACCCTGAAAAAGAAGCATTAACTCGTGCTTCCTTATCTGCCCTGGCACCCCTTTTCCACCAAACTTCACAGTTTCCACTCCCCAAGGCTTGTGGAGCCATTTACAATATTTCACAAAGGATTATAGATTTAACAATTTAGAAGGAGATTTACAGTTTGACTGTGCTCCATGTTGCTTGAAGATGTTGGATTTTATAATAAAAACTGATTTAGTTTATTTGGTATACTTCCTATTTATATGTAGATGATGAACAAATGAGAGCGTGGTGAACTTGATCTTTGAAGTTCAGTCTCAATTCCACCTCAAATGTTCAAAACTCCTATCCAGCCATTCTTCTGACATGGTGTCTCGTTTGTGGGTTAGGTAATCAATCTTTGGGTGAACTAGGCACGCTTGTGATGAGAGTAAATCTACCTACTTTACGATGGAATAAAAATTCCCACCCACTCATACTTCGAAGTTTGGGGAAAGTAATGGTTCAAGGTAATTTGTGAATCGTGGCTAATTGATCTTGTTTCAATATGTGTAAAACTGAAGTCTGAGACTGCATTCCCATCATCTCTTGCAGTTGTAAAGATGCCAGTTAAACCAATCAAAACTTTACATTACTGTAAAGCTTTGCATTCTCACTGTTGTCCTCAAATTAAAAATGTGAAGCTCCCTTTTTGGAGTAATTTTAATTTTTAAAATATGTACTTGAACTGATGCAAATTGCTGTTAGATTTTATCTTTCTACTTCTGCAGAAATCTGAGCAAACCAGATGAGAAACAGAGTGGAATTTTGTACGGCAGAAACCAAATGACTCAATAGTGCAATATTTTAGCAAATGGGAGTTTGTATTCATTAAATTGCATTTTTTGGCAAATATGGCAATGATTTGCTTTTGAGCTAGTTTCAAGAAGGATTTTAGTTCTGCCAGTTTGAAGGTCTGTTGTACGTAAATAGAAATGTAGTTGTTTGCAGCAGTTTCTGATGAATGGGCCTCTGTTTTCAGAGTGTGCAATGCAGGGAGAGAAAAAATAGTAGTCTTGTGTAAGATTCTCCTTTTTCTTTCATTTTTCTAGAGTTGCTACCCCAGTTCAGTTCTTTTTCTTATGAAATCACTCATGCAATGACTTAATACTTTCATGCATTCTTTGAAACACTGTAGTCCTGCTCCCACAATGGTGTTAATAAGCAGAAAATTAGAAGCTGTTGACCTAGCGATGATTGAATAGCAAAATGTGTCCAACTCAGGATGGTATGTAACTTGGAAGCAATGATTTTTTTCCAAAACCGTCATTCTCCTCATGGTAGAGGTTGTATGGGAGGGAGATACTTTTAAAGTAACCTGATGAGTTGGAGGAGTGCAAATGCTTTAGAAATCCATTTCTGGACCAAAATTTTAGCATTTGGAGTTGAATGGTTCTGGCAGAATCTTAACCAAGCACCAGTGAACGAGCAGAAGTAAATTTCTATCATAATTAATAGTTCTATTCATCAACTGATGATTGGAAATATGTTGATGTTGCATTCATTGGCTGGCTTGAGTTATTGTTTTTGTGAATGGAATTTATCTGAGTAGTCTTCCACATAGACGCAGTCAATCATGCCATCCTCTTCCAACACCTTTGCTCTGTTATCCAGCAATTGGGACTTCACTAACTTGATTCCACGTTTATCTGTACAATCAGAGCTAGAGCAGTTCCAACAAACAGTTTTCTTCCTTCGCCTGTACAATTGCCTCTGTGCTTGGGCTTTTCTTTTCCTCATCTACATGCCAACTCATCAACAACATCATCAGAATGCAGTCAGGTTCCATTCGCTTGCTGTCAACCCAGCTCTAGCTCTCCAACACTTCTCTTGATCCCTTTATTTACTCTGTTTTCAGCCTGCTTGTCCAACTTCCAGTCTTGAATAAGCTACATTATCCTCCCAGTTAAACATTGGGAACACCAAAATTAAAGTTTTCCACCTCCACCACAAACTCTTTCCTATCAGATTGAACCAGGCTGTTTGCAATCTTGACATTTTATTTGCCACTGGCTTCAAATTGTGTATGCTTTCTATCACAAAGATTGTCTATTTCCACCTCCATTACGTCACCTATCCCTGTCCCTGCCTCAATAGATCTGCTGCCAAAACCCTCATCCGTGACTTTGACACATCCGGACTTGACTATTCACATGCTTTCCTACTTGGCTCCCCCTATAAACTTCAATTCAACCAAAACTCTGCTGCCTATAACCAATCCTGCATCAAGTTCAGCTTACCCATCACCCTTATGCTTGCTGACCTGCATTGGCTTGCAGTTACACATCATATCACAGAAGCAGAGTTTTAATGGCATAGAAGGGGGCCATTTGGTCCATCATGTCTGCACCAGCTCTGCAAATGAGCATTATGACCTAGTGCCATTGCTCTGCCTTTTCCCTGTATCCTTGCACATTGTTTCTATTCAAATAATCATTTAATGTCCTCTTGAATGCCTCGATTGACCCTGCCTCCACCACACTTCCAGGCAGTGCATTCCAGGCTCGAACGACTCATTATGTGAAAAAGTTTTTTCTCATGTCACATTTACTTCTTTTGCAAATCACTTCAAATCTGTAACAAAAACAGAATCACCTGGAAAAACTCAGCAGGTCTGGCAGCATCGGCGGAGAAGAAGAGTTGACGTTTCGAGTCCTCATGACCCTTCAACAGAACTGAGTGACTATTAGGAGAGGGGTGAAATATAAGCTGGTTTAAAGTGGGGGGGGTGGGGATTGTAGGGCCGGACAAACAAACAGTGATAGGAGCAGATAATCAAAAGATGTCACAGACAAAGGAACAAAGAAGTGTTGAAGGTGGTGATATTATCTAAACGAATGTGCTAATTAAGAATGGATGGCAGGGCACTCTAAGGTACAGCTCTAGTGGGGGTGAGGTGGAAAGACTAGCAGGGCATACAAGATTTAAAAATAATGGAAAGAGGTGGGAAAAGAAAAATCTATATAAATTATTGGAAAAAACAAAAGGAAAGGGGAAGAAACGGAAAGGGGATGGGGATGGAGGAGAGTGTTCAAGATCTAAAGTTGTTGAATTCAATATTCAGTCCGGAAGGCTGTAAAGTGCCTAGTCAGAAGATGAGGTGCTGTTCCTCCCGTTTGCATTGGGCTTCACTGGAACAATGCAGCAAGCCAAGGACAGACATGTGGGCAAGAGAGCAGGGTGGAGTGTTAAAATGGCAAGCGACAGGGAGGTTTGGGTCTTTCTTGCAGACAGACTGCAGGTGTTCTGCAAAGCGGTCGCCCAGTTTACGTTTGGTCTCTTCAATGTAGAGGAGACCGCATTGGGCACAACGAATGCAGTAGACTAAGTTGGGGGAAATGCAAGTGAAATGCTGCTTCACTTGAAAGGAGTAGGGCCGATTAGGAACCTAAAAGGAATTTACACATGGATGACGGGGCCATGGCTGAGGTATTAAATGATACTTTGCAGCCATCTTTACCAAGGAGGTAGGTGTTACCCAGGCCATGGTGGCAGATGAGAAACTGTCACTAGAAGGATTCAAAATTGATAAGGAGGTGTTGAATAGACTGTCGGTGTTTAAAGTTGACAAGACACCAGGGCTCGACAAGATGCATCCAAGGATATTGAAGAAAGTGAAATCAGAAATTGCAGGGGCACTGGCCATAATTTTTCAGTCTTCCCTAGACTCAGGAGAGGTGCCAGAAGACTGGAGAATTGCATACAATACACCATTGTCCAAAAAAGGTTGTAAGGATAAGCCCAGCAATTACAAACAGCTTTATGTTGATTGCCAGTCTTTTCTCATAATCCCTCTTCTCTTCTCTAATATGCTTTTTCACCTCCTCCCTGAATCTTCTACACTCCTCTTGGTTCTCAATTGTATTTTCTAGCTGACACCTGTCATCGGCATACTTTTCCTTCTTTATCTTAATTTCTATCTCTATTTTCATCCAGGGAGCTCTGGAATTGTTTCCCATTTGATGAAATATATGACTGTGCCTGAACCAATTCTCTTTTGAAGGTAGCCCAATGTTCAGCTACAGTTTTTCCTGCCAACCTTTTGTTCCAGTCTATCTGGCCCAGCTCTGTTCTTGCCCCATCGAAGTTGGCTCTTGTCCAGTTAATTATTTTTACTCTGGATTGCCTGTCGTCCTTCTCCATCATCATCTTAAAACGTAAGTACAATGACCACTGTCTCCTAAATGTTCCCCCACTGACACTTGACCCACTTGGCCCATCTCATTTCCAAGAACCAGGTCCAACAGTGCACCTTTTCTTGTTGGATTGGACATGCACTGCTGTAGAAAATTTTCCTGAACACAATCTAGGAACTTTTTGCCCTTCTCCACTCTTTGCACTCCTAATGTCCCAGTCTACATTTGGGTAATTAAAGTCCCCCATAATAACCACTCTTATAGTGCTTGCATATCTGCAGTTTCCCTGCAGATTTGTTTTTCCACATCCTTCTCACTAGTTGGCGGTCTAGAGACTGTATCAAGCAATATAATTTCACCCTTTTTGTTCCTTGGCTCTAGCCAATTTGATTCTGTACTTAAACCCTCTGGGACATCCTCTTTCTCCAGCACTGTAATGTTCTCCTTAACCAATAGCACCAACCCTCCTCCTTTCCTATCTTTTCTGAACACCTTGTACCCAGGAATATTTAACACCCAGTTCTGCCATTCCTTGAGCCAGGTCTCTGTTATCGCAACAACATCATATTTCCACATGGCAATCTGCGCTTGTAACTACCCAATCTTATTTACTATACTCCGTGCATTCACAGACATGCATAATAATCCTGATTTAGATTTTGTTACTCTCTCCCTCACCTTGACTTCACATATTAACTTATTATCCTCTATACCAGCGCTATCTGTCCCTCCCAGTATTTTGTGCACCCTGATATTCCTCTCTAATATTTATCTCTTGGTTCTCACACCCCTGCCAAGCTAGTATAAAGCCCTCCCAACAGCACTAGCAAACACCCCACAAGGAACTAAGTCCCAGCTCTATTCAGGTGCAACCCGTCTGGCTTGCACAGGTGCCACCTGTCTGGCTTGCACAGGTGCCATCTACCCCAGACCCAGTCCCAGTGTCCCAGGAATCTAAAGCCCTCCCTTCTGCACCATCTTTCCAGCCACACAGCCTTATACTTCAATTTCTGTACTCACTGGCACATGGGGCATTGGGGATAATCTGGAGATTACTACATTTGAGGTACTGCTTGCTAATTTTCTATCTGACTTCCTAAATTCTGATTGAAGGACCACATCCACCTTCCTACCTAAGTCATTGGTACTAATGTGGACCACGACCTCTCGCTGTTCACCCTCCCCCCAGAAGAATGTCCTGCAGCCACTCTGTGACATCCTTGACCCTGGCACCAGGGAGGCAAAGTACTATCCTGGAGTCACGTCTATGGCCACAGAAACACCTGTATGCTCCCCTAAGCAATGAATCCCCTATCACTATTTGACTTGCTTTCTTCCTCCCCTCCTGTACAGCCGAGATGCCTGTGGTGCCACAAACTTGGCTCTGAGTGCACTCCTCTGAAGAACCAGAGCCCTCACCAGCTTCCAAAATGGAAAATTGATTTTTGAGCAGGACCCCAGGAGACTCCTGCACTACCTGCCTACTTCTCTTGGACTGCCTGGTCATCTATTCCCTTTCTGCCTCCAGGCCCTTAATCTGCAGTGTGACCATCTCTCTGAATGTACTATTCACATGGCTCTCAGCCTCCAGGATGTGCCACAGAGACTCCAGCCGTCGTTCAAGCTCTGAAACCCACAGCTCAAGTTTTGCAGCTGGTAGCACTTCCTGCACATGTCATTTAGGACACCGGTAGCATCCATGCTTCACACATATTACAGGATACGCATTCCACTCAACTGAGCTGTCCTGCCATGTCTTAACTCTACTTCCCTTATGTTAACTTTATTCTACTTTGGGTTATTTATATTTATTAGATTGGCCCTAGATTTTCCTTCCTGGTGCTTCTCATTGAAGTCCAAGTATAGCTACTTGTTTAAAAACATTACACTTTTCTATTTTGGTCACCAGGTCCTACTTACCAAGGCTGCCGCTCTTCTTTCTGAGGAAAGAAGCAGCTCCTCACCAAACTCCCTCAGTTACCTCTGCTCTTGAACTCTCGCTGCTTCTTGTGCTGTTTTTATAGCTCCTCTGCTCTCCTCCGGGTGCTATTGACTGCCTGTCCCATGGTCCTCCTCTCTCACACTCCTCCTTAACACACGACATTAACACTTTTATTCTCATGTCCAAATTGCTTCATGACCTGGGTCCTCCCAATCTCTGTGACCATCTCATCCCTCAAAAGAATTCTGCAGTCTTCCCAAATTTAGTCTCCTTTGCACCCCCCACTCCCATCAACCCATCATTGATGACCGTGTCTTCAGCTGTCTAAGCTGTAATCAATGGAATTCCCCCTAAATTTCTCTGCTGTTCAATCTTGCTCCCCTCCTTTAAGACGCACCTTAAAAGCCATCCATCTAATAACACCTTTCACTCATTAATTTGTTTAAATGTTCTGAGAAACACAGAGGGAATTTTTTGCTATGCTTTAAAGCACTCTATAAATGCAAAAATTGCTTTTCTTATAATTGTTGGACAGATGCCAGTGTCATAGCAGTGTTAGAATCGCAAGGTTAGATGGGCAGCCAGTATTGGTGTGCAACCAGCTGTCGTGTTGCTGGGGTCCACAGATTTTACTAAGTCCACTCTACTCAGAGTGAACCATGTGACACTAATAGTTATGTTGGTGGATGTGTCAGGAGGTGGCTGAGTAGGGTCATCATATTGTGCATTTCAGTCTGTGCTAAAGTTGTGCAAATTGAATAAGCAGGCTATTTGTTTGAAATTGTGGATAACTAAACGTTCATGCAATGCACTACTATTTGCTTGAATATTTGTGAAATTTCATTTGTATGGTCACTGCTCCTTACCATAAAGTAACTCTTGTGTTGAGCCAATTTACTTTGGCGAATGCACAAAACTATGTATTAGCTCAAAGAATAGACTCAGACTATGTCATGGAGCAAATCCCACATGATGCAAATATTCAACTAGTTCTTTTGGGCCTGAAGGAAGAGTTTTATATCAGAAGACCTGAGGACAAAATGAGAATGTGACTTTTTTTATTTGTCCATGGGATGTGAGTGTTCCTGGCTAGACCTGCGTTTATTGCCTATTCCTAATTGCTGTTGAGAAGGTGATAATGAGCCGCCGCCTTGAACCGCTGCAATCTGTGTTGTAGGAGCACCCATAGTGCTGTTACAAAGGGAGTTCCAGGATTTTGTGTCTGACAGTGCAGGGACGGTGATTTGGTTCTAAGTCGAGGTAGTAATTTGGAGGGGAACTTTCAGGTGGTGCCCTTGACCTTAGTAGAGGTCACGGGTTTGGAAGGTGCTGTCGAAGGAGCCTTGGTGAGTTGCTGCAGTGCATCTTGTAGATTGTGTACACTGCTGCCACTGTGCGTCAGTGGTATAAGGAGTGGTGGATGGGATGCCAATCAAGTGGACTGCTTTGTCCTGGATTGTGTCAAGCGTCTTGAGTGTTGTTGGAACTGCACTCATCCAGGCAATTGGAGAGTTTTCCATTAGACTCCTGGCTTGTGCCTTGTAGATGGTGGACTGGCCTTGAGTTAGGAGGTGAGTTACTCTCTGCAGAATCCCCAGCCTCTGACCCCCTTAGCCACAGTATTTTTATGTCTGGTCCAGTTCAGTTTCTGATCAATAGCAACCCTCAGGATGTTGATAGTAAGGGATTCAGTTATGGTAATGCTATTGAATGTCAAGGGGAGATGGTTAGATTCTCCCTTGTTGGAGATGGTAATTGTTTAGCACTCGTGGCACAAATGTTACTCACCACTTATCAACCCAAGCCTGAATATGCTCCAGGTGGATACAGACTGCATCAGTATATGAGTTGTGAATGGTGCTGAACATTGTGCATTCATTCACGAGCATCCCCACTTCTGATCTTATGAAGGAGGGAAGGTCAATTGATGAAACAGCTGAAGATTGTTGGATTTGAGGAACTCCTGCAATGATGCCCTGTGCTGAGATGATTAACATCCAACAACCACAACCATCTTCCTTTGTGCTGGGTGTGACCCCAACCAGTGGAGTTTTCCCCTGGCTCCCATTGACTTCGATTTTGCTAGGGCTCCTTGATCTCTCACTTGATCAGATGCTGTCTTGATGTCAAGAGCCTCACCTTTTGAGTTCAGCTCTTTGCCCATGTTTGAACCAAGGCTGTAATGAGGTCAGGAACTGAGTGACCCTGGTGGAACCCAAACTGAACATCAGTGAGCATGTGATAAAAACAAAAAACTGCAGATGGTGGAAATCCAAAACAAAAACAGAATTACCTGGAAAAACTCAGCAGGTCTAGCAGCATCGGCGGAGAAGAAAAGAGTTGACGTTTCGAGTCCTCATGACCCTTCATCTGTTGAAGAGTCATGAGGACTCGAAACGTCAACTCTTTTCTTCTCTGCTGATGCTGCCAGACCTGTTGAGTTTTTCCAGGTAATTCTGTTTTTGTATCAGTGAGCATGTTATTGCTGAGTAAGTGCTGCTTGATAGCACTGTTGACGACACTTTCCATCACTTTGCTGTTGATCGAGAGTAGACTGAATAGTTGGTAATTTGCTGGTTTGAATTTGTCCTTTTTTAGTGGACCGAACATATCTGGGCAATTTTCCACATTGCTGGGTAAATGCCAGTGATGTAGCTGTACTGCCACAGCTTGGCTAGTGGCAGAGCTAGTTCTGAAGTGCAAGTCTTCAGTACTATTTCTGGAATATTGATAGGGCCTATACCCTTTGCATTGTCCAGTGCCTTCAGCTATTTCTTGATATTATCTAGAGTGAAACAAATTGCCTGAAGATGGGCATATGTGATAATGGAGGAGGCTGAGATGGATCATCTACTCAGCTTTCTGGCTGAAGAAGACTGCTAATGCTTCAGCCTTCTCTTTTGCACTGATGTGCTGGGCTCCTCCATCATTGAAAATGGGGATTTTTGTGGAGCCACCTCCTCCAGTGAGTTTTTTAATTGTCCACCACCATTCACAACTAGGACTGCAGAGCTTAGGTCTGATCCATTGGTTGGGGGATCTTTTAGTTCTATTGCTTGCTGTTTATGCTGTTTGGCATGCAAGCAGTCTCGTGTTGTAGCTTCTCCAGGTTGATATCTCATTTCTAAGTATGCCTGGTGCTGCTTGGGGAAAGTCCTCCTGCACTCTTCATTGAACCAAGGTTGGCCCCCTGGCTTGGTGGTGATAGAGTGGGGGATATGCCAGGCCATGAGGTTACAGATTGTGGTTTTGTACAATACTGCTGATGGCCCACAGCTCCTCATGGCTGCCCAGTTTTGAGTTGCTAGAACTGTTCGAAATCTACCCCATTTAGCATGGTGGTAGTGCCACACAACAAGATGGAGGGTATCCCCAAAGTTCTTGAGACAAATTCTTATCTTCACAGTATGGTGCTCACTCCTACCAGTACCGTCATGGAAAGATGGATCTGTGACAGGGAGATTGGTGAGGACGAGGCCAAGTAGGTTTTTCCCTCTTGTTGGCTCCCTCACTACTTGCTGAAGACCCTGTCTAGCAGCTATGTCCTTTAGGAATTGACCAGCTTGGCCAATAGTAGAACTACTGAGCACTCTTGGTGATGAACATTGAAGTCCCCCACCTAGAGTACATTTTGTGTCCTTGCCACCCTCAGTGCTTTCTCCAAGTGGTGTTCAACATGGAGTACTGATTCATCAGCTGAGAGGCAGAGGGGTGGGGAAACAATAGGTGGTAACTGGCAGGAGGCTTCCCCATGTTTGACCTAATACCATAAGACTTGATGGGGTCCAGAGTCGATGTAGAGGACTCCCGGGGCAACTCCCTCCAGACTGTATATCACTATGCGCCACTTCTGGTGGATCTGTCCCTGTCAGGGATGGTGATGGCGCCTGGGACATTGTAAGGTATTATTCCATGAGTATGTGTTGCTTGGCTAGTCTGTAGTAAAGAGAACTTTGCAGGGTTGACAGGGCTGGGTGTGCCTTTATTGTTCCAGTCCCTGAGTCGATGCCGGGTGGTCCATCCAGTCTCATTCCTTTTGGACTTTGTAGTGGTTCGACTGAGTGGCTTGCTAGGCCATTTCAGAGGGCAGTTTAGAGTCAACTGCATTTCTGTGGATCTGGAGTCACATGTAGACCAGACCAGGTGAGGATGGCAGATTTCCTTTCCTAAAGGACATCAATGGTTTTTGTGATAATGGACAATGATTTTGTGGTCACCACATGACTAGATTTTAATTCCAGATTTATTGATTTAATTTAATTTCCATCAGTTGCTGAGGTGGGATTTGAACCTGTGTCCCCAGAGTAATAGCCTGGCCTCTGGGATACCAGTCCAGTGACATTACCATGACTTGCAATGGACTATTTGGTGGAGCAAGGATATCGGTACCAAATATACTTGCAGGAAAAAGATCCATAGTACAGGGAGAAAAGAAACTCATTCTGCACCCATATGGATTGTGGCACTCTGTTACTAAGGAAAAGCTCCTGGTTGGATGAATGTATTGTATTTGGTAAAGGCATAAAGAAATTGAATTCTGAAATCAACAAATATTTAAGTTTTGCCTTATCTTATTAAACAAGCAAGATGGTCAAATACTTGATTAACTGCCATCTCGGCAATATATCACCAGCTGCAGATAACACAGCTGTAATCTAATGGTTGCAAACTTTGAGTTTTTTGTTATGTGGGTGCATGTTAAACTTTTTTTTGTATATACTTTTTAAATAAATGACAGTGAAAAATTTTGATGTCATTTGACGTGCTGTAAAGCTGATGCTAAACTGAAATGTTATGCTTGGCTTATCGCACAGGATCAAACATGGTAATTATATTTTGCTTAACATCAACTTTGTCTCAACTTTTTAGAAAGCATATTAGAACTCACTTGCTCCTACTTTGTGCTGTTGGTCAGTGTAGCCTTGGAACTGTAAATTCAGTGTGATTTGGAAAGAATAATTAACTAGTACTTAGAACATGATTTTGGCAAGGAATCAAGCTGTTGGCCATTGTCTTTTTGATTTAAACAAATTTGAGAAACGTGTAATGTTTTAGAACACCTTTCGCACTGATTTGATAAAAGAAACCGCAAAATGCTGCTGTGCAGGTGTTGAGAATGTTGATAGCTGATTGAGGGAAGCAGATGGCTTTAGTCAGTGGCATCAAGCCAAAAGAGCAGGTGCTGGTCATGTGACTGCTGGTTACCAGGGTAATCTTGTTGCTCTTGGCGTGCAGATGAAAGGAAAGGGGGCCCCAGTGTTCAGCTGTAGTATTGTATAATTTGTGGCAGTTAGAGCGGAAATAAACGCTGGAAATGGAGTCTCATGACAAGAGAAGCTGATGGCAGTGTTTAGTAAATACTGAAGTAAATTGGTGTGGAAATAGTGCTGAGAATGACATGAAATGAGTTTTGGCAATGTATGAGATTGATTTAGCATGCCTTTTTGTCAATCTTTATCGTTAGACGTTTGCACTACATAAAAAGAAGAGAAACTGAGTTCCTTGAGCATAGATATTGTTCCTTAGTTTGTTTATAAGAGCATATATTCCAATAGACACAACCCATGCCAGGGATAGATCTCACTTTGGACCTGAGCTTTGTTTTATGATACCACCCGTTGTTTTCAATTGAAGATGGTTTGTTCAATTAAAAGGAAAGAATGATTCATCAGTAGAATTTTTCCTTTGGGTTCCAATATTACTAGAGTTAGCTTGGTTAGTGTGCCAGAGACAGTTGTCTTCACAGTTAACTTCAAGAGTTTGCATCCCAGGAGATGCAAGCAGGGACCATAAATTGCATCAAAGTATAGGAGTATGGGCAATGTGAATCAGCTTTCTGATTTTCCAATTGCAATATTCCAAAGTACAGGTAATAGTTTATCCTACTAAGCAACTTACTAATTTTATTTTAGCTTGAATATCCCTATTGTAAATCATTTGAAAGTGTGAGTATTAGTCTTGTGCCTTTTTGGACATTTTATTTTTAATTCAAAAGTAAAGCACACATATCCAAATCAATTTTTTGGGGTGAAAAAAAATTAATTCAGTTTTTCCCTGAACAAGAAAGCTCAAATCCATTAAGTGCACTTTTCCAACTGATTCTGTTCAGTTTTGCACACTGTGAATTGTCCCCAATTTATTTAACCTACCTCAAAATTAAATAACCAATAAAAATTTCAAAATGTACTTTAAAATTCCTGCTTGCTTTCTGAAAATCAAATGAGAACTTGGAAATCTCCAAACTGTTGTTCAATAATGACTAGATGTATGCTACAAATTACATTCAAATTATCTAAACTGAATCAGATCCTCAATATTCTGGAGTGTTTGATTAGATTGAATTGTATAACCTAAGTCTCATCTTTTTAGCCACCTAATAGTTCAGCAGAACTGCATCTTAAGAACTATATTCAGTTTTAGTCTCCTATGGGGGGTCGAGGGATATTGTGGCTCTAGAGAAGTTTGAGGAATTTACCATAATAATTTTCTGGGCACTTAGTTATCAAGGCAGATATGGGTAAGCTTTCTTCTTCAATAGAGAACCTTGCTGTATTCAAATTAGTTGATTTTGTCCACAAAATGACTACACTTAAAATGTACTTCACTGATTGAGAAATGCTTTGTGATGTCCTGAGTTTGTGAAAGATTATGTAAAGACATATTTTTTCTTTATTGGATCAAAACTGAAGTATGCCTAAATTGCAAATAAGATGATTTCAGCATGCCTGTGTAACTGCAGAGGGAGATGGAGCTCAGAACAAGAGAGTGATTAGTGATCAAGATCCTGTATATATTGAGAAGGCAAAGAAGATGGCCAAGTTATGGGCCAAGTGTTTATATAAAAGGTGAGGTTGATGGATAGGAGAACAATTAATTCTCAGGAGGGATTGAAATTAAAAATGAGAATTCACTTAGTGCAGATAAGAGAGAAGACAAGCTGAGAAGGAAGTTGTCAGTGGGCATTGGATGGTATTTAGTTATGAATTTTGGAGAAGAAAATGTTGCATTAAAGGGAGAGGCCTACGTGTGAATTGAAGATGACTATTATATCATCATAGTAATTAAGGCAGATCAAATAATTGTATGTATAGATGACGTGCAGCAGGGTCATTTGAGAACTCAGAGTGGTCGGCTCTTCCTTTTGTGGGTGCTCAAGGCCTAGGTAAGAATCCTATGCACACAGTTGGATTGTGGGCCATGGCTGATGACTTTTTGGTGGTGATGCTGGAAGAGCTGGAAACTCAAGCATAGAGAGGACCTTTGGGAAGAGGACTTTGAGCTCCCTTTAAGCAGGCAAGAGGAGGGCAGAAGGAAACCACCTCTTGTATTCTATTCCCTAGTCATATTGCTCATTGAAATTAAAATGGGAGGCTCCTACAGGTAACTGAAGAAGAAAGTGCAAGGCGTGGAGAAATGAGCAGAGGACCTGCTTTTAGGCAGATCACTACTACAATAGATAACCAGGCAGGTTTCTGAGAAAGGAAAGGGGTTGTCAGCAGGTGGGTCATTTTTTCAGAGAGTACAGTGCAATGTATGGATCATCCATTGTAAGGTTGTGAATAGAAAAGAACTTTACTTGAAAGTGAAAATGTTCTTGAGTTAAATATGTGAAAGGCAATAATTGTAGATCTGTTGACTGAATTGGGCTGCAATTGAGAAAGTAAACATGGGAGGAAATCAGAGAATTGGATAATAAGGGATACAGCTCTGGGAAATCTATGAATAATTGCCACAATAAGTATAGAAAAGAAAGCTGAGAGGAGTACAAAAGCAAAGCTGTAAACTTGTCAAGGGGATGGAATCCTGGGACAATGGCAGGAGAGAAGGTAGACTTAAGGGAACCAAAACATGCTTGGGTTTGAAGTAGCAACGTGCAGATGGAGGAAGTGCTTGATAGCTGGAGGATAGATTTCAGAAGATTTGTTCAACAACAACCATCTGTATTTTTATATAACATTGCAAAGCGCTTCACAAAAGTGGTATGAAACAAAATTTGTCAACAAATGACATATGGTGATCTTTTGGCCATCTGCCCTAATATTGATCAAAAAGATGGATTTTAAGGAGGGTGTTAAATGAGAAAAGTTTGGTACAGAACATGGAGAAGTTTAGGAGGGAATTCCAGAGCTTAGGGCTGAGGCAGCTGAAGGCATAGCCACCAAATGGTGGAGCAATTAAAATCAGGAATGCTCGAGAGTCCAGAATTAGATGAGTGCAGGAAGGACACAGGCAAGAGAGTTTTGAATGATTTCAAGTTTACAGAGGGTAAAATTTGGGAGGTCAATTAAGAGTGCATTAGAATAATCAAGTTTAGAGGTAACACAGCCATTGATGAGCTGAAGCAGGGGAGGAGTCGGACAATGTTATGGAGGTGGAAATAAGCGATATTAGTGATGGGTATGTGGTGCATAACTTACCTTGTTGAGTCAGGAGAAGTTTACACTAAATTCTTATGGCAAAAATTGTGTGGGGGATGAATTTTGTACTGTATACTTTGGAAAGCATATTAAGTTGCCAAAGTGTCTCACCCCAATTCTAGTTTATCTTTCAAAAATGTTAAGTTTTGTAACAACTCCTAGTTATCTCATTAACTGTCAGAAATTGTAAATTTTCTAATTGTCAATATCTAAGACTGAACATGAGGGACAGAGGCAGACTGTGTCTGTCCTCATCTTAATTTGCTAAATTTTATTTGCTTAAAAATTATACTTTAAGAATAGGCTTTTTGAGGTAATGATATGGGAGGTGCAAGAAGAGAATAAAAGGGTCCTGAGAGCAATGCGGTAGGAGGAAAAGCATGAGTGACAGGGAAGGGAGCCACTAAGAGCCTCATTTTCCCCACTATCTCACCAGAAAATGCAACCTGGACCTGTCAGTGGTTTTCTCCCTGCAACATCATACGACAGGGCCCACTACCTTCCATTTGACAGAAAAGAAGGCGCCTAGAAGCTAAAGCACACTGGAGTAGCAAAAAGAGCATTAGACCATTGATCTAATAGCATATAACTTCTGCTAAGTATTTTTGGGAATGAACATGATAGACTTTTACATGCTTAAGTTCATTGCTTTGATTTGTTTCCTACCGTTTATTGCCATTAGGAAATTGGATGTGCTCATTTAAAAGTAAGTAGTACATTGCATTTCGGTTAATATGATGAGGTTAGACAGGGGGGATTGGGTTTTGATGGAGAGGCAGGGAGGTGGGTTGTGCAGAATAAAGGGGAGTAGATTCTGATTGCTATGTTTGCAAGTGAGATCATGGAAGTGTAGAGATGGTGAAATCACGGTGACTGAGGATTGACTCTGCAAGGCTGAAGTGGTACCTTAATGGGAAACGCAGGATGGGGCTGGGGAGGTCGGCAAAGGAGAATGAGGATTTTAAAGGAAAAGCAAAAGATGTGATGTGCCTGGTCTTGATATTATAAAAAGCATATGGAGGCATGGGCCACAGTGCTTTCAACAGATTGACAAAACATCCAAAACTTCATTTTATGTAACAAATGGTTAGGATTTTTTAAATTCTAACATGGAATGAGGGTCTCACTAGCAAGGCCAGCATTTGTTGCCATCCCCAATTGCCCTAAACTGGCTTGCTAGCAGCCATTTCAGGGCAGTTAAGAGTCAACCACATTGTTGTGGATCTGGAGTCACATGTAGGCCAGACCAGGTAAGGGTGGCAGATGGGACATTAGTGAACCAGGTGGGATTTTTTTTTTTACAACAATCAATGATAGTTTTGTGGTCACTATTACTGAGATATTACTTCCATATTCATTAATTGAATTCACATTCCACCAGCTGCCATAGTGAGATTTGAACCCATGTCCCCAGAGCATTAGCCTGGACCTCTTGATTACTAACCCAGCATTAGCACTATGCCACATTTACCCTTGGATTGCAGTGCCTCTGGTGTTGGTGGGAAAAGATCCAATTGTAGCTTTCAAAAGAGAATTAGATAAATACCTGAAGGAGAAAAATACTTGGAGAAAATATTGTAGGGATATGGGGAAAGAGCATGGAACTGGAATGGAAAATAGCTGACACAGACTCAGCAGGTCTAATGGCGGCCTCCTGTGCTCTACC
Organism: Carcharodon carcharias; assembly: GCF_017639515.1. Classification (NCBI taxonomy): domain Eukaryota; kingdom Metazoa; phylum Chordata; class Chondrichthyes; order Lamniformes; family Lamnidae; genus Carcharodon; species Carcharodon carcharias. The sequence continues at coordinate 95,070,980 of NC_054472.1, read as the reverse complement.
ATTTTATGTATGCCTGAATGATTTGAAATGATGAGTAACAAAATGTAGGATTACTTGATCGCTTTTTCTTGGTGATTTTAGCAGGAAATGCTTGTGTTTATGAATATTTACAAAAACAGGCCAATAGAACTGTCACTATTTTGTAAATCTAACTGGATTTATTTCTTGACATTTTAACTGAAAGAGTTGCCTCTTAATCTGTAAAGTTCTTTCAGTCCTTGGAAAAGGAATGGAATCTATTAAAACTGGCATAAAAATACTGCATTCTCAATTCCTGGGCTAATGATATTTTTATTTTGAAGGAAGAATGATAATTCTTGAGCTGTAAATTTAACTTGCGCTTCAATGGCAAGAACAGTTCAAATTCATGCGAACTTTCTTTCTTTGGCTCCTTTATGTTTTGTGACCATAACAAGCTTTTGCACTCCAGTGTTTCTAAGATGGCACTCCATAATACCTCTGTTTAAATAGGGCAGTTTTCATTCCTGGAAAAGATGCATTTATCTTTGAATAGAATTAAACATAAATTGTAGTTATTGCTATTGAGTGCTATTAATTTTGTTCATTTTTCTAGCAATGGGTGGCACTATATTCAAGATGAGATTTGCTTACAAGTTAGAGCTGTCCTTAAGGGATGGCCGGGGACAGAGGAGGGTTGAGGTCTAGGTCAAGTAAGGAAGTACTGAGGAAAGTGTGAGAACTTAGAGGAATTTCCATCTGCTAGACAGAAATAGTGTGAGGAATGGAAGTTCACAGGGAATTTGAAGGATTGTGTAAATCCTGTCATCATTGTGTGCACAAATATGCACTCATGCCAGCCAGCCTTATTAAAATGATTCTCATTGTTCAAATAGGTGCAGTTCGAACATATTGAGTGTACTCAACTCTTTGAAAGGAGAGTGATTTCCACATACAAAATAAATGCTCTGCAAACTAACAGGAAAGGCACCAATGAATGCTGTTCTTCAAAATTGTAATTTGTTTCTCCATCTTCCCTTTCCCTATCCATCACTCTCACTCTTGTGCTTTCCTCCCACTCTTAGCCCATTTTTGTTGCTCACAGATATATGTTGACTTTGTTGTAAGGCACATTCATAGTTTTGAATGAAGGAGGTGACTGATGTACAAACTTGGCAATACAGCATGTTCTTGAATTTCCCTGCCTTTCACGAGTTTACCTTTGCCATCTCAGTTTCCCACCCTACATCTCACCCCCAACTCCTTTCTTTTTAGGATTTGTTTCCTTCCAGATTGCTTGCTCAGACATTGCATAAGTTGTCTGTTTGGGTAGAATGTCATCGAACTAGTCAAATGAAAGCCCAGTTATGCTTAACTCTTCTGTCCACACCCATGCACATCTTTTGCGGCAGGAGCTGTTGGATACCCATGTTCAATGGGAACTCTAGTGGAAGATTTTTAAATCCAATTGTAGGCAAGTAATGCTAAAGCCAACTTAAGTACTCCATTTGCCGTACTAGCTCTGTCAATCGAGATCAGGAATTTTACACGGGAACTTCAGGTTATTATTACTTCGTGCTGCATCCATGTAATGTGTTTACTCGCAAGGTTGTTGGGAAGTTCTGTTCATTTCTCAAAGATGTTAACTCATGCAGAGTACAGTTCCATGAGTGCTGGTAGCCTTTTTCTTGTCCAAATGTGTGCCTAGGCAGGCTGGCAACAATAGAGGGGCTGTGGGGGAAGAGAAAGGAAACAATAGGCAAGCCCAGAGAAACTGTACCAATCCTGATCTGAAAGGCTCAGTTCTAGTTTCTTGTACATTTACTATGAACCATTGAGGGAGTTCTGTGCTTGTTTGATGCCTTAGCTGTTCTATTCAGAGATGGATAGTTGGGGAACCTTGTACTGTGAAATTGTGCAGATTGAAAGAATTAGTAGGCTACACCTATAGTGATTGATCTAACTTGTTTGAGAGTGTCACGTGTTCAATTAATTAGGAGTAAAGTGAAAACAACAGAAATGCAAGTAGGCTTCTAATTACCTAATTTCACTAGTTGACTGTACCTTTATTACAAATTTTGGATTAGTTTTTTTGTGGGGAAATTGGGATTTCAAAAGAAGCTAATACAGGCCTAAAATATTATTTGAAATATTATGAATGCTTTTGGTTACTGTTATACTGTATACTAATAGATGTTAATATTTTGTAGCAACAAGAAAAATACACCAGAATCCACTGTTGGAAAGAAAAAAGGCAAAAGGAAACATGAATCTTCCCCTGAAAATTCAGATATGGACAAAACGCCACCTCCATCTCCACAGGAAGAGGATGAATTGGGAGTACAGGTAAATGCAGCTTAATTTATACAAGTATAAATTTAAAATTTTGGTTGAGAACCTTGCATATAGAATACACGATTGCTTGAATATTATGACCTTCGTGTATTTTCGAATGGAATGATTAGTATACTGCTCCAAGTTGTCATTGATTTTAACTTCTGGAATGTTCATCAGGCAAAACATTTTCCAACGAGCAGTAATGGGTTACTGTAGATGGGCCATGGTAATAAATGGAAAACCTTGATGAAATTGGTGTTATGAATCAAATATTGTTTTGAAAACAAAAGCAAAATAGTGTGACTGCTGAAGAGCTGCAATAAACAGAAAATACTAGAAATATTTCATTGGTCAGGCAACATCTGTGGAGACAGAAGTATTAAAGTAAGCTCATCAACCCGAAACGTTAACTGTTTTCTGACTCCACACATGCTGCTCGACATGCTAAATATTAGTATTTCCAGTATTCTTTGCTTTTATTTAAGGGCAGTATTATGATTGTCTATTTTATATCACATGATATTGTAAAAAGTTGTTTGCCCATTTGTTCAAACAACTGAGTAAACTGGACAGAAATCTAATATTAAAGTTATTTCCCCAACCAAATGTATTAAAAGTAATGCATGCTTCATTGGTTATAGTGGACAGTTATACCCTTTTCCAGTTTTCTTTTAAATTGTGCATGAAGGAAATACATGCAAATTTGCCACAATTTGACTACCTGAAAGAAGTTGATTTTCTGTCATGCTAATGAACCAATTCTACATCTAGAGTTTGACTTCAACACCAAACTTAAGCATTTACTTTGAATGCACATCAAAGGCTTGTTTATTTTCTTTAAAATGTTTCAGGGTATCCTTCATGGGTGCTCCCTTCTTCAGGTTATCACATATGTAAGTTAAACCAGACAAATCAAATCAGTCCACTATTAAAGGTCTTTACATAAATACAGTAATAGCTCATTTTGGTCCATCAAGTCCCATTCTTCTATATACTGTGTACAATGGGCTCTTATCATGGACTTGGTCCAACTTGCTCAATTTCCTAGGGAAGGCAACCAACTAAAAATAAATCCTGCCAACAATCATTGGTTTGACTTGGTGGTTGGACTGTCCTCTGAGACAGAAGGTTGCAGGTTAAAACTTCACTCCAGAACATAAACGTGTAATTTAGTTTGACACTTCACTGTATTTCTGAGGGAGTGCTATACTGAAAGTGCCATGTTTTGAATGAAGTGTGAAGGGATTCATTTTGGTAGGAAGAATTCGAAGAGACAATATAAAATAAAGGGTACAATTCTAAGGGGATGCAAGAGCAGCGGGACCTGGGTATATATGTGCATAAATTAAAATTGACAGGGCATGTTGAAAGAGCAGTTAATAAAGCATATGGCATCTGGGCTTTATCAGTAGGAGCATAGGGCACAAAAGCAAGGAAGTTATGTTAAATCTGTATTTTTAAAAAAACTGGTTCGGCCTCAACTGGAGTTTTGCGTCTAGTTCTGGGGCACCACACTTTAGGAAGGATGTGAGGCATTGGAGAAGGTGCAGAAAAGATGAAGGAGAATGGTCCCAAGGATGAGGAGCTTCAGTGACATAAAAAGATCAGAGAAGTTGGGACTGCTCTCTTTGGAGAAGGTTGAGATGAGATTTAAAAGGTGAATTCAAAAGTGATTGGACAAAGTGGTTTGGAGAAACTGTTCCCATTGCTGGAAGAATTGAGAACCAGAGGGCACAGATTCAAGGTAAGAGGTAATTGGCAGGAGAAGCGATGGCAACATGGGGAAAAGCTTTTTTATACAGCGGGTAGTTAGGATCTGGAAAGCAATGCCAGAGTGTGTGTTTGAGACAGGGTCAGTTGGGGCTTTCAAAAGGGATTGGATCACTATCTGAAAAGGAAAAAAAAATTGCAGGGCAATGGGGAGAAGGCAGTGAAGTGGTACTCGGTGAATTGCCCCTTCAGAGGGCCAACACAGGCACAAACCAAATGGCCTCGTTGTGTGTGATAACCATTCTATAATTGTGTTAAACTGAGTCACTGTCTGCCTGTTCAGGTGGATAGAAGAAGCTCTATTTTTTTGGAATTGCTGGAGTATTCACACAGGTTCTTGTCCCACATAGAACATTTTGGGATCTGGGCAATATTGTAGAAAGAGCTAAATTAAAAGGAATTGCATCTGCTATAGTTGTACAAGGAAAGTCAGCATTGTGGAAGAATAAGCAAGTGTATCCAAAGAAATGCCTCGAAAAGCAGAAGATGGGTTTGGTGGTAGGGATGTCTTTGGAGCAGAAAATGATTTGAATAGAACAGAATGTGGTGACGAATATTATATCCCAAGAGGAGCAAGAGGGATGGATGGCCAAGATATGGGAATCAAAGTGGATGCCTTAAAAGATTCTAACTATTCTTTGACACTTTTGCATGCAACTGTACTAAGTATAAAACACATTCACCTTCCCACATCACTTTTTAGGGCCACAGATACTCTAATTTAAGACAATAGTTTACATGTACTTCCTCCAACCTAATGTATTCTGTTGCTTCTGGCTTAGTGTGTTCTACATTGGGAGTCCAAAAGAAGATTGGGTGAATGTTGAACACTGCTGCTCTGTTTGCAGATATGATCCTTGCCTTCTTATTGCTTTGCATTTCAACTCCTAAGCTCAGTCTGACATTTCTGGCTTTTCCCTCCAACAAGCCCAACAAAATCTTCAAAAACAGTTCCACATCTTTCATCTGGGCACCCTTCAGTCCTCTACCATACACATCAAATTTACAACTTGAGCTCTTGGCTTTCTCTCCCATTGTCTAAGTGATGCAGATTGCTGAAAATCAACATGCAGGAGGATCCTTTGTCAGAACAGATTGAGAGAGGGGGGTTTCACTCAATTTTTCTCTTCTTGGGTGCTGGTGAGGCTGCTAGCTAATTCCAGCATTTTGTGTATTTCCTTGCCTTTCATTATGACTATTAGATTGTTCAGACAATTTCCACCAGTTTTCTTTGTAGTTTTTCCAGAACCCTGTTTGTTTATCCTTCCTATTATGCTTCTTCCTCTCTCCGCCTTTTGTTCAATTCCAGTGGAAGACTTGCGTACTTTGCAGTTCCCAGTTATGACAGGTTTTACAGCACAAATCCTGATCTGTTGTGCCTATTTGCTGATGCAGATTAATCTGTATTTCCAGTATTTTGTTGTTCATCCTTTTATCATCAAGACCATGCCACCTACACAACCTGAGGAAAACCATTGCTGCATTTGCATGCTGTTCACTCACTATGTAGCATATTATCTCCTGGGAGAGACAAAAAAGATGTCAGTTCATGAAAATCTCTGGGATATTCGTGTCCAACTCCTTAAAGCAATTAAGCAAACTCCTGCAGGCCATAGTTGCCCATGATCCAACAAAATTTTGACTGATTAGCAATTATCTTCTATAACTGGAAATGTTCTCTCAGAACTTCTCAAATTTCCTTTTAAAGGACTGTAGTGATCCTATACTCACCAGCTACTGCATCATTTTAATGATCACATGCTTCTAAAATACTTCCTGGCAATGAATTCAATTTTGCTTACTGATTTTATAGGTGTGACTTCCTGCCCTGACAACTCTATCCATTTCAAATAATCTATGTAACCAAACTATATTCTATCTCTGTTTCCTAAAAAACTTCAGAAGTAACTCATTTAAAACAACATTTCTCTAAAGTAAATAACCCTAATTCCAAGAGCTGTAGCAGTTGGAATAAATGGTACAATGGCAGCGTAAATGCAAAGTTGGCTGAGTGGCAGGAAACAGAGTTGTGATGAACAATTGTTTTTGGACTGGAGGAAAGTATACAGTGGGGTTTCCTAGGGGTTAGCACTAGGATCACTGCTTTTCTTAATGCATCTTTGTACATCCAAGTCTAGGTAATGATGTCAAAATTTGCAGATGACGACACAAAACTTGAAAGTATTGTGAACTGTAAGGGGGTTGGGGTTCGACTTTGAAAGGACACAGATGTGTTGGTGGAATGGGTGGACACTTGGCAGATGACGTGGAGTAGGGTGGAGTGATACATTTTGGTAGGAAGAACAAGGAAACAATATAGAATAAAAGGGTGAAATTCTAAAGTGGTGCAGCAGCAGAGGGTATGTGTGAACAAATTATTAAAAGTGGCAGGCAGGTTGAGAAAGCCGTTAATAAGGCATGTGGGATCCTGGGCTTTATAAAAAGAGACATAGAATGCACAAGTACAAGAAAGTTACAGTAAACCTAAAAAAACATTGTTTTGGCCTCAACAGGAGTATTGCGCCCAATTTTGGGCACTATGCTTTTGGAAGGATGTGAAAGCATTAGAATGGGTGCAGAAAAAATACGAAAATAATTCCAAGGCTGAGGGATTTCAGTTACGTAGATAGGTTAGGAACATGGGACTTAAGGGCAGCCCTTCAAGACTGCTCTGCCATTCAGTAAGATCATGGCTGACCTGGTGTGGTCTGAACTCCACTTTTCCACCTGCCTCCCATAACCCTTGATTCCTTGTTATCAAAAATCTGTCAACTCTCTTGAATAAATTCAATGACCCAGCCTCCACTGCTTTATGAGGAAGGGAATTCCACATACAAATGATCCCGAGAAAAAAATTCTCATCTCCGTCTTATTCTTAAACTGTGTTCCCTAGTTCTAGTCTCTCTCACAAGTGGAAACATCCTCCTGGTATCTACCCTATCAAGTCCCCTCAAAATCACAAATGTTTCAATAAGATCACCTCTCATTCTTCTAAACTCCAGTGGGTATAGGCCCAACCTGTTCAACCTTTCCTCATAAGATAAACCCCTCATCGCAAGAATGCGTTGAGTGAACCTTCTCTGAACTGCTTCTAACACAGTTATATCTTTTTTAAAAAAGGAGACCAAATCAGTATTCCAGATGTGGTCTCACCAAGGCCCTGTACAACTGTAGTAAAACTTACCTACTTATATGTTCCATTCCCCTTGCAATAAATGCCAACATTCCATTTCCCTTCCTACTTGCTTGCTGTACCGGCATACAACTTTTTATGAATCGTGAACAAGGACACCCAGATCCCTCTGTAGCACCAAGTTCTGTGGTCTCTGTTTAAACTGTATACTGCTTTTCTCCTCTTCCTGCCAAAGTGGGCAACTTCACATTTTTGTACATTATACTCCTTGGAGAAGTTGAGGGGAGATTTGATAGAGATGTTCAAAGCTGTGAGGGTCTGGACAGAGTAGATGGGGAGTAACCTCCCATTGACAGAGGCATCAAGACTAAGAGGGCACTAGTTAAGGTGACTAGTAAAAGAGCTAATGATGACATATGAAAAACTTTTTTTACATGGCATGTGATTGGTATCTGGAGAGTACTGCCTGAGAATGTGGGGAGGCAGATTCAATCATGGCTTTCAAAAGAGAATTCAATAATTATCTGAAATGAAAAAAATTAGAAGGCTGTTGGGGAAGGGCTGGGGGGAGAGAGACAAGCTGAGTTTTTGCAGAGTGCTGGCATGGACACATGAACTGATTGCCTCCTCCTGCCCCCCTAATCATTCTATGATTCTGTGGTATCATTTTGGTCACTTGTCTTTGTGCTTTCTCCAGGGCCTTGTTATCCTTTACTATGTGCAAGGTGGGCACAATACTCCCAGATAACTGTACCAGAGCATTGAATAGGTGAAATATAGTACTATTTGTTTCACACTCAATGGTTGTAGCAATAGAGTCTGAAATCTGCCTTTCTTTAGGTGGTTTGTGCACATTTAGTGAGTGAAAAACTACAATTCGCAGTTTGTATTGTTGATTCATTTCCTTTAATGAGTGCACTTTCACTGTATAAATGGAATATTTTGAAAGTATGTTCTTTCTTAGAAGGTGGGCATTGCTGGCAAGGCCATCATTTATTACCCATTCCTAGTGTCCTTGAGAAGGTGGTGATAAGTTTCCTCCTTGGAACTGCTGTAGACCCTGTAGTAACGATACTTGCATAAGACTGCTGGGGAGTTCCAAGATTTCGACTGAATGATAATGAAGGAATCGCGATATATGCATAAATCAAGATGGTGTGTGACTTGGAGATGGTGTTCCTGCACATTTACTGCCCTTGTCTTAAGTGGCAGAGATCATGGGTTTGGAAAATGCATTTCAGAAAACCTTGGCAAGTTTCTGCATGCACCTTGTAGATGGTGCACACTGCAGATGTGATGAGTCAGTGATAGAGGGAGTGAATGTTTTTGGTGGTAATTGGGTACTAGTCACATGGACTGCTTTGTCCTGAATGGTGTTGAGCTTGAGTGGTGTTGGAGCTGCATTTATTCAGGCAAGTGGAGAATATTCTATTACACTCTTGACTTGTGCTTTGTACATAAGAACATGAGAAATAGTAGCAGGAGTAGGCAATTTGGCCCCTCGATCCTGCTCTGCAATTCAATAAGAACAGGTCTGATCTGATTTGTGGCTTTAAATCCATTTTTCTGCCTGTCTTACCCCCCCCCCCCCCCCCACCCCAGACCCTTGACTCCCTTAGTCAAAATTCTGTCAAACTCAGCCTTGAGTAAGTTCCATGACCTAGCCTGCACTGCTCTTTGGGATGGAGACTTCCAAAGATTAACGATCCCCTGAAAAAACATTCCTCTTCATCTCAGTCTTAAATTGGAGACCCCTTATTTTGAAACTCTGCCTCCTTGTTCCAGATTTCCCCACAGGAGGAAACATCCTCTCAGCATCTACCCTGTCAAGCTCCTCAGAATCTTATGTTTCAATAAGATAACCTATCACTGTCCTAAACTCCAATGAGTATAGGCCCAACGTGCTCAACCTTTTTAAATAAAACATATCCCTCATTCCAGGAATCAGCCAAGTGAGCCTTCTTTAAACTGCTTCCAATGCAGATATGTCCCTTCTTAAGTAAGGTGATCAAAACTGCACACCATACTCTAGGTGTGGTCTCGCCGGTGTCCTGAACAGTTGTAGGAAGACTTCCCTACTTGTACACTCCATTCCCCTTGCAATAAAGACCAACATTCCTAATTATTTGCTGTACCTGCATGCTGACACTTTGTCATTAATGTACGAGGACACCCAATTAGCTCTGCATTGCAGCATTCTGCAGTCTCCCTCCATTGCATAATATTGTTTTTCTATTCTTCCCACCAAAGTGGGCAACCTCACATTTTCCCACGAGACTCTATTTGTCAATTTTTTGCCCCACTCTCTCTCAACCTATCTATATTCCATTGTAGACTTTTTGTATCCTCTTCACAACTGGCTTTCCTACCTAATCATATTGTCAGCAGATTTGACTACAATACAGTTGGTACCTTTACCCAAGTCATTAATGTAGATCATTAATAGTTGAGGCTCCAGCACTGCAGCACTCCACTAGTTACAATTTGCCATCCTGAAAATGACCCATTTAACTCTACTGTCTGTTGTCTGTTAGCCAGTACTCTATCCAACCTAATATATCACCATACCACCCCCCCCGAATATCTTTCGGAAATTCAAATACTCTACGTCTACCGTTTCCACTTTATCCACCCTGCTTGTTACATTTTCCAAAGAACTTTAAATTTGACAAGCATAGTTTCCCTTTCACAAAACCGTGTTGATTCTGTCTGATGGTATGATTTTCTAAATGCCCTGATACTATCTCTTTAATAATGGATTCCAACATTTTTCCAATGACGACATTAAGCAAATTGACCTATGGATTCCTGCTTGCGATCTCCCTTCATTCTTGAACAGAGATGTTACATTTTTGGTTTTCCAATCCAATGGGACCTTTGCAGAATCTAGGGAATTTTAGAAGATTACAATAATGCATCCATTATCTCTGCAGTCACTTCTTTTAAGACCCTTCAATGTAGGCCATCAGGTCTAAGGCACTTGTCCCATTAGTTTCCCATTACATTTTCTCGAGTGAGAGTGATTTTAAATTCCTCGCTACCTTTTGTCCCTTGCTCTTCTATTATTCCGAGGACGCTTCTTGTGTCTTGTACTGTGAAGACGGATACAAAAGACTTGTTTGAAACCCCTGCCATTTCCTTGTTTCCCATTATTAATTCCTTAGTCTCGCTCTCAAATGGACCAATGCTCACTTTAGCAACTGTTACTTTTTATATACTTCTAGAAGCTTTTACTGTCCGTTTTAATATTTTATGCTAGTTTTCTCTCTCACTCCAATTCCTTCCCCTCTCTTTTTAGCCATTTTTTTTTGCTGCTTTCTAAAATTTACTCAATCTTCTGGCCTACGACTATTCTTCTCAGAATTTTATGCCTTTTTCAATTTGATACCACCCTTAACTTCCTTAGTTAGCCATGGATGGTGCATCCTTCTGGTAGAGCCATTCTTCCTCAATGGAATACATCTTTGTTGAGAGTTACAGAATACTTCCTTAAATGTCTGCCACTGTTTCTCTACCATCTTACCTTTTTAACCTATTTATGCAATCCACTTTAGCCAACACCATCTTTGTACCCAGGTAATTGTTTTTATTTAAGTTTAAGACACTAGTTATGACCTGTGTTTTTTACACTCAAACTGTGAAATTCTGCCCGGTTATGATCACTCCTGCCTAGAGAATCCTGTACTATGAGGCCTTTAACCAATCCTGTCTCATTACATATTACCAGATCCAAAATCGTCTGTTCCTGGTAGGTTCCTGAATGCATTATTCTAAGAAACTATCCCAATATGTTCTATGAACTTATCCTCCACAGTAACTTTGCCGATTTGATTTGTCCATTGGATGTAAAGATTAAAGCCACTCATGATTATTACAGTACCTTTCTTGCAAACCTCCATTATTTCTTGATGTATACTCTCCTACTGTGCAACCACTGTTATTGGGTCTATAAACTACTTCCACTGTTGAGTGACTTCTTTCCTTTGCTAATTCGTATCTCCACCCAAACTGATTCTACATCTAGACCTTCTGAACCATGATCATTTCACACTATTGTATTGATCTCATCCTTTATTTACAGAGCCACCTTACCACCTTTTTCTTTCCTCCTGCCCTTCCGAAATGTCAAGTGCCTTTGAATATTCAGGTCCTATCTGTGCTCACCTTGCAACCATGTCTCTATAATGGCTATCACATCATACTCATTTATTTCTACTTGTGCTATCAATTCATCCATCATCTAATGGATGCTGCAAGCATTCAGATAAAGAGCCTTTAATTCTGTCATTTTACTGTTTTGCCTACTCTGACCTTATTTGCTGGCACAATCTTATGTTTGTGTGATCTGCCCCTTCACACTCTGGCTATCATTAACCTTGCACTATTGCCTTGTCATTTCTTTAACTTTGCAAATCTCTACTCACGTGAGCCCTCTCCCACCCACCCACCCCCTTCACTATTTAGTTTGTAGCCCTCTCTACAACCTTACACAATTGGCCAAGACACTGGTCCCAACATGGTTCAGGTGAAGGCCATCACAATGGTATAGCTCCCTCTTTCTCCAGAATTAGTGCCAGTGCCTTATGAATCAAAACCTATTTCTCCTACACCAACCATTGAACCACAAATTCAACTTCTGATCTTATTTATCCTATGCCAATTTGCTTATGGCTCAGGTAGTAATCCAGCGATTATTGTCTTTGTGATTCTGCTTTTTAATTTAGCCCCGAACTGCTCATACTCCCTTAGCAGAACTTCTTTATTAGCCCTATCTATGTCATTGGTACCCATGTGGACCTCAACAACTAGATCCTTTCCCTCTCATTCCAACCCTGCAATGTCCATAACCTGGCACCGGACAGGTAACACAGCCTTTGGACTCACGTTCTTGGCTGCAGAGAGCCGTATCTTTCCCTTTAACTAGACTGTCACCTACCACAACTGCATTCCTTTAATTCCCCCACCTTGAATGGTTTCCTGCACCACAGTGCCATGGTCAGTTTGCTCATCATCCCTGCACCTTTACTCCCATCCACACAAGCTGCAAGAACCACAGACCTGTTGGACTATTACAAGGGCTGAAGCTCCTGCAGTGCCATCTTCTGGATTCCCACACCTCCCTCACTCACATTCAACTCCCTGATCTTGCTTAGCCTATGCCAGTCACACTCTTCTGTGCCTGGCCATGGACCAAATTTGATGTGCTTAACCTAAAAGGTGTAACTGTCTCCTGGAACAAAATGACCAGGTAACTTCACCCTCCCTGATGCATCATAGAATCCAAAATTCAGACTTGAGCTCATCAACCCTGAGCCAAAACTCCTCAAACTGCAGGCACTTACTAAAGTTGCTGTGGATCACAAAGGTATTCACCAACTGTCACATGTTACAGCTACTCCACATCACCTGCCCTGCAACCTTTACTCTTTTTATATAACAAATTGGGTTTAGAAATATCACTCAACAAATATCTGTAGTTATATCAAGTGGTTTAACTAATTAAGCTATACATTTAATACAATATTCCTATCACCCCAGTACCAGTTTAAACTACTACCCCAGCTTATAGAGAGAAAAAAAAACGTAATACTCATCAACCACTCAATTATCTGCTCACCTAATTAATGCTTCCAGGCTTCAGCGCTCTCAGCCCTCTGCTGGCCTCTGGCTCCCTCTCTCAGACCACTCATTTTTAGTAAAATGTCAGAATAACATCTCTTTCCTCACTGCATCGAATTCCCTCACCTACCCAATTCCCAAGCTTTTACTCTTGTCTCAAGCTGCCATCTTCATGCCTGTGGATAATGAACAGACTTTGGGGGAGTCAGAAGGTGGGTCATTGGCTACAAGATACCCAGCTTTTGACCTGCTCTTGTAGTCACAGTATTTATATGGGTGGTCCAGTGAAGTTTCTGGTGACCCCCCAGGATGATGTTGATGGGGTTCTGAAATGGTGATGCCATTGAATGTCATGGGGAACTGGCTAGATTCTTTCTTCTCAGAGATGATCATTGCCTCTAGTGTGGTGCAAACGTTAGTTGCCACTTAGCAACCCAAGCCTGGAAATTGTCTCAGACCTGTTACATGTGGGCACTGAGTTGTGAATGGAATTTAACACTGCGATGATCAGCATGACCCTATGGGGGAAGGTCATTGCAGTAGCTTAAGATAATTGGGCCTGGGAGACTGCCCTAAAATAACTCCTGCATTGATGTCCTGAGCCTGAGATGATTGGTCCCAACAACTATAACAGTCTTCCTTTATGCTAGGTATTACTCGTGCCAGTGGAGAGGTTTTTGCCCATTCTCTTCAGTTTTACTAGGGATATTTGTGCACCCTGTCTCACCTATGGAATGCAGATTTTTTGTTCATATTTGGGCGAAGTTTGTAATGAGGTTTGGAGCCAAGCAGTCCTGTGAGCAGTGAGCAAGTTATTGGGAACTACTTCTGAGAGCACTGTCAAGTAAACCTTCCACCTCTCAGCTAATGATTGAGAGTTGGCTAATGGGGTGGTAATTGATCAGATTGGAGTTTGCTAAACCCATTTGCAAGATTATGCATTAGTCAACTCTAAATGAAGTCTGTCACATATGACCTCATTCATTCAGTTTATCCAAGTTGACCTGCACACTATTTTATTCTAAATTATCAATCCTGCTTAGCGTTTTGGAACATTTGCAAACAAGTGTTTCCATTTAGGTTTTCCCCAAGATTATCCAGGTCTAACCCTGCTCCGTACCCACCAACACCAATGCTGAAACCCTTAAACATACTTTTATGATTTCTAACTCTTATCTTCAATCATCTTTAAACTCCAACAGGTCCAAAACTCAACCAACCATATCACGTCTTGCACCTATAATGGTTCCCTTTCCTCCAGTGCATTGAAATTTAAATCCTCAATTTTATCACCAAATCCCTATGGAGCATGCACAGTTTGTGTGTTTATCTATATATATTCCCCACCCCTCTGTTCCTGTTTAACCAAACTTTTGGCTACCTCCTTAAACTGCAGTGCCGTGGTTCAGCGCATCCTTTTTCAGTCCTATAAAACATGTGCTGCTATAGAAACCCAAGTTTTATCTCTAGCATTTACTGGCTTTTTTTTATATTGCTGAAAAAAAGAGACGTTTTTTGTTGAAGCTTTTCATCTTGCACTCATCAGGACAATTGGAAAGAAAATACCAATTTCAGGGGAAACAACATATTCATACTGTATGAGAGGAAGGGCTGATTGGTTAGCAAGTGGACTCTGGTAGAGGCAGTGCCATGGAGAGTGCCACCAGTTGATAGTGACTGACAGTTAACTGCCAAGCATTGTTTGAAATTTAAACCAGACAGCTTGACTCTGATTTGTCAAAAATTGCCCTGGAGAATGAACTAGCGAATGGATGTCAGTTATTTTGTTTAGCTGAAACATGCGCAATGTGCCTACATGTTCTTTTTGTCTGCAAAGAACAGGACCCTGTGTATTAATATATGTACCTTCCAGTACATGCAAATGTGCCACATCGCGAGCCCAACTGACTAATCTTAAATTGGTTGTCAGCATAATTCTTAGCACACCAAGGATTATTTAGCAAATGTTGTCCATGTTTTCAGCAATATTCAAGTTCTGTACTACTAAATGACTATTTGGCTTTTTATAGGAAAGTTTTTATTGTTTTGTTTTGTGTAGTAGAGATGGATTATGGAGAAGCATGTGGTTTGTGCTGTAATATAGTGTGCAACATCATTAACCTTTTGATTTATCTTGGATGCTTTGCCCACCCTTATAAAGGGACGAGATTTTTATTTAATTTTTATAATTGTTTAATGTTATCAGACATTATATGATAACACAAGGTTTTGGGTATTCCAATTTTACCACCAGTCCACTCTGAGGATACCTATTACTTATATGCCCTTACTAGGAAGTGTGTGATTTACCCCATAGAATTGTGTGCAGGTTTAAGTTGAAAGTCAGGAACAAGTGCAAGTTTTAAAAATGTAATTTTCCATTTTTGGAGAGACAGTCATATCACAGTGCATCGTCGGGCTGATGGCCAGAAATTATAGCAGACCCTGTCAGCTAGGAAAGGTGTGTGGCAAGTTGAAACAACAGATTGTTACCATTCCTGTGGAGACCGGTAACTTTAAAAAAGAAATTTGAACTCCCAGTGGCCGAATTAAAGGAATTGATGACAAGATTTCAAGTTTTAAGACTTTAACTGTAAGAAACTAAAAGCAACATTGATTAAACACTATTTCATAACTTACACTCAAAACTATAGAAAAATTCCCTTGCTAATTCTTTAACCGAACCAAAAATCCCCCTCCATGGTTAATCTTTATACCTTGTCCTTTAAGGGGGCGCTCCATTCTCCAGGAACCAGTTAAAAATGATTCTTGGGTCTTTTTTCCTTTTCCAGTTGGATAACTTCCACTCCTCAAACTAACCTTTGTTGTGTGGGTTACCTTGGAGGTCCCTCTCTAAAGGTGAATCTTCCAGCTTTTCAAAAATCCTCACAGCCAGGATTCAAAAACATAGGGTTGATAGGTGAATTCACCCTTGAAACCTCACAAGCAGCCTGCGAAAAATCAAAGACTGGGGCAACAAATTCAAGAACAATCGCCTCCACACATATTACCTTGTATTATGGCTCCTCCATACAAATAGGGCTAAACAATTGTAGGGGCAGGCACCTCATCGAGAGCAGGAAGGTAATGTAAATTTTGATTAGAGGGGCAATGAGCATGGGGGAGACCATCTGTGGGTGGTTGCTCCTACAATCACAGATTCTTTCTCTCTCCCAAGCTGGCTGCTCCGGTTCCTCCAATCAATGGTTCCCTCCCTCCTGCTCTTACTGCTCTTCCAGAGACAGAATCTATGATTGGAGGAGCAAGAAGGGAGGAAAAGAACCTGTTATTGGAAGTTGAGGAGTAGTTATCCTGGATAACAAGTCCGACCTGTTCGACTGTTGAGCTTTGACATCCTTGGGGAGACCTGGGAAGGAAGCAGTAAAAGAGAATGGAACAGGCATCTGGAAACCCAGTAACAAGGTTGGTTGCAGGCCTGGGGGAGCCACCTGCACCGAGAATGTCGTCAAGGGCAGCAGCCAGCAGAGAGAAGTTCCATCCCATTTTAATTTTCCTTTAAGCCCTGTGGTAACGGCGGAGTTCCTTTGAGAAATTGAATGAATTGATCGGGCTTCATTTTGGAAGTAGTACTTAATTCCTCAAATGTGATTTAGTATCTCACCCATGTCTTTCTATCACACCTCATGACTATTTTGTAAAAGCAAAAGTCTTTCTTGTAATGGAATTCAATTTTACTTTTGCCTTCCCTGATGTTGTAATTCTTTATCAGTGGAATTTGGATCCTCTGATGGATCTGGTGATAAATCTGTTTCCTAAACTGATTGTTTGTGTCTTAGTGGATAAATCTACTGTGGTGTAATATTAAGCCACAAAGACCACAATGGCCCCAAGTTTGATTCTGGTTTTATGCTGGGGTGGCCCTGATTTCAGTTGAGGTGTTGATAGGGGGTGGTATGATTATGCTTTTCCTCCCTTGGCTAGGGAAAGTGAGAAAAAAAATCAGCCACGATTCCTGCTCCTGTCACTGTTTAGTAACTTAGTGGTAAATCTGAGTGTTTAATATGAGATTGCTAAGGCTTGCCATTGGTTAAGTGTGGGAAAAAGATAATTTACAACCAAGACGGTAAAGACTGGAACAAAATGAAATGCCATATTGTTTCTCTGCCTCTCTTCCATTAAGAACTGACTGTCGCATTGAGGTATAGCTGCTGCAGATTGGAGTGGCTGAAGCGTCTAAAGCCCTGAAAATCAAAACAGTAGCCCTTGATAAAATTAAGCTGGCTAGTTTTTTTTCTCAAAAAGTGTCCTCAAAAATGAAATTACTTTGACTCCTGCTCACAATTCTGGTCTCTTCGTGAGCGCGAGCACCCACCCACGTTCTTGCATGGTGAACCACAGAGACTTACTGTCTCTATTTCTCAGCTCTCCCTCTCTTGGATTCTTGTAGACTAAATTTGTGAAGTTCAGTGATGTTTTTAGGAAAACCTGTAACTTGATCCTGTGGTGGCTTCCTATGGATCTTTTTACTCTCAAAGCCCATCTCCATGGTATTGTAAATCATGTAGGCCTTGTACCAAGGTAGAAATGCTAATTAGCTATCCTTTAGACTCCCAACTTCATTCTATCTTGAAACTAGATAGACAGCTTGAAGTAAAACCTGACATTCCTAACATCTTGGGACTTTGGAAACTAACAGCCTATCCATCGTCAGCACACATGCTTTGGTCATTGCAAGGTGCTCACACCTGTAAACACCACCTCCCCAGTAAAACAGCTAGGGCCCCTTTAATCTTTAAAACCCAAACCACCAGGCTTCTTGTCAGAAGAATTCAGAACAGGCCATATGACTCCTTTCATTCCTCCATTTTATCCTAAGCTAGAGGAAGACAGTCCCAAACATAAATCTTGTGTTTGCAGCAATAACTGATGCATTTTTTTAAAACGTTTTTGTTTCAGGTGCCCAGGTGAGTTTGCACCATTGTTCACTTGCGTCTTGTGTCTAGCATGACAATTACTCATTTGTCTGCTGTAAAGATATGCCAGCTCAGTTCCTATTAGCTGAGCCCACAGCATAAAAGATTGATTACGTAGAATTTACAGTACAAACCATGCTGGTGTTTATGCTGCATAAGCTTTCTCCCTCCCCTCTTTGTCTTATCCTCTCAGCATAACCTTCTGTTCTTTTCAACCTCATGTTTATCTAGCTTTTAAATGCAACTATGCTGTGGTAGAGTTCCAACCACTCTTGAGTAAAGAAGTTCCTTCTGAATCCCTTATTAGATTTAGAACTCAAAGTATGTTAACAGCCACTTAGGAGAGCAACAATAGCATTAATTGGCAAGAATTTTTTTCCAACTCTAATCCAGCAAGAAATAGAAAATGTTGAAAGTACTCAGCTTGTCTGGCAGCATCTGTGTAGGGAGAAACAGAGCTAATGTTTCAGGTAGATGATCTTTCATTGACAACCTGAAACATTAACTCTGTTTTTCTCTCTCCACAGATACTGCCAAGCCTGGTGAATGTTTCCAGCAGTTCCTGTTCTTATTTCAGATTTCCAGCATTCCCACAGTATTGTGCTCTTTGATTAGTCCAGTAAGAGATGTTCTAGGACTGATACGAAACCACATTTATATTGCACATAATCAGTATTGTAATTGAACCCTGTAATTGCCTGATCCATCACCAAATCTTAAGCACACAGTTTATGTGCAAAACAGTTGTTTGTTTATAAAAACAAAAAAAACTGCG
Source organism: Carcharodon carcharias (assembly GCF_017639515.1). Classification (NCBI taxonomy): domain Eukaryota; kingdom Metazoa; phylum Chordata; class Chondrichthyes; order Lamniformes; family Lamnidae; genus Carcharodon; species Carcharodon carcharias. Next base: position 95,052,454 of record NC_054472.1, on the reverse strand, counting down.
GATGCTGGAAATCCAAAACAAAAACAGAATTACCTGGAAAAACTCAGCAGGTCTGGCAGCATCGGCGGAGAAGAAAAGAGTTGACGTTTCGAGTCCTCATGACCCTTAGTTATGTCGAAGGGTCATGAGGACTCGAAACGTCAACTCTTTTCTTCTCCGCCGATGCTTCCAGACCTGCTGAGTTTTTCCAGGTAATTCTGTTTTTGAGTTGTTTGTTTATACCTGTTTTCAATTTTTTAAATTTCAGATTGCCTCACTGGAATCAATGAAAACTTTTAAGTTGACAGCCAACCATTGCTAACTTTCCAGAATGTATTATAACTAAGTTTTTGTTAAATTCCATTCACTTTCAGAAGCGCCGCTCTAGTCGACAGGTGAAAAGAAAGCGATATACAGAGGACCTAGAATTTAAAATATCTGACGATGATGATGCCGGAAAAGATTCACCTTTAAGCACTTCACAGTCCGAACAGGTATTGATCATAAGCTAATAACCATTAACAATCTAAATTCATGAAGTCTGAGTTGGAAGATTTTAAGCCTTGTATTTCCGAAGTGAGATATAAATATGACCAATTAGGCATTTCAGATTTTTCCCCTTAGCTTGGGGTGAAATGATGTATGAACAGTTTTATTCATATTAATCGCGCTGTTTTATGATAAAAAAAATTAGTTGCACTTTAGAACTTTAAGCACTAGTTTTGTTTACTCCAGCTACAGAAATGGACATCAATAAACCCTTTGAGTATTTTGTGTCATACTGAGCTAAAGTTAGTTAAATTGTTCTCATTATCTATCATACACAGCTAAAGCCTGGTGAATTCACAGGGAACAAGTGGTTCTGCATTCTTGGAGGGAAACCAATATCTGGCTATCACCACTGTTAAAATTGCCAGTTGCACTTTAGAGAAATAATCTATTTTTATTAGGTTAACTGCATTTAGTGCATTGTTGCCCTCACTTTATCACTTTTCTGTCATTTTCACTTTTAAAAACTGTAAGTACTTGATTTATTTACCAATAACATGGCTGCTGGTTGAGACAAACAAAGCAGTGCTCCACAGTGGCACTCGGTGGCCAGCACCCGAAACTGCAAAAATACAATTATTTTGTTTAAGTTTCAATACCTCATCATGTACTGGTGATATAAATACTGTATCCATCTATTTAAATACCATCTGTCTAAATACTATTTCCATCTATTTAAACACTATCTATGTAAATACTTTGACATCTATTTATATAACGACAGGAGCTTCAGATACAAGCTTTCAGTGCATTTTGAGATGGAATGTTGTGAATCACTCACCAATTTTAATTTGCAATAGATAGTGACAAAAGCCTTTCTCAAAAATCATGACATGGGAAATAAAGTTAATGTGCACATTGGGTTTGCTCCATGCTTTGAATGTTACATATTAGTGGGTGTTCTGTGGTGATGGTTACAATAAGTCAGAGCATACATTCTCTATTATTGTGTGTCTATATTGAAGCTTTTTCCCTTATTATACCTGTCCTTTTGGGTTCTCTTTCTCTTTGTTGTTCTCTTTTAACTTATTTCTCACTTTTAATTGTCCTGACTCTCTCAACGTCTTTTCTCCTTCCTGTTACTTTTGGATGGGAAGTGGTATGTTGAGGAAAACAGCACTTCAGAGCTGGTGGTTGTGAAGTACCAGTTGGAGGAAACATCCAGTTTGTGGTATGGGCTGACAAGACGACAATGATGAGAAGCAATGGTTACTAGAATGGGAATTGATGGATGGACTGAAGATGAAAAGGGCAGGGGGCACTGGCTGGGGATGAGATCTGTATAGTGCTGCAGATCAGCAAATTTAGGATGTCTTTTAGGCCATTATTTGTGGGTAAGGAGAGGAATGTGTTGCATTTAATGGGTGGGGTAAATGCAGGCTGTTGGTTGAACTGTGATGCAGCCAAAAGTAGGAGCTGATAGGATTAAAATGTAGTGGTAGGAGGGAGAGTGAAAAGGAAAAGGAACTGAATTCCCATATACCAATATTGGAGGCAAATTTGGGAACACCCTGCCAACCTGGTGGGTGAGCACATTTATTTTATGTAGTTCCATGGTTGGTTACAAACTTTCACAAGGGATCCAGTGTTGGAGTACAAGGTTGGTATTCTTTAAAGGACAACTCCAAGACAAATAGCCCTGCTATTTAAGACCCTAAATGCATTAAGTAACAATCCTCAATATCATGAGGATGCCCTTAAGATAGTCCCACCCACCCAGATTCCTGTTAAAGGCCTGTAACCGACATTTCAAGTGTGCATCTAGACAACAGTCAGGTAGAGCCTGAAAAGAAGCCATTGAGCCCATGAAGAACTGGGATAGCGTAAGGGTCCGTAGTGGTGGATGCGCTGGCAAGACGCTAGGCTGGGATGGAAGCCATGAAGAAGCTGTTGAGCTCAAGAAAATTTTTACATGGAGGGCTGAGAACATTGAATTGGGCTGAGAAGATTAGCGGGAGTTTGGTGGGGAACAAACAGTGGACTGATGTTGGAGAGCCCAGCAGGTGCCAGTGGCTGCTAGCAAAGGGCAGTTGAAATTTCGAACAAAAATGAGCTGTTACAAATTAAATCTAAAAATAAATCAAATTTGTGTCAAATTTAACTTCACAGCAAATGAATATAACATGACTAGTAGAGTTGAAGGGGAGATTTAGGACTGCTCTGGAGTGCCATCAAAAGCTGGGAGCCTGTGACTATGTTGTGCCAGGCTATTGTTTACACAGGATATGTTTACATCTTTAAGTTGGCTTTTTCCTTTTTCAAAGTGAACTGTTCACAAAAATGTAGCTCAATATTGTAACTTAGGAAAAAGGGTTATGGACAAGAAATAGAAGCCTTATGCAATATTTTTAATATATAATCTATATTTCCTATAACTTCCTATAACAAAAACCTTTGAACAAAGTATGACTGAAATTGACGGATAAAGTGCCCCAAGTCTCACAATATTTTTCTGTGATGACCATTTGTTGCTTATATGTAAACTCAGATTTTTAACTAGTGCAAAAAAAATTTGAGTATTTGCCATTATTTTTCCCAATTTTCATCCCTTTGGTACGGTGTTGGTTTTTGCTGGAGTAACTCTTTCGAGTACAAACACGTTTCCATCTGTTCCTATTCAGATGAAGTTACATTGTTTCATAGTTTGCCATTGTGAGATTTGAACTCTTGATAATCTTTTAAATGAAAACAATTAAACCAAATCAACAAAATTGGGATAAATCAGGCACAGCCCCTAATTCGGGTCAGCTGTAAAACCAAGGACAAAAATTTAAAGGAACCTTACAAACTTTAAATCAAAATGTGATTAAAGGGGTCAACAAAACACCCCAGTCCCCGCGGTGCCCACCGAGCACGGAAGGCCTCGAGCGTGTCAGCAGACACCGCGTGCTCCCTCTCCAGGGATATCCGGCTGCGAACGTAGCCGCGGAAGAGGGACAAACAATCGGGCGGGACTCCCCCGTCGATCGCCCGCTGCCTGGACCTGTTAATGGCCAACTTGGCCAGGCCCAGGAGCAGGGTCACGAGGAGGTCCTCCTCCTTCCCGACCCCCTTCCGCACCGGGTGCCCATAGATCAGGAGCGTGGGGCTGAAGTGCAAGCAAAACATCAATAAAAGGTTTTTCAAATAACTAAAAAGGGAGTGCAGCCTACAACACCCTATGTATACATGGTCCACGGACTCCACAAGACCGCAAAAAGGGCACGTGTCCTGAGAGTCCGTGAACCTATGCATCATCTTATTATACGGGACTGCTGCATGCAACACCCTCCAACCCAGGTCCCGATAGAAAGGGGGAGGACACCTCCGTAGAGGGCCTCCCATCGGGGGCCTCCGCCACCGAATGGCAACAAGGCACGCCAGGGCGTGTCCGGGCGGCGGACAAGGGTGAGAAAATGGAAGTGCAGCAGCAGTCCGTACAAAAAGCCCCTCTTTGCCGTGCCAAAAGGCACAGAGGGCATGTCCCCAAGGCGGCTCATATTGCGGGGCACCAGCACCCGAGGGAGAGTTCGGGGCTTGGGGCCAATGTGGCATTCTGTCCGAACAGGGGAACGTTCAGACGGAAGACCACCGCGCACCTGGGCCACCTCAAGACCCAAAATAACGTCGGGTCCGAGCACGACCGTTCTCAGGTCTTGGATGGCATCGGCTGTGACCTGGACGCTCTCAGACGCGCGACGCGCCAACTCCTGCGGGAGCATCCAGCCCAGTCCTCCGCCTCCCAGCACGTCCCCGATCCTGGTCACCCCTGCGGCCACAGCCCTCCTCTCCGCCAACCACTGAAAAGGACGGAGGGGCGGATTCCTGAGCAGCGGCTCTCTGACGATAGCCGCTACTCCTGACGGGGGAGAGCTGCGTCGCGAGGCGACCACTTTCCAGACTTCGATCAGGTCCTGGTAAAAGACGGGCAACGCCTGCAAGGAGCCACTGAGGCCCATCTGTTCGATAAACAGGAGCTGCACGTCATAATTCAGGCCGTGCACCTGACGGAAGAAATACGTCATCAGGGCACACAATCTTGGAGGAGGCTCGACGTAGAGGTATCGCTGCAGGGTCTGAAGGCGGAAAGTCGCCACCTGCGTGCGTAGGCACACTAGCGCCTGACCACCCTCCTTAAGCGGGAGACTCAGAACCTCGGCAGCGAACCAGTGCAATCTTTTGTCCCAGAAGAAGTCGACTAACAATTTCTGGATTCTTGTGACAAAGTCCGGGGGAGGGGTCAAAGTGACCAGCCGATACCACAACATGGCGGCGATCAGCTGGTTTATGACCAGAACTCGACCCCGGTGAACTCTTGATAATCTTTTAAATGTAACTCTTTTGAGTACAAACCCGTTTCCATCTGTTTCAGATTAAGTTACATTGTTGCATAGTTTGCCATTGTGAGATTTGAACTCTTGATACTCTTTTGAGTAAACCTGTTTCCATCTGTTTCAGATGAAGTTACATTGTTTCATAGTTTGCCATTGTGAGATTTGAACTCTTGATCTTGGGGTTACAAGCCCAGTACCATAACCACTTGGCTATTGCTGGAGTACTTAACGGTTTCAGTAAGGATAAATATTGAAGCCTAGATTATCTAATTGGTGTTGACCAAATTGTAATAAAAGAGGTTTGGGACATCTAAGCCTGAATATCAATAATCTGAACAAAGATTGCATTACAGCTGAGTCCAATTCCTGGCTAATAGCCTACCTAGCCTTTATTGCTTCCCTTCTCATGCCTCACCCCCAATTGTTTGTTCTGGTACCCTACTCAATTAACTTGGCTGAAATCAATGATTGTATCTTGAATCTTCTGGCCATTGTGATTACCAACTTAGCCATCAGAGGAGCACTGTATTCTGATTTGTTTATTTTGCCCACCCTGCCATAAACTCATAATGGGACAGATTGGGAACGCTTGTAGACAGGTGAAAATATTAGCATTTGGTTTTCTGTGAGAACCAGATTCTGGATCATTCCAGCTCTAAGGAATACCTATAAGGAAAGATTTACTAGCTTGAATGTGTGACTTTACATAGGGGAACATTGAATGTATCTTTAGCAAACAATTTTCTTAGTTTTATCATGGAGCTGTAGCTTGTCATTGCTTTTGGTGAGATGCGTTTCCTTCTTTCTGAAGTTACTATGGAAAAGCAAATTTATCTATCTTCAATTATTCTACCTCAAAGTAATAAATGGGTGAGTAGGACAAGGAGAGAGAAAATTCTTCTGTCCTTATAGTGGATGGGTGTCCCTCCACCCACCGGTTGAAGAATCAGTAGGAGGGCCCATTACGCTTCTGTCCGAGAGGCCTGAAGTAATTTAAGCGCACTTGGGCACTTAACTGGCCAACTTCGGATCTCCCACCTGACATAGCCTCCAGTAGGGCTGATACCTTGCCCCCATACGTTGCCAACCAATCAGAAGCCAGCAGATCTCCATTGCTGGCAGCGCCACCAGGAGCCGTGGCTGTTGTCAGTAATGGCCTGAAGTCTTTGCCAGGGATTATTGCTGGATTCCTGGGGATAGGTGAGGGGGTGGGCTGGGCTGGGAATCACGAGCAAGGGATTAGGAGGAGAGTCGGATGCAAGAGCAGGGATGTACCTTTCAGTCATCCCCGCACCACTTGTCAATGCCAAGGCGTTCGATTGGGCACTGAGTGTCTGTCAATGAGAGACGGCTCCCCCTCCTACGAGGCCACAGGCAAACCCAACAAGTTATGCTGGTTGACCTTTGGGAGCCACGGGAGACCCATGCGAGATCTGTTAAATCCCTGAGCTGCCATTCAATTCCGGTGAGCTCAGGGATAAATTGAAGGTTAAATCCCTGAGCTCACCGGACTTGAATGGCAGCTCAGGGATAATTGGCTCTAAGTGGCTCATTAATGAGCCTAATTGACAACCTGCTGTCAGCAAGCAGGATTCCCATTTGGGCTGTTCCCACCCCTCCACTAAATTGGAGATGGTTTTCCCGAAGCCAGGAATTGGAAGCTGGTACTCTTATCCGATTCTTCTCCCCACTCCGCCATCATGCCCACTCTGGCAGGCTGCATTAAATCCCGGCCAGTATCTGCAGAATTCTTGGTATTTCTTACAACCAAATGAAGACGGAGGTCAAGATGATCTTTTGGAACAATAGATAACCCTTTGAGTTGCTGGCCGTATTCCACCTTTCCTCTCCAGCATTAACAATCTCTTTAGAAGCAGACGGTGTTCTCCCTGTGCCATTGCTAACAATCCCTCAAGTGACATCACCAAAGCAGATTATCTGGCCATTGTATACCTGTAAATGGAAGCTTGCTGCACTATCCTGACAAAAGTGACTGCCCTTCATTGGCAGTAAAGCACTTTGGGATGTCCTGAGGCTGTGAAAGGAGCTAGAGAAAATACTAATTTGCTTTTTCCTTCCTACCTTGTGGCTATAAAGCCAAATGAATTTCTGCAGCTCCTGTTTGCATCAGTATCAAGTGTGTTTTCTGTATGGAATGGACCTTGATCTCAGCTGTGTTTAGCTCAGGAGCAGAATTGAGTTCAGTGTGCCCATTCCATGAGCTTTTTGTGTGTTTCTTGTTCCTCGGGCCCTGAACACTGCCAGGATCAGTAAACTATTAAAAAGTACATCTAAATCTATTTCAGAGTAAAACCTCAGATTTTTTTACTTCCCCATGCCCACACCTCCCCCCCGCCCCCAAACCAAGCAAAAATAGATATTAAAATGTGCACAAAAGACTCCTGTAAAAAAAAAAGTGGAATGGATGTTTATCTGTTTTGACCTTTCAAGGGCCTGAGCCACAATTTCCTACCCATGTGAGCACATTTCACTGCATGTTGTTTGCTTCAGAAAAGAAACAAACTAGATTTGATTGCTAATTAATGTTTTCTCTCTGGTTCATCTTTTAGTCTTTGGTTCTAACTATAATGTTCTGTCATGAGTGTGCCAGTACAAAAAATATTAGCATAAAAGATATTCAGTGGTAGACTATCATTGTTTCTTTGAACAACTGCCACAAGATTACATGCTGTTGGGATTTGCTGGGCATTATTTATACTGTTTATATGCAGGACTTTGAAAACATAGTAAGTTACTTTGGCAGTTTGTTAAAATATATCCCATACCTGCTCTACATTGTTAGGTATAGCACTGAGCAAGTTTACAAGGTATTTAGTATTTTGATGCAAACCACTTCCTTCATAAGAACTACTGCAATGTGCAAATTATACAAGGAAACTATCTACAAGGCTAGGCCTAAAGAGTGAAGCAAACTGACATTGTGATTAAAAATTACTCTTTTAAGCGGATAACTCATTTATACGTGGATACAAAACAGTGGTTTAGATTTTTACTGCTGACTTGATTCTTACCTAATCAGAAAATCACATCGCTAAAATTGTTCTGTTCCCATTTTCTAAATGTTTAGTGTCCTTTCCCTCAATTCAATTGCTTTATTTCCTTGCAAGGAGTACATTTAACCAATTTATTCAGCTTTTCAGACTGTGGTGCGACTAAGGCACCTATGAGGTTGTTTGCAAGGAGCATGTGATTATAAGCATTCATGTATGTAGATAATATATTCAGATTTGCAGCAGTATTTGTTATCAAGTGATTGTCTTTTTAGGAGTCTGCAGCTGGTCCAGTTACCGAAAAGATCTTGAGCATGCGACTAGTGAAGAAAACTGTAAGTATTAACATTTTCTTGTTTTAAAGTTTAGCAGATGGGAAATAACCGGTCTTTTCGTAATTCTCAATTTTCAGCCTGAAGTATAGATTTTTGATCTGCCAGTAACAGCTGGCAGCCATGTAACAGTAGCAGGTCAAAATTTGAACGTATTTGGATCCTTTTAGTGGTTGTTGATTATATGGATTGTCTACGATTTTGTATTGCAAATAATACTGAAAATGCATCAATGTAAAATGTATTATAGTTTGTAGTACGTAATTGAGCTTATTTGCTTCTGTTTCAGTTTTAAATTTTCACGGGTAAAGTAGGGGCTATATTTTAAATTGTAACACTTTTTGAGATTAGCTTTTAAGATTGCCAACAATAATACATGTGGCTTCCAGTAGTGCAGCTGCAAACTGGCTGCTGCCTCAGGAAATGGTACATTTGGCATCTGCTTAACGCTGTGGGTTTGGCAGGAAGCCAGGTCGAGGTCAGGTTATTGTGAATGAAGTAGCTGGTGGTTAAGGAGGAGATAAAATGATTCATGAGTTGGTTGACACAGTAAGCAGAGTAGTTGGAATTGATAGCTTTTTGTAGGGGTATTGCAGGGGGGGAAAGTAATCCTCGCCAAAGGAAACTTTTTGGTGTTCTTTGCATTCTAATTCTACTTAAGCACGTTGCAACTGTGTCCCTAACCACTTTATAGTGAATTGCCTGGAGATTTAAATGACAGTGACAAATGGTTGTGTTGACATCAGATTCTAAAATGTGCTTGTGATTTCAGACAGAGTCTGGAGAAGAGGTGGAAGTAGAAGAATTGTTTGTCAAATACAAAAACTAGTAAGTATGTTTATGGTTAAATTTAAATCCAAAATGGTGCTTAGTTATTTTTTCCCTGAATGGGTGACACTGCGCCATAAAGTAGATTGATAAAAATGATCCCCTTTTAAAGTCCATAGGTTCCTGCCCTGAGCATGATTTTGGAAGTTATTGAAAATTAATTACCCTCAGGCTCAGTTTGTGTGCTGCTTAAGGTTCTCATGAAAGCCTTGGTGGCTACCTCATATTAGTTGAGAAACTTTCTACGTTTTGCACTTCACTATCTCTTACAATCACCTCCAAAATCATTTATTCGGCATTTAACAAACTGCAAATGGACAGGTAGGAAATGTACCAAATGATCAAATGGCGAAACTGAACAAAAAAATGCCCATTAACAAAAGCACCAAAGAGGTAAGGAATAAAAAAAATAGCAGCAGCAAACACTGGCTGCCATTTACTGTCAACAACCTGAGGCTGTGCATAGTTTTAAAAATAAGAATTTCTAATATAAACCCTTAATTATGTGAAATATGAAAAAGAAAACACTTTTTTTCTCTCTCTCTCTCTCTCTGCTATTTTTCTTTCCGCCTCCCTCACACTCTCTCTCACTCTTTCTCTCTGTTTCTTTCCATGTAGGACCCTCATTTTCAGTGTTGCTCATCATGACTCATGCCATAATATCATAATTGAGATGAAGCAAGGAGGCAGGCCCCAAGAACTGAAAATGATAGGGATATAATGGGTTTTAAGCAAATAAATGATAAGGGAGCAGAGGAAAGATAAAGAAGGGAATGTCTTTGATGGAGTGGAAGGGAGAAGTGATTTCATGGCGAGAATCATTCTCAGCAGGCGGGTGAGGCTGACAAACCTGGAGGATTTGCACCTAGGTCTAACAGGTGGTGTTACGTATGGTCGTCTAGTCTAGTTCTTACCCCACCCAAATTATTTTTGATAAATGTCAGCCATTTGGCTCCTTAGTTTGCTGAGTAAAGGATGTTGGAAAATTGTAAGTGTTCCTCTTAACATTGAATAATTGAAGTTTTCCTTATTTTTCTGAGCAAAAAGCTAAAATATTTGCATCAATATAACATTTTGTTCAAATGTCTTGAAATTCTTGAGAAAATATCATATTTTTGAAATGCATTGGTTACTAATAAAGAACATATGTCTGACTTTAAGAACTTTAAAATGCTATTTTTTGCTTCACGTGACATTTCACAACATAAGTTTAACACATATAATAATGACCTCCCATATCATGATCCAAAATCTTCTAAGGTCAATACCATCACTAGAACCGTTCACTCGGATGGCAATGCTAAAATTAGTTTAAGGAAATCAGCAGGTTGGTGTAATTGGGATTTGTGGTGATCCTGCATTTGCAAGTATTTTGCCTTTTTATACTAAGACAGTGATGCTCTGGGTTCTTTACAGACTAGCTGACCTAGGCCCATTAGTTTGTAGTTGGGTATCAATGCTGCCAACCACTGGCTACCCAGTCCCTTTCTGTACTACTTCCTACTGTGCAGAGATTCTTATCAAAAGATAGAATTCAACCAAACATTGAATCTGGGACTTTGTTGGTCCCTGCTATAGTGCACATATTGTATATTTGTGAAGTGTCTTTTTAATAAAGGCTATTGAAATGCAATGGGAAAATAACAGTGTTGCTCAGCTTTTTGACACTTCTACATTAAATAAATTAGAGTGGAGTAATCTTAATTTGACTAAGTATGACTTTCTTGACTTTTTCATGCAGATATAAATAGATTTACTTGAACTTAACAGGCAGAGAATTATTCTGGTCAAGTTTTTTATGCTTTCATGGGACGAGAGTGTCGCTGACAAGGTTGGCATTTTGTTGCCCATTCCTAATTGCCCTCAAAGGTGTTATGTAAAGCAGTCTACCTGTCATCTGAATAAGCTGCTGTCTGAATCAGGTTTCTTAATTAATTTTTCTTGGGGCCAATTTTGGCATGGAGGCCACTGAGCTTTAATTGTTGGTTATAGATTTGTGACAATGGTAAAAAAAAAAATTGGTCCATTCGTATAGTATCAATAATGGAACCAAATTTAAGATTTACCTATCCTCTGAGAAAAAAAGTTAAGTGCTAACAGATTTCTGAGTGACAGATTGTCAGCTACCATATATTGAGTTACCTGCTCTTTTGAAAGCCCCTTATTTTTATGTTTTATTGTCTTTGCAAATAAGTCATCCTTGAAGACTTGGAGCTATTGCATTATAATTCATGTGAATTTGTATTTCTGTAACCAATTATTTGTAGGAATATATTTTAAAGGAATTAAAATATTCTCCTGCCACCCCCAGGAAAGTACAATTAAGCGGTTATTGCTTCTAGTATCAATTTATAAATGCCTAGTATGTAGTATTTCATAGTTTTGCTTGATGAAATGGACTCGCTCTATCTGAGGTTATTTTTTTTTTCTGTTCAGTTCATACCTTCATTGTCAGTGGACCACAGTGGAGCAGCTGGCAAAGGACAAGAGAATTCATCAGAAGATTAAACGCTTCAAAGCAAAGCAGGCACAAATGAATAAATTTCTCACTGAGGTCAGAATTTGCTCCATTTTTGTAGAGGACTAGTTGACCTACCATGGTGTTGATCAGATGAAACGTTTTATAAAACTCTTAAATTTTAACTTGTTTGCCATTCTCTGTTCTTTGTCTTCCACACACTTATACAGTTCCCTTTGTCAGCTCCTTTTTCCTAATTTTCTTTTTGTCTCTCCTGCCTCTTTCTGTAAGTCTCCCCTTTGTTGTATCTCCTCTCCACCTGTTGTCTATTACCTTCTTTGTTTGGTTCACTTGCCCTTTACTCATGCGTTCACATTTGTGCCATCATGTGATGACGTGGACTGTCACTCATAACTTCCCTCTATCTGCCTCTCTCTATCTTCCGTATCTTCTCTCTAAACAGCCTGTATCACTCTTCTTCTTCCTCCTGTCTGCCAGTCTATTATCCTTTGTTCTGCCTGTGCCTTTCCTCCATCCCCCACATGGCCTGCTTTTCTTCCTCCCTTCATGTTCTGCCCCATCCTCTCTTTCCCCTTTGCCTCCCAAGTGGCAAGAGGCTGACTTGTCTAGGAACGAGAAAATGTGGATGTGCAACACAAAGATGCAGCAGTAATGCCCAATTCAATCCCATTTTCAGTATCGATTGACTCAATAAGTCTCACCTCCTAAGCCTGGGTCCATTTTCTTCACAACTTTGGTGTCTCTAATTAAGTTTCTGCCACTGCATTGAAACAAAGTCAATCAATGTCATAAATAACAACCCCTGTGACTGTGCCTGTGATGTACTATTTCTTCATGACCTTTCTTTGACCTTTGAAGTAGTCAGCCACATTTTATCCTTCATTCTCTTTCCTCCATTGAACCAAGCCGTATCTTGGTTACAGCCAAAGCTTCTCCAGTTTCTCTTCCCATCCCACTTTTACCTTTGGAGTCACTCAAGGATTTATCGGTAGCCCTCTTCTACTTGCTACTTTTTGCCGAAGTCATCCAAAGACATAGGCCAGAATTTTACATTTGGCGTGCAATGACTTTGGGTGTGCGTCCTGACGTCATCATGCACTCGTGCGAAATTTTGTTCTGCAGGCACGCGCCAGAGTTAGCTGTGCACCCACCTAGCGGTTGGTGGGCAGGCGAAAAGGCCAAGCAGCCTTTACATTTTTTAGGAAACCTCATCCACAAGCAGGATGAGGTTTCCTAAATCAAATGCACATTACATAAAACTTTGTTTTGAAATTAAAAACATGTCCCATCTCGTGACACAATAACGAGGGGACATGTTTCATTAAATTTTTAGTGTCTTTATTAGTATTTTTAAAAAGCGCTTCAGTCTCCCTGAAGCAGCTCCATTCCTCAGGGAGACTGAAGCGCTTTTTCGCACGCATGTGCGAACTGCACGCCAGGCCCGTGTTCTCTCCCTCCCCACGCCCGCACAGGCAGCACTTAGCGCTGCTACTCGTGATCCACGCAGGGTAGGCCTTAATTGGCCCCTCTGCATTAAACAATGGGTGGCGGCCAGCTTCCCGACCGCTCCTGCTGAGCCCACCCGTGAGGGAAAAATTCTGGCCATAGACTCAGATCTTCCAGTCTCTGGATAGTCGTAACCCAGAGGTACCTCAGAAGGTGAGCTGGGGACCCCCTCAGAAGTCCCAATGCAAGAGCTCCACGGGAATTGTCCAGGAAGTTTCAGCTACTGATGGGCAATTCCCCTGTGCCTGGAACCCTCCGAAAGTGTCTCCAACTCAGAATTAGAGTCAGAGTCTTCAGAGGATTCTGAGTTAGTTACCAAATACTTACGCAGGAAATGTTAGAGAAAAAAACATATCAAATGCCAACCCTTGGACTACACTACCCCCCCCCCCCCCCCCCCCCCCCCCAACCAAACCACACCCCTGACACTTGAACTCTACCCACACTGGCCCTTGGACTCTCCTCCCTCCACCCTGCCGCTTTGACACCCTTTGACTCACCTGCGACCTTCCAGGTCCCTCCTTGCCTCCAATGCACCGACCCTCTGACTCCAACCCCGACTTCTCCCTGACCCCCTCCAACCCTCCCCCTCCCAACCTACCCTCTGATTCTGCCCCCACCCACGACTCTCTGGCTCCCAACCGCTCCTCCCCCGACTCCCCCCTGCCCCCAGAACCCTCTGGCTTCCTTCTGCCTCTCTCCCCCCCCCCACCCCGTCCCTTCGACTCTCCCATTGACTGTCCTTGGTTCTCTCTCACTGCTCCACCCTACCCCCCACCGCGACCGTACCCACCCTATTCCCTATCCAGCCGGCACCCTGCCTCCCTAACACCACCCCCCACCCCATTTTACTCTCTCACTCACTCAATAACAAAGTGAAAAGTTATTTAATTGTCCAAAGCTTTTCACCACGTTAGTGAATGAAGACTCCCAAAATACGACGCCCAGTGCTGTAAAAAGGGGCATAGCTTGACTTTCTCTGATGATCCAGCACTACAAAGAAGGACCCCCAGAACAGGTATTTGCCATATTTCTGAAGAGGCTGGACTCACAAGTCAAGACGAGAAGTGCAGAGCTCTAGCATTGGGTAACAAAAATAGGAGCGAAGAGGTAATCCAATGATGATTGTCACTGCTCAGAAGATTCGGCCCATGGAGTCATGTTTATTGCAGATAACGTCCAGTTCCATCACTGCACCACCTGCCGTGACCCACCTACTGCCTCCTTGTTGTCAAATTACTTGACTGGCATCAGGTCTTTGGGTTGCAATTCTCTCCTGTTAAATAGTCAGAAAGCCAAAGTCATCGTCTTAAAGCCCATGCCACATACTAGGTACCCTACCCATTGATTCCATCCCCATCTCCAGCCTCTGTCTTCAATTAATTAAGACTGTTTGCAACCTCTGTATTTTATTCAACCTCAAGCTGAAATTAAACCCCATATCCTTTTTGTCACCTACTTCCAAAATATCACCTATCCCTGTCTCTAATTCAATCCATTTGTTCATGCCTTTGTGCCTCCAGACTCAATTGTTTCATTAATTCTCTCAGCAGCCTCCCATCTCCTGTTAACGCATATCATCGAAAACTGTAACCAGTATCCTATCCCCAACAGTATGTCTCTTTCACCAATCGCCCTGTCTTTCCTGACTTATATCCCAATTCCCCAGTGCCTCTAATTTAAAATGCTCAATTAGGTGTTTAAAGCTAAGCCTTCACCTCTCCCATGTCTGTAACCAGCTCTATCCCTACAATCTCTCGCTCACAAACCCTCAGAACTCTTGAGTTTATCCATCTCTGGCCTTTTGTGTGCATCAGCACACATGTTGGCTATGGTTTCAGACAGCTTGGCTATATTATCTGGTATTCCCTCCAAAAACCTCTATGCTTCTCCACTTCTCTTCCTTTAAGATCCTACTTAAAAAATCAAGCTTTTGGTTAAACATCTTGTATTGCCGCCTTTGGCTTACATTTTTGTCTGCGCTTCTATAACACACCTTAGGGATTTTTCTACTTTAAAGGTACAATATAAATATAAAGTGCATTGTAAAAGTTGCAGCAATAGTGTGGGTTCACTATCCACATCATCACCAGATTGCAGTGCAGGCTATCAAACTGTTTTTAAGTGTATTTTTATTGCATATTTTGTAATGATACGTGTCCTGGTTACACTGTATTCACATAAGAGTCACTTTGCTACTGTCCCTACTTCTGTAGAACTGGGGAACAGAACCTGGAGCCTGTGCAAAGTTATAGCCAAAAATAAGGTACAGCGAAAAGGACCGCGTATACCCCTGAATCTTCCTGGTAAACATAATTGGATGTTTTGTGAATAAATCAATAAGAATTAGCTTGTCTGGGACCTAATCGATTATTGATTATACAGCTTTTTCTCTTTGGCTTGTTGCAAATATTCATACTTTTGAAGAAACAATGTGAAAAGCTGTATAGTTGTGCTTAACTAATCAAGAGTGACTATTTGTTGTCTAAGCAGGCACTTTTGAAATTTCTAAAAATAGCTTGATTTAGCCAATATTTTGAAATGGCTCAACATTGTTTTTATTTCTCACTGGACTGGTTTTCTTAAAATCATGTGAAGTGCTTCCATCTTCATTCAGTGTAATTCTGTTGCATGATCTTGGGTAAAGAAAAAATATGATATCAGTTCACTGTCTATATTTATGTGGATGATTTTTTTTTACCAAGTTAAATGCAGAAGCAACTTCTGTAAAAGACAAAGCTGTTCCTTTACCATTAAAAACCAACTTATTTTCTGATAAAGCTTTGCAATATTGAAAATGCAATTCAATCCATATTCTAAGATAGCTAATTTCAGCTAGGGCAGTGATGGACATGCAGCAAAAAATTTTTAGTGTCCTGCCTGTGGAATTGAAAACAAAATAGCAAGGGCTCCAGTTCCCAGATAACTATTATTTCAATTGAAAATCGATAACTTTTGAGGGGAAGGGGGAGGCAGAGCTTTTCACAGTGGCTAATCTAAACCAAATGGCATCAGTTCACACCAATCAAAATTTTAAGCATTTGGGTTAACTGATGTGTGATAATGCAAGGAGTTGCATGATATATAATCTGCATCCTTCTTAGCACTGACTGCAACTTTGGTGTACCGCTTCAGGAAGCCTACTCATGAAATATATATTGTATCCCATGCTTATTAGTTGTCCTTGGCATAGGTACACTCCCTGTTAGTCTGTTAGTAATTATTCTTTCTCAAACACCCTTCTCCCTGTCCACTTCCTATTGAACGTAAATTTAAAACTTCATTATGAAATTTAACAGGCATTATATTTGAAAATTCTGTTTTGTGTAGTAACATTTAAGCCATTTACTCTTTATTATATCACCAGTAATATGTCATTGCCATTAGTGGCACTGATTTTTTATGATAGCCTTTGCTTTTTTAAAGAATACTGAAGAGTCAAATCCATAACTTCTTCTCAAATGTTGCTCAAGAGTGAGTTGTAATTTCACACCATTTAAAATATTTGTAAAGCGTTGTGCTTAGGAGGTTTCACACAGTAATTAAGGGGACTTGTTAATAAAGCCTGAGGAATTTAATTCCTCATGGGGAGTAGTCCAGCTGAATTGTTGCAATTTAATTAACATGTTAGCAATGCCAAACTGTTGAAGGCTAATGAGGATAGCATAATAAGAAGCAAAAGGTCAACTGTTTTTTGTGGTCCCCCCCCCCAATTTTTTTTTTGCAGGTTGAAGATGAGCCTTTTAATCCGGATTATGTAGAAGTAGATCGGATACTTGATGTATCACACAGCACTGATAAAGATAGTGGGGAGGTAAGGAATGATGTTTTTTGTGTGCTTTGTGAACTGTTTATTTTGCAAGAGCTAGAATTTGTTACTTATAACTTTATATATGTCTCTTGGCCATCAGTAGGTAAGTGATTTGTGTGGATTGCAATTTAAGGAGTTCCATTGAAATTGCAGCTGTAGAATAGAGAAGCAATTTGGCAAATAAGTAGGGCAAACCAAATTCTGCATTAATAATGATGTACTAAATTACCAATGGCAATTGCTTTTGACTTAAATTAATAATGTTTTTGAGCCAGGGCCATTTCTAAATAGCCTCTCCCCCCACACGTCAAAAATTACCCCTGCATTTAATTTTTTTTTTCTGTTTGTTTTATAGTTCCCACCTAAGGTTCTTTAAAATTCTTAGATGACTTAGGATGGTAGTTAGGAATTATTTCCATCTATTCAGAAATTGAACATTAATACTTATTTTGGCATTCTATACATTGATTTTTATTTCATCAATGTTAGTCATGCACCATTCTTTCTCAAGGTTCTGTTAATTGTTTGAAGCCCTCGTTTATTGTAGTATTGTCCAAACTCCTGCTATTAGCAGTGATCAGCATCCCTAGCCTGTGTTTGCTACTTGAGTTGTGTGAATGGGAGGCTTTTTTCCAATCCAGCTAACTGCTACGTTAAAATTGAGACTATTGTATTCTTTGAGCCGCTGTGTTCAGAATAAAGCATAACCAGAGTTTCTGATAACTTGATATATGAAGATTGTTCTTTTAAATGTTGAATTAAAGGCACAGTGTATTGTGAAGTACTGTGTAACTCTAAAAGTCACAACTGTGGCAAATAGGAAACTAACATTTAATTGTACTTTGTTCAGTGATTAACATTTGCTCCATTTAGGAAAGAAAGGGCTCATGTTTGGTCATTTCTGCTGAGTTTAGATGATGTTACCTGGACAAGAGTTGGTTTGTTACATTTGACTTCATTGTCCTCATTTCTAGAAATAGGAAAAAAGTTGGACAAAGTTGCTACCCTTGATTGCTATCCGATGAGCTTGGTTGAAAGTATATGCATGTACCCCCCAAAAGAAGTCATGATCTGGTTGAACTGTGATTGACCGTCATTCTTCTGATCATGCATGAAGAATCAGCACTCAAGCAAGGTGCTAGAGGTTTCTGTGGAACACAAGATCCTGTCTTCAGGATGAGTAGTGGGAGGAATTAAGGCGAAAATAAATTCCAAAATTTTACGTGGATTTAATGGAAATTGGGTATAGATACACAGGAGATTTTTTAAAGTGTGCAAAGAAATGTCAATGTAAGATTTTCATGGTGGGAGCGGGGGGGGTTGCTTAGAAATGGCATGAAGCTAAAACTTGAGAGAAGCTTGAAACCAGAAGTAAATTCAAACAAGATTGAAAACAAGAGATCAAAAATATACATTATAAAGTCAGGAGCACTTTACATTGCAATGTGGTTTCTTCACCACACCTGAAAAAGGAACTTCTGCTGAGAAATCTGGTGTGAGAAACTTAACTTCAATCAAAAACTCATACCAGAACTATGAAATCAATCTCAAAACTTCAAGTTCATTCATTCAATCCCTAGGTTATCATATCGAAACAGTTGTAAAAGCACAAGACCTTAAAAATGTGTCCATTATTTTCTAAAAAGAAAATGATGGCTAAATTAGCCAATTGGTTTGAAATCAAACTTGCTAATAAGGAGCAAAAGATGATATTTGGGAAAAGTTTGTGGGGTTGGGGAAAGAGCGATTAGTAGCATTCCACAGTCACTTATTCTGGAACCTTTGTTTACACTAATGCAAGCTTTGTGACCAAGTGAAAACCCAAAGGGGATAAGGCAATCAAAAATATCCAGATCAATTAGCTGGATGGGTTTAGAAATGACAAATGAAGAAAAGGCTGAGGGAAGACTTTACTCATTACTTTGAAATTCAGAGAGCCGTAACTATAATCAATCCAATTGACTTAGACAGAATATCAAGCTAGAGGGCAAGTTGAAAGCCTTCATTGTGGTTTGTTTTACTCTTTGTAGAATAATAGATATTAAAGTGTAGAAGAAGGTTATTTGACCCATGGTGCCAGTACTGTCTTTCAAGCTGGAGCTATCTTCTCTAATCCCATTTCTTGTTCTTTTCCCCTTTTGTTTATATCTTTTCAAATACTTACCCAGTTGCCCTTTAACTGATACAGCCTCTGCCTTATTGGCTATTGTGGCAAAGTGTTCCATATTCTAAGAACTTGTATTGGGAAAGAAATGCTTTCAACTTCTGCTCTATTCCTCTAGTGCCAATCCATGAATCTGTGCCTCTTTCTTTTGGACTTGCTAGTCATATGGAACAATCTCAAAATGCTGAACAATTTGTAAAGCACTGTTCGACCCCCTATAACCTTTCTATGAAAATCTCAGATTTTCTTACCTTTTCTCCATAAATATAACCCTTTCATTTGTGCCTTTATTTTAGTGAATCTTTGCTATTTCCTTTCACTGGGAATGATATCTTTCCTATAATGAGGTGCCCAGAACTGCATGTATTATTCCGTATAAAGTTAACTAATGTCTTGTGCAAGTTTAGCATCACCCCTTTTTGCTTTTATATTCAATGTTTCTGTGTCAATCACAAAATCTGATTGGCCTTTTCCACCTACAGTCCTGCCTTCAAAGATTATGTTTCTGTACTGTAGATCTCTGTTGTTCTTCCATCTGAGAGTCTTATCATTTAGCATGTTTTTACTTTATGCTGCTCCTTTCTCAAGTTGTAATACTTGAATACTTGAATTTCCACTGCCTAAGTAATGGCATAGATGTTTTATAATTAAAATCGAGTGAGTTTTTTTTTGTTGTTGCTACTTTTCTCTCCCACTTTTGCTAGGATATGAATCTTCAGTTTCTTGCAGCCTTCCAGTGCATCATCCTATCACCACTCTTTGTGTGCCTCTCACAAGACAACTCTCTCATCTAGGGACCAATTTAGTGAACCTTCGCTGTATGGCCTCCAATGCAAATATATTTGCTCTTAAATGTGGAGACCAAAACTGCACGCAGTACTCTAGATGTCTCTCAAAAACCCTGTACAACTGCAGCAAGACAACTTTATTCTCCTACTTCAATCCCCTTGCAATGAAGGCCAACATGCCATTTGTCTTCCTAATTATTTGCTTCACCCGCATACTAACTTTCTGCGTTCCTTGAACAAGCACACCTGAGTCTCTCTGAATATCAAAACTTACAAGTTTCACACTTCTTTAAAAAAAATTCTGCTTTTAAATTATGACCAAAGTGAATAGGTTCACATTTCCCTATATCATACTCCGTCTGCCATCTTGTGCCCATTCACTTAACCTGCCTATATCGCTTTGCAGCCTCTCCGTATCTTCCCCTCAGCGTAACTTTCCACCCAGCTTCGTATTGTCAGCAAACTCATACATCACTCTCTCTTCATCAAAGTCATTAATATAGTTTGTCAATAGCTGAGGTTTTAGCACTGATTCTTGTGGCACTCCACTATTCACTGCCTACCAACTTGAAAAAGCCCTGCATATGCCCACTCTTTTCTCTCCCCTATCCAATCCTCTATCCATGCTAATATATTACCCCAACTTTTGCCTATTAACCTTTTGTGCAGCACCTTATTGAATGCCTTTTGGAAATCCAGGTATACTACATCTACTGGTTCCCCTTTATCTTTCCTTACTAGTTACACCCTCAAAAAGCTCAAATAAATTTGTCAAGCAGGATTATCTTCAGTAAAATCATGAGTTCTAATAATACTATGCTTTTCCAAGTATATTGTTAAGACTCCATTAATAATTTCCAGTATTTCCTAACAACTGATGTTGGGCTAACTGGCCTGTAGTTCACTTTTTTTTCTCCTTTCTTGAAAAGCGGTGTAACATTTTCCAATTTCCAATCTAGTGGAACCTTTCCCGAATCAAAGGAATTTTGGAAAATCATAGTTAGCACATCCACTGACTCTGCAGCTATCACTTTTAGAACCTTAGGATGTAGGCCATCAGGTCCTGGGGATTTGTCAAGTTTTAGTCCCTTAAGTTTCTCCAGTTCTTTATCTCTGCTGATGTTAATTTCCCTAATTTCCTCACTCTCTTTAGCTCCTAGGTTTCTGGTATGAACTTATGTCTTCTACTATGAAGACACACAAACTATTGGTTCAATGCCTCTGCCATTTCCTCATTCCCTGTGATAATTTCCCTTGTTTCTGCTTCTAAGGGGCTTCTATGACTAATGTTTACTTTAGCTACTCTCTTCACTTTTATATACTTATAAACACTCGTATTTTTTTTCCCCTTTTTATCAACGTTTTGGTGCTGTATTTGTATGAATGTCAACCAAGTATACTTTCACATAAGGGTCATTGGATACTGATCAAGAGTGCTATTTTTGGATCACTTCTCTAACACAAGAGGTGCTAATTTCAGTTGTAGCTGCCCTAACTGAAATCTATGTTAGCTCAACATAGACTGTGAATCAAATAAAAAAACTTCTTGGCCTACAGCAAAGATGGAACTTTTACTCAGCTGGCTAAGAGGGGAAAGATGGGTAAGCTTAATATTTTTCCTCATCAACTTTTATTTAGGGAAAGAAAATGACATTTTTAAAAAATTTACATCTATTTGCAAAGATGGTGATACCTATAGGGTTGAATTCGGCATAAGTGGCTATTTAAATGTGCCTAATTGAGCCAAATGGATGCTTCTTGTTCTAAGCTTTAAGCTGTAATGCGAGAATCTAGTATTGGCAGTTTATTCAACTGTTGAAGGATTGATGTGCTTGTAACAGAATTCAGTACAACTCCAGCATTCTCACAAATGGTGGTTCGACCAGCTAGCAATCAGGCTGTGAAACCTTGAGTGATTTTATTCTCCTCAAGTCCAGGCAGTACTGAGGTCTTTCATGGGATGTGAGCATCACTGGCAAAGCCAGCATTTCTCACCCATCCCTTGTTACCCTTGAACCGAGTGGCTTGCTTGGCCATATCAGAGGGCAGTTAAGAGTCAACTACATTGCTGTGAATCTGGAGTCACATGTAAGCCAGACCAGTAAGGTTGGCAGGTTTCCTTCCCTCAAGGATAATGGTGAACCAGATGGGTTTTTACGACCATGAACATTTCATGGTCACCATTATTGAGAGTAGCTTTAAATTCTGTTTTTTTTTATTAATTGGATTTAAATTCCACCAGCTGCCATGGTGGGATTTGAACCCATGTGCCCTGGGCCTCTGGATTATTAGTCCAGTGACATTACCACTACGATACAGTCACCTCTTCCTGACATCAGCAAACTTACATATCCTGAGCTCCATGGCTTTCTAGTACACCATGTACTATCACTCCTTTGGCCATTGGGGATTTTGAAATTCATATTGTTGTGTAACAGTTATTCTTCCTTGCCTCAATTTTTCATCTGCTTCAGAATGCATGTCTGTACTTCATCTGAGGTGCATTTAATGTTGAAAGCAGGTCCAGCAGGAGTGTTGTAAAACAATATTGTTAACATTAATAATGCCATTGAAATTGGTTATCTTCTCTAACCCCATTCCTTGTTCTTTTCCCCTTTTGTTCACATTCTTCTTTTCAAATACTTACCCGGTTGTCCTTTAATTGATAGTCTCTGCATTAATAGCTTATTGTGAGTAAGGCAACATTCAAGTTGAAACACTGTTTTGAAAAATCAGTTCACTGCAAATCATCTTAATATGAACCATATATTTTGACATTTAATATAGTATACCATCAAATTATTATTTTAGAATTGGTGCTCATTAAAATTGACCAAGGCAGGTGATCTTATCTGCTTCACTTGGGAGCCCTAGTTCTTGTCTGTTAGCATTGAGGTTCAGTCACAGGATTCAATTTTTTAAATTCATTTATGGGCTGTGAGCATCACTAGCTAGGCCAGCATTAATTGCCTTGAGAAGGTGGTGGTGAGCTGCTTTCTTGAACAGCTGCAGTCCCTGTGGTGTAGGTGCACCCATGGTGTGGTTAGGTAGGGAGTTCCAGGATTTTAGCCCACCGACAGTGAAGGAACGGCGATATATTACCAACTCAGGATGGTGAGTGACTTGGAGGGGAACTTCCAGGTGATGGTGTTTCCATCTATCTGCTGCCCTTGTCCTTCTAGATGGTTGTGGGTTTGGAAGATGTTGTCTAAGGAGCCTTGGTGAGTTCCTGCAATGCATCTTGTAAATGGTTTACACTGCTGCCACTGTGTGTCGGGGGTGGAAGGAGTGAATGCTTGTGGATAGGGTGCCAATCAAGCGGGCTGCTTTGTCCTGGACGGTGTCAAGCTTCTTGAGTATTGTTGGAGCTGCATTCATCCAGGTAAATGGAGAGTATTCTTTCACATCCCTGACCTGTGCCTTGTAGATGATGGATAGGTTTTGGAAAGTCAGGAGGTGAGTTGCTCCATGCAGAATTCCTAGCCTCTGACCTGCTCTTATAGCCACAGTATTTATATAGTTAGTCCAGTTCAGTTTCTGTCAATGGTAAACCCTAGGATGTTGATAGTGGGGGCTTCAGCGATGGTAATGCCACTGAATGTCAAGGGAGATGATTAGATTCTCTTGCTGGAGATGGTCATTGCCTGGCACTTGTGTGGCCCGAATGTTACTTCCTACTTGTCAGCCCAAGCCTGGATATAGTCCAGGTCTTGCTATATTTGGACATAAGCTGTTTCAGCATCTGAGCTGAGCATTGTTCGCTCGTCAGCGAACATCCCAACTTCTGATCTTATGATGGAAGGAAGGTCATTGATGAAGCAGCTGAAGATGGTTGGGCCTAGGACACTGAAGAAATCCTGCAGTGATGTCCAGGAACTGAGACGATTGACCTCTAACAACTACGACCATCTTCCTTTGGGTCAGGTATAACTCCAACCAGCAGAGAGTTTCCCCCCTCATTCCCATTTACTCCAGTTTTGCTACAGCTCCCTGATGCCACACTTGATCAAATGACCTACTATAATGTCATCTAGGACAAATACATTGTACTGTACAATGTTGACAATTTGGTTTCTAATGTAGCAACATTTTCCCCCATAACCTCAGCAGTGGTTTCAAGCCTTGGATTTTGACTTTTGGGAAATTAGTGGATAGTGCTTTTTTTCATTTTAACCCAGTTCACAATTCTGCCTCTTATAATGGGTATAAAGCCGTGG
Organism: Carcharodon carcharias; assembly: GCF_017639515.1. NCBI lineage: Eukaryota > Metazoa > Chordata > Chondrichthyes > Lamniformes > Lamnidae > Carcharodon > Carcharodon carcharias. The sequence continues at coordinate 95,028,477 of NC_054472.1, read as the reverse complement.
GGTTCAAACTTTCCTTTACTGGGACCTATAGCAACTATATTTTTAGGTTAAATTTTTAGGGACTCCTAAAATTGCCTTAACCCCTCATCCTAACCTATGAAAGAGAACGTGAGTGAAAGAACCATGCTATTACTGCAGCAATGTTTATATTGGGCTATGATGCATATGACACACCTTCTGCTCACAACTTCTGGTATCATTTTTATAAGGGAGAACCCAGTCAATATGTTACTGTGAAAACATATCTAGTTGAATGAACTTTGTGAAAAAAATCCAATCAATTACATACTTCACAATAACATTAAATTTAATCAGTAAATTGCTTATTGTGATTTGTAATATCTGAATTAAAGTTTTTACCTGAAGGTCTTTCCCCCTCCCAAAAGCTTGGGCTTAATAACTTTGCCCAGAGTGAGGCCATTTATAGTTGACCCAGATCCTGCTTAGCACGTAGCTTGTATACTTTCTCAAGATGCATCAGCAGACTTTTAAACCAGCCAAAAGATGATAATTTTCTTAGTCTTTACTGTGCTGATTGCATACATTGGTTGAGGAATCTTTCCTGAAAATACCACAAATACATCTATAATGCTATCCATAATACCAAGTGGCACTTGCTTAGCAATAACCTGTTCACTGACACCCAGTTTGGGTTCCACAAGGGCCACTCAGCTCCTGACCTTATTACAGTCTTGGTTCAAATATGGACAAAAGAGCTGAACTCCCGAGGTGAGGTGTGTATGGCTGCCCTTGACATTTTTTTTCTGTTTTTTTTTACTTGTTCATGGGATGTCGGCATCACTGGCTAGGCCAGTGTTTATTGCCCATCCCTAATTGATCCCCCTTGTTCAGAGGGCATTTAAGAGTCAACCACGTTGCTGTGGGTCTGGAGTCACATGTAGGCCAGACCAGGTAAGGACAGCAGATTTCCTTCCCTAAAGGACATTAATAAACCAAATTGGTTTTTATAACAATCGGCAGTGGTTTCATGGTCATCATCAGACTTTTAAGTACAGATTTTTGTTGAATTCAAATTTCACCACCTGCTATGGTGTGGTTCGAACCCGGGTCCCCAGAGCATTACCCTGGGTCTGTGGAACACTAGTCCAGTGACACCATCTCCCCAACTTCAAGGCCGCATTTGGCCGAGTGTGGCATCAAGGAGCTCTAGCAAAACTTGAGTCAATGGGAATCAGGGAAAACTCTCCACTGGTTGGAGTCAGACCTAGCACAAAGAAAGTTGTTTGTGGTTGTTGGAGGTCAGCCATCTCAGCTCCAGGATATCACTGCAGGAGTGTCCTCAGCTCAACAATCTTCAGCTGCTTCATCAATGACCTTCCTTCCATCATAAGGTCAGAAGTGGTGATGTTTGCTGATGATTGCACAATGTTCAGCACTATTCGCTATGACTCATACTGAAGCAGTACATGTCCAAATGCAGCAATATCAATAACAATATCCAGATTTGGGCTGACAAGTAACATTCGCACCACACAAGTGCCCAGCAATGACCATCTCCAGCAAGAGATTTTCTAACCATCGCCCCTTGATATTTATTGGCTTTACCATCACTGAATCCCCCACTATCAACATCCTGGGGGTTACCATTGACCAGAAACTGAACTGGATTAGCCATATAAATACTGTAGCTACAAGAGCAGGCCAGAGGCTAGGAATCGTGCAACGGGTAACTCACCTCCCGAGTCCCCAAAGCCTGTCCACCATCTACAAATCACAAGTCAGGAGTGTGATGTAATACTTCTCACTTGCCTGGATGAGTGCAGCTTCCACTACGTTCAAGAAGCTTGACACCATCCAGGACAAAGCAGCCCGCTTGATTGGCACCACAGCCACAAACATTCACTCCCTCCACCACTGCGGCACTAGTGTGTACCATCTACAAGATGCATTGCAGGAACTCACCAAGGCTCCTGAGACAACATCTTCCAAACCCACAACCACTACCAGCTAGAACGACAAGGGCAGCAGGTAGATGGGAACACCACCACCTGGAAGTTCTCCTCCAAGTCACTCACCATCCTGACTTGGGAATACATCACCTTCACTGGAACTCCCTCCCTAACAGCACTGTGGGTTTACCTACACCACATGGACTGCAGCAGTTCAAGAAGGCAGCTCACCACCACCTTCTCAGGGGCTATTAGGAATGGGCAATAAAAGCTGGCCCAGCCAGTGAAGCCCACATCCCATGAATAAATAAAAAAAAATTATGTAATAATATGCTCTTTCACTTAAGTGAAATACATTGTGTAGAATGAAACAGCAGATCCTCTGTTTAATTTATAAACAAATGCAGAAGACTTAAGAAATCTTAATTTTGATCTGACCTCTGGAATTCCAGAAAACTTGATATTGCGTAATACTTTAATTTTGGATGGGATAGAATTGCATCATACAATGATCCCTGAAAGAGTGGTGCTTGTAATGAAAAGACAAATGAAGAAATTTGTGTCTTATACATGAAGAAAATAAAATTAGCTTGGAGCAAGAGCTGTGAGATTTCCCGTACTTATTTAGGCATCTAAGGTGTGCTGATGCCTGCTGCTGTCATACCTTACATGCTTTAGAATACTTCCACCGTTCAATCAGCAAGCTAGTTGTGTTACAGGTGAAGAGAGAACGTTCCCACTCATCAGTTGTAGCTACTGTTGTGATCTGGTTATCTTCTGCAGTTGGGTTGTTTGAGCAACTGGAGGTTTATCCTGCTGTTTGCTTTGTGATTATCAGGAACCAACAGCGCAATGTAGGTTTCAGCACCATTTGTCCATGAAATGCTCATTTTGAGGATATTTATCTCTTATGTTTAATATCAAACTGGATATGTTGAAGAGATTAGTGATGGTATTAATTTTAAAGCCATTGCTTTCAAAAGCAAAATGGGTTGTAAGGAAGTGTTATCAATATAGTTTGAACTTTTAGAGCTTAAGACTTCTTAAGGCAACATACTTAATACATTTGCTGGAAGTTTATACTGAAGCTTGCATATAGAAAATCCATATCCTGACTTGTACATATAAATCTCGGAAAATTGAAAAATGAAGTGTATGCAAATTAGTTGGGTAATCCCAAATGGATTAATTTTGTTGGTTTTCAAAATAGCCAATAACCCATTATTTGGTGAAGTGGTGTTCTCTTCCATATGAAGAAAGCACTTGGGAACTGAAACCAGACACTGACCAAGTCAAGATCGAAGAATTTCACCAACTACAGTCTGTGAAACCAAGAACTGAGCATACGGTAAGATCACAATTCTGTACTTGAGTTGCAGGCTGAGAAAAAGTAAAAAGGGTAGATTAAGATGACTCATGGAGAACCTGAAAGAAGGCTGACAGTCAGATAATGGGAAATAGAGTAGACTTTTACAAGCAATTACAAGTAAAGTTACTCATAGAATCTTGTATTTGAGTGAAGGAAAGACAAATGCTGAAGCACTGGACAATAGTTTTCTCAGGTGTAAGTTGGACTGTTGAATGACTCAATGGATGTGGAATAACCACCACTGGAGACAAATATTCAAAAATACTCTGCACTAAAAAAGTTAATAGGATCGAAAGAAGTCACAAGGCTTTAATCATATGTATCCCATATTGAAGGTTGGGAAAGAGAGCAAAGCCACTTACAAATCTTTGAAAACAAGAATCATGCCAAAGGTTTGAGGATCATAAATATTATACTTCCTCTGAAAAAGAGGAATGGAATTAGTTAGGGAATGATATGCTACTTAGCCTTTCCTTCATTGTGGTTACATTTCTATCGAGCTAATCATAGACAGTTGGTGTGGATTTGTAAAGGGCAGATTGTGCTTGACTATTCTAATTTAATTTTTTGAGGAAATCAGAAAAATTCAGTGAATATTGTATATGAATTTTCAGAATGCATTTCCCAGTTAAGAGACGTGTGCTAATTAAGGCACATGGAGATGTGCACTTATGACTAGGGAACAGAATGCAAAGAATAGAGGTAAATATCATTTTAGGATTGGTAGAATCTGGTAGTTGAACTTGTTTTTCCATTTGCAGTGGAACCTCTAATTTATGACCTACCTTCCAATAGATTGCCTGTTGCAAGTATATAAATTTGGCTGACAAGGTTCTCCATTGTAATTAATCTCCAGTGAAAGACCATCCACTCAAAGCACCCAGACTCTACACACAATTAACAATCCCGCCTAAGAGAGCAGGAGCACAATGAATGGGTGGGATTATAACAGAATGTTTACAGTGCAGAAGGAGGCCATTTGGGCCATCGAGTCTGCACTGGCTCACTGAAAGAGCAGTCTACCTAATCCCACTCCCCTGTTTGATCCCTGTAACCTTGCACATTTTTCTTTTCAGAGCAATCCAATTCCTTTTTGAATGCCTCGATCAAACCTGCCTCCACTACCCCCTCAGGAAGTTCGTTCCAGACTCCAACCACCCTCTGGGTGAAAAAGTTTTTCCTCGTATCACTTCTCCTTTTGCCTATTATTTTGAATATGTGCCCTCTAGTTCTTGATGTACTCTTGAGAGGGAACAGTTTCTCACTATTTACCCTGTCCATACCCCTCAAGATCTTGAATGCCTCTTTCAAGTTTCCTCTCAGCCTTTTTTACTCCAAGGAAAACAGACCCAACCTCACCAGTCTATCCTCATAGCTACAGTTGTTTATCCATAAGACCATAAGACATAGGAACAGAAATTAGGCCATTCAGCCCATCGAGTCTGCTCCACCATTCAATCATGGCTGATAAGTTTCTCAACCCTCTTCTCCCCTTTGATCCCCTTACCAATCAAGAACCTATCTATCTCGGTCTTAAATACACACAATGGCCTGGCCTCCACAGCCTTCTGTGGTAATGAATTCCATAGATTCACCACTTTCTGACTAAAGAAGTTTCTCCTCATCTCTGTTCTAAAAGGTCTTCCCTTTGCTCTGAGGCTGTGCCCTCGGGTCCTAGTCTCTCCTGCTAGTGGAAACATCTTCCCCATGTCCACTCTGTCCAGGCCTTTCAGTGTTCTGGAAGTTTCAATCAGATCCGCCCTCATCCTTCTAAATTCCATTGAGTATAGACCCAGAGTCCTCAAATGTTCCTCATATGTTAAGCCTTTCATTCCTGGGATCGTTCTCGTGAACCTCCTCTGGACCCTTTCCAGGGCCAGCACATCCTTCCTGAGATACGGGGCCCAAATTGCTCACAATATTCTAAATGTGGTCTGATCAGAGCCTTATAAAGCCTCAGCAACACATCCCTGCTTTTATATTCTAGTCCTCTCGAAATAAATGCCAACATTGCATTTGCCTTCCTAACCACTGACTCAACCTGCAAGTTAACCTTAAGAGAATCCTGGACTAGGACTCCCAAGTCCCTTTGCACTCCCCATTTCTCTCCCCATTTAGAAAATAGTCTATATCCCTGGAATCATTCTTGTTAATCTCCTCTGTAATCTCTCCAGTGCCTTCACATCCTTCAGTATGGCACCCAGAATTAGATGCAGTACTCCAGATGAGGCCTGTCTTATATACGTTTAACATGACCTCCTTACTCTTGTACTCAATGCCCCTATTAATAAAACCTAGAATGCCATGTGCTTTATTAACTGCTACCTCAACATGCCCTGCCACCTTCAATGACTTATGTACGTATACACCAAGGTCCCTTTGATCTGCACCTCCTTTAGAGTTTCTCCCTTTAGTTTATACTGTCTCTCTAAATTCTTCCTGTCAAAATGAATCACTTCACATTTCTCTGCATTGAACTTCATCTGCCATTTGCCTGCCTAATCCACCAATATGTCTGTCCTTTTGAAGCTCAAGACTATCCTCATCACAGTTGACAATGCTTCCAATCTTCGTGTCATCTGCAAATTTTGAAATCATGCCCTGCACACCACAGTCTTGGTCATTAATATGTCAAGAGGAGCAAGGGTCCCAACACTGCCCCCTGGGGAGCTCCATTACAGACCTTCCTACACTCTGAAAAACAATCATTTATCACTACTCTCTGTTTCCTGCAACTGCTCTGTGACATCCAACCCTGGCACCAGGGAGGCAACATACCATCCTGGAGTCACGTGTACAGCCACAGAAACACCAGTCTGCTCCTCTAACTATGGAATCCCCTACCAAAGCACTTCCACTCTACCTCCTCTCCTCCTGTGCAGCTGAGCCACCCATGGTGCCACAAACTTGGCTGTTGCTACAGTTCTCTGAGGAACCATCTCGCTCACCAATATCCAAAATGGAAAAGCGGTTAGAGAGCATGAGAGCCTCAGGGGATTTCTGCACCACCTGCCTGTTTCTCTTGGATACTCTGGCGGTCACCCATTCGCCCTGTGCCTGTGTACTACTTAGCTGTGGTGTGACCATCTCTTTTAACGTGCTATCCACATAATCCTCAACCGTGTGGATGCACCACAGTGACTCCAGCTGCCGCTCAAATTCCGCGACCTGGAGCTCAAGTTTCTGCAGCTGGTGATACTTCCAGCAGATGTAGTCATCGAGGCCACTTGTTTACTCACCTGTCACTCACCAATCGTCGTCTCCTCTTCCTCTTGCGCTCTTTATGAAGTCTGCTGCTCTCTCCTTCTCATGCTCTTTGTGATGTCTTGCTGCTCTCTCCCTCTCGCCTCTTTATGAAGTCTCACTGCTAAATTATGAAAACAATTTTGCATTGCATTGGTGATAAAAATGCATCTGGGCTACAAGGCATAGTACCATGCTCTAGCTGATAAGCATATCACTGACAGTTCACATATTTTGTAACTGACTTTCTGCCTCAGGAAGAACGTTCTAGAGCTGCTGCATCCATGCATTTGTTCAATTTCAGACTGCTTCCATCTCCTTCTGCTGCTGTACTCTCAATTGCATTTGTATTTATCCCACGTATCCCACTAGAGTAGCATAGGGACATAATGTTATTCAGAGCAACACAGCAATGGAATGAATCATGCTGTCTTTTATGCCGATTCACTCAGGGGTTCAAGCATAAATCACCTCCACTAGAAGAAAATGTTCTATTCTTGAAGTTCTGAATCAGAAACAACATTTTGTAAATTTAGTATACAGCAACAGAGGACTTAGTGTTGTTTAGGAGTGCACAATAGATTATATACAATGGCAACATGGAGGAAATCGACCATTAAAGATCTGTATTTTTTGAGAACTACCTGTGGTATTTTCATGCAATATCCCTCCAAAGAGGGACCAGTTGCTTTGAGAGGCCACTTTTTCTTGGTGATCATAAAAGACAGCTTTCAATGTACATTATGGAGGGAAAAGAGCAATGAAAGAAAATGAAACCAGTGGTAAGATTTTAAGAATTGAGGAATAAAGGAGTACAGATAACTAAGGAATTCAGTTATGGAAGGCCTTTAGAAAGGCAGCAAAAAGGATTCTGCATTTTTTTTAGGGAATTTGAGTATAAAAGCATAAAGTGATGTTGTTAATCGTCTTGTAGTACAGAACTTGAGTATTGCTGAAAAAAGAGACATGTCTAAGCCTTTTGTCTTGCACTCATCAGGACATTCACAAGAATACCAATATAAGGGGGAGAACAACAATATATGCTGTATGTGAAGAGAGTGCTGATTGGTTGACAAGTGATGGTGCCATGGAGAATGCACCACTGATGGTGACTGACAGTTAACTGCCGAGCATTGTTTGACATTTAAACCAGGCAGCTTGACCCTGATTGGTCAAGGCATTGCCCTGAGAAAAGAGTTACAGAATGGCTGTCACTTTTTTTGTTGAAAAGGTGCAACCTATGTACAAAGAACAGGGCCCTGTTATTAATACAAGTAGCTTCCAGTACATGCAAATGTGTCACATTGTGAGCTCGATTGACCATCTTAAATTGGTTGTCAGTGTAATTCTTGGCACATTGAGGATTATTCAGCCAATGTCCAATCATGGAATCACATCTAATGTTGGACACTGTGTTTTGAGTTTTGCAAGCATGGGCTGGTTGGGTGTGGTCTGTACCCTGCCCATTGTAAACAGTGGCTGGGACATGCTGTTTGATACGATCTTTGAGACATTTGGCCTACATACCCTAACATCACACTGGCATTGAAATTCATATACCACGTTACTCATTTGTATGATAGGCAGAACTTATTTTGGGCTTGACAGCAGCATCCTGTTAGTGGCAAATACCACTCATGTTGATACTGCATAGTCCTGATGAGTGAACAAACGAACAAGGGGCAGGAGTAGACCATTCAGCCCCTTGAGCCTGGTCCACTATTTAATAAGATCATGGCTGATCTAATAATAACCTGAAATCTGCATCCCACCTACCCGAATAACTCATCATCCACTTGTTTACCAAGAACCTATCCACCTCCGCCTTAAAAGTATTCAAAGACTCTGGTTCCATCACCTTTTCAGGAAGAGTGTTCCAAAGACTCTCAGCCTCCTGAGAGAAATAAAATTCTCCTCATCTCTGTTTTAAATGGGCGAGCCTTTATTTTTAAACTATGACCTCTAATTCTAGATTCTCCAACAAGAGAAAACGCCCCCTCCAGAACCATCCTGTCAAGACCCCTCAGGATCTTATATGTTTCAATCAAGTCACCTCTTACTCTTCTAAACTCCAGCGGATGCAAGCCTAGTCTGTCCACCCTTTCCTCATAACAAACTCACTCATTCCAGGTATTACCTAGTAAACCATCTCAGAACTGCTTCCAACACACTTACAATGTTCCTTAAATAAGGTGACCAATGCTATACACAGTACTCAAAATGTGGCCTTACCAATGTCCTATACAACTGAAGCATAATCTCCCTACTTTTGTATTCAATTTAGCTCGCAATTAATGATAACATTCTATTATCTATCCTAATTACTTGCTGTACCTGCATACGAGCCTTTTGTGATTCATGCACTAGGATACCCAGATCCCTCTGTATCTCAGAGCTCTGTAATCTCTAACCATTTAGATAATATGCTTTTCTTTTTATTATTCTTGCCAAAATGGAGAATTTCATATTTTCCCACACTATATATTTTCCATCCCTATACCATTTGCCAGATCTTTACCCACTCACACCTATATCCTTTTGTAGCTTCCTTATGCCCTCTTCACAACTCACTTTCCTGCCTTTCTTTGTGTCATCAGCAAATTTGGCAACCATCCCATCCATCCCTTCACCCAAGTCATTTATGTCAATTGTAAACAATTGAGGTACCAGCACTGATCCCTGTGGCACACCACTCGTTACATCTGAAAAAGACCCATTTTTGCCTACACCCTGTTTCCTGTTAGCCAGCCAATCTTCTATCCATGCCAAATGTTATCCCTATACCATGAGCTTTTATTTTTTGCAATAATCTTTGATGTGGCACTTTATCAAATGCCTTCTGGAAATCTAAGTACAGTAAGTACAGACAAAAAGCTTAGACATGTCTACTTTTTTCAGCAATACTCAAGTTCTGTACTACAAACAAGCTATCAGCATCACTTTATGTTTTGGTGAGGCCACTATCTGAATATTTCATGCAGATGTGGGTACCCATTTATATATTAAACCTCTTGAAATGATTTAGCAAAGGTTCATTGGAATACTAGAAATGAGAGGTTACATAAAACTGTTTCAACTTGGGGCCTCTTTGGAAGAGAAAAGGTTAAGCTTCGGAATCTAATGAAATTTTCCAGGCAAGTTATTCACTTGTCAAGGGTTTCAATGCTGCAGGGCATAAGTTTAAAATATAAAAAAGATTCAAGGGAAGTTGAGTCAAACTTCAAAAAGTGTAATTCGGTTGTAGACTGAGTTGCTAGGAAAGCACACTGAACTAGGTAGTGTAAGTGGGTTCCAAGAGGTAATTGGATGCGTTTTTAGAGAACGTATTGAGGAATATTGTGAGAAGATGGGCACTAGCCAGTATTAACTGAGGTAAAAGGGCCAAGCTTGTTTGACCTAAATAGCTTGCCCAATCGATTAACGTTTTTGAGTTCTTATATAACTATAGTTTTGTTAATATTGATTTGTATCCATAAGGAACGGCCGCTTGCAGAATTCTGGACAAAATTGGAACATTCAAGGGATTATAAAAATGGCAACCAACTCAGGGAATATCAACTGGAGGGCGTAAATTGGCTACTCTTCAATTGGTACAACAGGTGAGTTATTGTGCTTTCAAAATAGTTTGGAGTAATGGACAAAAATCATTTTACATATTGGCATTATTTAATTTCAGATTCCATGAGGCTGGCATCTGTGAGCCAGCTCCCTTATGCTCCAGCAGCAGGTTCATCATTCCATGAAAAACTAGTTTTGCAAGACTGCTTTCTGGATTTGGAGTCAAATTCAGTTGCTTAAGGCTGACTCGCAGATGTTTAATCCAGAATCTGATGAAAGCACCATGATAGAAGCTTAGTAGTTTAAATTTATGGAGTACTTTTAACAGAGAAATGTCCCAAGACATTTCACAGGAATGCAATTGGATGAAATTAACACCAAGCCAAAGTTGGAGACAATTGAAGTGTCAGTGAATGGTTTTTCAAGAGGTTCTTAAAGGAGGAAAGAGAGTTAGATTGACAGTGATTTAGGGAGGGCAATAGTATGGAGCCTAAATGGTAATAATGAATATGGTTTCTGTTCTTTTTAAAAACAATACTGCTGTAATGGTATTAATGCAATGCAGAGTGCAGATTTGTATTATCTTTTACCATTTTCATCTTGAATGCAATGATATGAGAGATTTGCCCCGGATGTAGAGAGGAACAAGGAAGTGGTTTAATCACCAAAAAATGTAATAGTCAAAATTCTTCATGTAATTGCTTTTTTTGGAAGATCAGATAGTACGTGAAGTTTTTGGCATGTAGAAGCTTTTTAAATTCCTACAAATGTCAATCTTGGATAATTTTCACCTTTGGTCTTTTAAAGAATTCAAATAGTAAAACATTTGTCTTAACTAAAAATACACCTGCAGCAAGAAATAGAGCCCCAAATTTCTTGAAGTAATAAAAATGATGCAACTTGGATCATATAGTGAAAAAGAGTTATGTCAACAGAATGCTTAGTCTTGTAAGAAGTGCAATAAGAGGGATCATAGCTTTCCATTGCTTACGTAGCACAGATTGTGGATCAGCTTTTCTCTCCAGAAGTTGTAGAGCCAGTTAAATCTCCTTCAGAGGGTGTTTGTAAGCTGAAGACAAGTATATAGTAAATATAATGCTTTTGATTACTATTTGCTCACGATTCTCGAATCATCCTGGAATGCAAAGATAGCCACCAACTTGTTTTCTCTACCACAAACCAGTTCTTAAAGCCCTCTCCTCTGTCCCCTGCACCCTCACCTCCAACAAGTGCAAAGAGATCATGGACGACTTTGTCACTAAGATCGACACAATGCGATCAGCTGCCTCTGCCAAGCCCTCCCTCCTACCAACCCATCTGGGTAAACTTCCTTTAGTGCTTCTCCTGGCCTTGCCCTGAACTTCTCTAGTTTCTCTCCTACCTCCCCTCATTCCCCCTGAACTCAACTTGTAGATGAAACTCACCTCGTTCTTTCGATCTGGTTCCCACTATTTATGGATCACCCAACTTCGCCTCCTGACCCACATGATCATGGATATTGTAAATGGTTCTCTGTCTTCAAGTCTTGTCTCTCTCTCCTTTAAATCTGCCGTCATCATACCTCCCCTCAAAAAAAACCAACCCTTGATCACACTGTCTTGCAAACTACCAACTTCCTTTTCCTCCCCACCATCCTTGAATGTGTTGTTCCCTCACAAATCCATTCCCATTTTTTCCACAACTCTAGTTGAATCTCTACAATTAGGTTTTCTCCCCTGCCATAGTACCGAAACAGGTCTTATCAAAGTCAGAAATGACATCTATGAGACTGTGACAATGGTAAATATTCCCCCTCGATCTTGACCTGTTTGCAGCCTTTGACACAGTTGACCACACAATCCTCCACCAGTGCGCCTCTAATTTCATCCAGCTTGGTGGGATTGCTCTCATGTAGTTCCATTCTTATATATCCAGTTGTAGGCAGAGAATCACTTGCAATGACTTCTCTACCTCCTCCCACACTGTTACTTCTGGTGTCCTCCAAGGACCTATCCTAATTCTGATCTACATGCTGCCCCTTAGCGACATCAACCGAAGGCACAGTGTTAGCTTTCACATGTGCATTGATGACAACCAGCTCTCCCTCACCACTACCTCTCAATTCCTCGATTGATGCTAAATTATCGGACTGCTTACCTGACATCCAGTAACTGGATGAGCAGAAGCTTCCTCCAGTTAGATGTGGGGAAGACTGAAGCCATTGTTTTTGCTCCTAACTCCAAACTCTGTTCCCTAGCTGTCAACTCCATCATTCTCCCTGGCAAGAGTCTGAGATTAAACCAGTCTGCCCGTGACCTTGGTGTCACATTTGATCCCGAGATGAGCTTCTGACCTCACATTCATGCCATCACTACGATCACCTATTTCCACCTTCGTCCCTGCTTCAGCTCATCTGCTGCTGAAACCCTCATTCTTGCCTTGTTACCTATAGATTTGACCATTCCAACAGACTGCCGGCTGGCCTCCCACACTTTCCCCTCTGAAAACATGAAGTCATGTCTGTGTCTTAACACACCGCAAGTCGCATTCCCCATCACTCCTGTGCTTGTTGGCCTACATTGGCTCCAGTCAAGCAATATCTTTAAAGTCCTCCTCCTTATTTTCAAATTCCACTGTGGTCTCACTTCTCCCTATCTCTTGTACTCTGCTTCAGCCCCACAACCTTCAGAGATATCTATGCGCCTCTAATTCTGGCCTCTTGTGCATCCCCAATTTTAATTTTGTACTATTGGTAGCCGAGCTTTCAGTTGCTTAGCCTTCAGGCTCTGGAATACCTTCCCTACACCCCTGCCTCTCTACCTCACTTTTCTTCTTCAAGACACTCTTTAAAACTCTTTGACTGAGCTTTGGTCATCTGACCCAATATCTGCTAATTCATTACATTAAGGGTGGCATATAAATACAAATTGTTGATAGCATTGATGGTTACTGTGAAAATTAGAAAAGCACTTGAATTATGAGTGTTGCTGAGATAACATTTATTTGCATTGGTATATATTTCTGCAATGCCTGTTGCGCTTTAATGGGATAGCTAAGACTATGGAAACAGTTATTACGCTGGGGAAAATGTTGTAACATTAAAGCTTTCATTATAAAGACTTCTTCTTATGTCTTTTTTTTTTCCAGCCAAAACTGTATATTGGCCGATGAAATGGGGTTAGGGAAGACTATCCAATCTATTACATTTCTGTATGAAATGTACTTGAAGGGAATTCATGGCCCTTTCCTGATTATTGCACCCCTTTCCACAATCACTAATTGGGAGAGGGAGTTCCACACTTGGACAGCAATGAATGTGACTGTGTACCATGGCAGCCAGGCTAGCCGCCAAATGATTCAAGCTTATGAGATGTACTTCCGGGATGCTGAGGTAAGAATGGCAATTTACAGAAAATCCTAATTTATGAATACTTAAACCTATAGTAAACACAACGTTAAAAATGAATTATTATAGAGCAATTTTCCCAGACCAAAAAATGTTTCACATGGAAAGTTTTTGTAAACTCTTGAATATTGAAGTATTTGCAGTGGAAAGCATTTCTTTCGATACAGATTCATGTTAATTTTTCTAATATATTTCATTGACCCTGACTCCTGGTTAATCAACTGTCATTCTTTGTATTTCTTTTTAATTGTGTCACAGCTGTCTATCCCTTTGGTGTGAACAAGCTAATTGATATTGGTAAACAAAAGGATCCATGACAAAACTAATGGGCATAAAACTTTCTCTTGCTCCTAATCATAAATACAAATGAGGGAGATCATTTAGTGCATTTGCATTATAATTCTATAGAAACCTACAATTTTTTTTATCTTTCTTCTCCTCCGTGCCACAGCATGTAATGAATATTTAGATGTTTAAAGTTTTTGGAGGTTCACTAAACTGCTCAGTTAGTCAGTCTCTGCATCACACATGCTTCCTGAGCTCAACCTTTTACAAGTTTTTTTTAATTCATTCATAGGATGTGGGCTACACCAGCATTTATTGCCCATCCCTAATTGCCCTTGAAGTTTCAAGTTATGTTCCACTTTCCTGGAGTTGTGATTTAAAAGTAGTGTCACAGAATCACAGGATTCTTATGGCACAGAAGGAGGCCATTTGGCCCACTGTATCTGCACTGGCTCTCCAAATGAGCAATTCATCAAGTACCATTATGCCACCTTTTCCCCATAACTCTGCACATTCTTCCTTTTTAGATAATGGTCTAACTCCCTTTTGAATGCTTCAGTTAACACTGCCTCCACCACACACACAAGCGGTGCATTTCAAATCCTAACCACTCGTTGGGTAAAAAAGTTTCTTATATGAGTTTTGCTTCTAATTATTATAAATCTGTGCCCTCTATTTCTGGGTCCTTTCACAGGTTCTCCCTATCTACTCTGGCCAGACCCTTCATGATTTTGAATATCAAATCTCTTCTCAGCTTTTCTTTCTCGGAGGAAAGCGGTCCTAACTTCTTCAGTCTACCTTCATAACTGAAGTTCCTCATGTCTGGAACCATCTTCATGAATATTTTCTGCACACTCTCTAATGCCTTCACATCCTCACTAAAACGTGACGTTCAGAATGGATGCAATACTCCAGCTGAGGCCGAACTAGTGACTTATACAAATTCAACATAACCTCCTTGCTCTTGTATTCTATATCCCTATTAATGAAGCCCAGGATACTGTATGCTAGATACTATTAACTTTTCTCTCAACCTGTCCTGCCACCTTTAATTATTTATGCACATTTACACCTAGGTCCCTGTGCTCCTGCACCCCTTTAGAGTTGTACCCTTTATAAATATTATATTATTTTGCTTTTCAATTTTAAACCCATCTAGTATCTGAATTCTTACCTTTTACCAGGGTAAAATATGATGTAAAATATATAAATAATAAATAAGTGTAGTAGCTGTTGTACTGTAGGCAACCCACTCATGATTTCAAACACCTCTATCAAATCTCCCCTTAACCTCCTGCTATAAGGACAATCCCAGCTTCTCTTAGTCTCTCCACATAACTGAAGTCCTGCACCCATGGTACCATTCTAGTAAATTCCTTCTCCAAAGCCTTGACATCCTTCCTAAAGTGTGGTTTTAGAATTGGCCACAATATTCCAGCTGAAGCCTAACCAATGTTTTTGTAAGGGTTTATTGTAACTTT
The DNA here is from genome assembly GCF_017639515.1 of Carcharodon carcharias. NCBI lineage: Eukaryota > Metazoa > Chordata > Chondrichthyes > Lamniformes > Lamnidae > Carcharodon > Carcharodon carcharias. The sequence goes on along the minus strand of NC_054472.1, from coordinate 95,013,246 downwards.
ATTATTTATTTATTATAATTATTTGTTATACCCTTTCAGAAATTGTCTCTCCATGTTCTGTCTGCCAAAGGAATGCACTTCACATTTCTCTGCACTGAACTTCATCTGATACTTATCTGCTCATTCCACCAACTTGTCTTTTTGAAGTTCTAAACTGTCCTCTCAGTTCACAATGCTTCCAAATTTTGTATCATCCGCAAACTTTGAAATTGTGCCCTGTACAACAAGGTCTAGGTCATTGCTATAAATCAGGAAAAGCAAGGGTGCCAACACTAACCCCTGGGGAACTCCACTGCAAACTTTCCTCCAGCCCGAAAAACACCCATTCACTGTTTCCTGTCACTCAGCCAATTCCGTATCCATGTTGCTACTGTCCCTCTCATTCCATGAGCTATAAATTTGTTCACAAGTCTGTTGTGTGGCATTGGAAGCCCATGTACACCACTTCAACAGCATTGCTCTCATGAACCCTCTCTGTTACATCTTCAAAAAAACTCCAAGTTAGTTAAACATGATTTTCCCTTAAGAAATCCATGCTGACTTTCCCTAATTGTCCATGTGATTATTAATTTTGTCCCGAATTATTGTTTCTAGAAGTTTCCCCATTACCGAAGTTAAACTGACTGGCCGGTAGTTGCTGGGTTTATCTTTGCACCCTTTTTTGAGCAAGGATGTAACTTTTGCAATTCACCAGTCTCCGGGACCACCCGAGCCTAAGAAAGACTGAAAAATTATGGCCAGTGCCCCTACAATTTCCACTTTCGCTTGCCTCAGTATCCTTGGATGCATCTCATCTGATCCCTGGTGCCTTATCAACTTTAAATACAGATAACCTATCCAGTTCCTCCTTTTCAATTTTAAACCCAAGTATCTGAATTCTCATCTTTTACCTGAGCCTGGGTAGCATCATCTTTTGTAAAGAAAGATGCAAAGTGTTGGTTTACTAATCAGCTATGCCTTCTATCCCCAGGTTTAAATTCCCTTTTTAGTCCCTAATCAACCTTACTACTCCTATCTCTATTTATATGACCAAAGAAGACTTTGGGATTCCTTTTATGCTAGTTAACTATCTCTTTACATACTCTGTCTTTGCTTCCTTTATTTGCTTCTTCATCTCTCCTCTGACCCTTTTATATTCAGCTAAGTTTTCAATTGTGTTTTCTACCCGACAACTGTCATAAACACATATTTTCTTCTTTATCTTAATTTCTATCTCCTTTGACATCCAAGGAGCTCTGGATTTGTTTGTACTACCTTTCCCTTTCGAGAAAATATACCGAATCACCGCCTCTTTGAAAGTAACTCATTGATCAGCTGCCATTTCTCCAGCCAACCTTTGACTCCGATTTATTTGGCCAAGATCCATCCTTACCCCATTGAAGTTGGTTTTTCCCCAGTTAGGTTTTCCTTTTTTGGACTGTTCTTTGTCCTTTTCCAGCCTAAAACGCATGATACAATGATCATTGTCCTCTAAATGACCTCTTACTGACACTTGAGCTACTTGGCCTACCTCATTCCCAAGAACCAGGTCTAGCAGTGCCTCCTTCCTCATTACACTGGAAACATAATGCTGAAGAAAATTTTCCTGAACGCACTTGAGTATGCTGGATTTACTCTTTCTCCTTACTTAGTACCTCAACCCCATAAGGTCCTCTGTAAGTCTTCTGCTTTTGGGGCTGAAAATTCTGTAGCTTTCTTGCCTTTCTTTATTCAGTTCTCTGAACTAACATCAACCTCCTGGCTACTTCTCAGCTCAGCACTGTCCCCAGAAAATGAATATTTCCCTGTGCTCATTGAGCAAACTAATTTTAACAATGCGTATCTGATTAAGTGCATGTTTTTGAAACATGAAAAGTGGGCATTTCCAAAAAAAAAGCATATTCTGTTGTCAATTTGCAGATCCTCAAGTTCACAATGTCAATTGCATTCCAGTCTCTTTTTCAAATTGGCTACATTCTAGGATTCACAGAACTTTGCATAGCTTTGCATTACTTAAATCAACATACATATGCTCTGAAGCTTGAGAAAACAAATAATTCCGTATTAAATCAGATTTGTTGTTAGTAATTAAGAACATAAGAAATAGGAGCAGGAGTAGGCCATTCGGCCCCTCAAGCCTGCCCCGTCATTCAATAAGATCATGGCTGATCTGCCCCAGGCCTCAACTCTTTTATGCCAGTTCCTCATAGCCTTCAACTCCGCGATATTTCAAAAATCTATCTATCTCCTCTTTAAATACTTTCAGTGACCTGGCCTCCACAACTCTCTCTGGGGTAGAGAATTCCAGACATTCACTACCCTCTGAGAGAAGAAGTTCCTTCGCATCTCGTTTTTAAATGAGTGTCCCCTTATTCTGTAACTATGTCTCCTAGTTCAAAGTTCCCCCACTTATAGAAGCAGCTTCTCAACATCTACCCGTCAGAATCTTGTACGTTTCAATAAGATCACTCCTCATTCTTCTAAACTCTAATGAATAAAGGCCTAACCTGTTTAGCCGTTCTTGAGTCAACCCCTTCATCCCAGGAATCAGTACTCCAGATGCAGCCTCACCAACACCTTGTACAGTTGTAACAAAACTTCCCTATTTTTAAACTCCAACCACCTAGCAATACACGCCAAAATTCCATTTGCCACCTTAATTACGTGCTGCACCTGCAAGCTAACTTTTTGTGTTTCATGCACGAGAACACTCAGATCCCTGTGTGTTGTACTTTTTTGGAGTCTCTTGCCATTTAAATGATAGTCTGCCTTTTGATTCTTCCTACCAAAGTGCATGATCTCTCACTTTCCTACATTAAACTCCATCTGCCAAGTTTTTGCCCATTCACCTATTTATATCCCCTTGCAGATTCCTTATGCCCTCATCACAACATTCCTTCCCACCTATTTTTGTATCGCCAGCAAATTTAAATACATTACACTCTGCCTCCTCCTCCAAGTCATCAATATAGATAGTAAATAATTGAGCCCCTGACTGGTCCTTATGGAACTCCACTGGTTACATCTTTCCAACCTGAAAAAGACCCATTAATCCCGACTCTGTCTTGTGTGTTACCTAATCCTCAATCCATGCTAATACATTACCCCCAATACTGTGAGCTCGTATCTTCTGCAATAACCTTTTATGCGGCACCTTTCCGAATGCCTTCTGGAAATCCAAATACGCTACATCTACCACTTCCCCTTTGTCAACTCTGCTTGTTATATCCTCAAAGAACTCTAGCAAAGTTGTCAAACATCATTTCCCTTTCATAAAACCAGGTTGACTCTTTGATTTCGTTAAGCTTTTCTAAATGCCCTGCTATTTCTTCCTTAATAATGAACTCTAGGTGCTTAATTGTTTCTCGTAAAATACTTGCACCGTTCCTAAAGATACTATTTTCAAAAGAAAACACTGCACGCAAAGGTCTTGAAATTTTGTAATAATCCATTAAAGCTTCAATCAGGGAGTTGAAAATAGCAAAACATTTTGATTTCATTCAGTTCTCCATCATGCTGCTGGCCAACTATTATCTTATAGATATATGCACTTTTGCCATTGTAGGTCTGAAACTTGCAATGTAATTTTGCAACCCCTTTTTTTAAAAAAAAAATGTTTCTTCAGCTACTGTTCTAACATTTTTTCTCGCACTCTGCTTTCAACATTGATCTGTTCATACTCAGAAGAAATTTTCCAGTAGAGTCATTTCAGTCAATTTAAACAGAATGTCATAAGTTTGTCCAGAGCTTAATTTGTTCTATCTTGTTTTTCACTTTCACTATTGGCACAGTACTACTTGTTATTGTATGGTGATTGTTTCTTTTTTAAAAATATTAAAAGTGGGCATTTCCAAAAAAAAAAGCAAGTTCTGGGGTGTCCTTGCAGATCCTCAAGTTCACAACGATGATTGCATTTCTGTCCCTTTTTTAAATTGACTACATTCTAAGTGATTCACAGGTTTTGCAAGTGATTTGTGCATACAGTACATTGGGTTTCTCATTTTAAAATGATAAAAGCCTAAGTACTAGCTGAATTGCAAAATATTGGATTACCTTCTGGTTTGAGGAATGGATGAGTTATTACATGTATCACAATGAGCATTCCATATGTGCTGTGGAGTTTTTGTGCTTATCAGCATGAGGGGTGTTGATGATGGGTGATAAAACATTTTCTGTTTCGGGCACCGATGTCTTTTCAAGTGCTCTCAGGTCAGGATTAGTGCAGTTAGATGGAACATTCAAATTCTACTGCACTAACTTTACACTTTAATCCTTACATTAGCTTATAGCCACTTGATCGCTGAAGATGGTTGGGCCTAGAGCAATACCTTGTGGAGCTCCTGTAGCCCTTCCCTGGGGCTGGGATAATTGGCATCCATTATCCACAACTATCTTCCTTTGTGCTAGGTATGATTCTAATAAGTAAAAAGCTTTCCCCTGATTCCCATTGACTTCAATTTTGCTAAGGCTGCTTGATGCCACAGTAAGATGTGGGGCAGTAATCAGCCGTATTGGCTTTGTTCAGCTTGTTGTGGACAGGACAAAGTTGTACAATTTTCCACCTTGTTAGGTGGATGCCACAGTTGTAACTGCACTGGTACAGTTTGGTTAGGGTCGCAGCTAGTTCTGGAGCACAAGTCTTCAGCATTACAGCCAGGATGTTGTCAGGACTACAGCCTTAGCTGTATCCAGTGAGTTCAGCAATTTCTTGATATTATTTGGAGCGATTTGAATTAGCTACAGACTGGCATCTGTGATGCTGGGAACCTCTGGAGGAGGCCTAGATGTTTTATCCACTCATTACTTCTAACTGGAGTTACAAATGCTTGAGTGTCATCTTTTGCACTGTACTGGGCTTGCCGTCATTGAGAATGAGAGTGTTTGTTGAGTCCCCTCTTGTCAGTTGCCTACTTGTCCACCACCATTCATAGCTGGATGTGGCAGATCTGTAGAGCTTTGATGTGATCTGTTGGTTGTAGGATCACTTAGCTCTGTCTATAACATTATGTTTCTGATGTTTAGGTTTCATATAGTCCTGTGTTGTAGCTTCGCCAGGTTGGCAGCTTTTCTTTTGGAAGCTCCTATTGCATCTGCTTCCAGCATCCTTTCAGGCTGTGCATTTGGGATCACAACTTGCTGCATTTTTAAAAATCTCATATCCAGTGCTCTTTTTACCCCTGTGTACTTTGATCACTGACCCACTGCCACATACTCTCTCCTTATTTACCCTTAAAAGAAAGAAATGCTTGCATTTGCATAGTACCTCAGGACATCCTGCAGCATTTTCCATTAAGGAAGTACTTTTGAAGTGTAGTTAATGTTGCATTGTAGACAACCCATTAATGATTTCAAACACCACTATCAAATCTCTCCTTAACCTCCTGCTGCAAGGACAATCCCAGCTTCTCTAGTCTTTCCACATGACTGAAGTTCTGCATCCATGGTACCATTCTAGTAAATTCCTTCTGTCAAGGCTTTGAAAAACACCAGGATGTTGGAATTGGCTGCAATATTCCAGGGTGTAAGGGTTTAGTGTAACTTACTTGTTTTCGTACTTTGCTGGGATTTTTTCTATAAAGGATACCACATAACTTTTTTAAAACAATATTCTCAATGTCTTCTGCTACCTTCAAAGATTTGCCTGCTTCCACCCCAGTTTCTGTTTTTGTACCCCCTTTACAATTTAACAATTAGTTCATCTTGGTGCTCCTCATTCCTTCTGCCAAATGAATAATTTCACACCACTGCATTAAATTTAATCTACTATGTGTCTGTCCATTTCACCAGTCTGTGATGTGTTGTTTTAAAAAAGTTATGTGGTATCCTTTATAGAAAAAAATCCCAGCAAAGTATGAAAACGAGTAAGTTACACTAAACCCTTTCACCCTGGAATATTGCAGCCAATTCTGACATCCTGGTGTTTTTCAAAGCCTTGACAGAGTATTACTGTGTATTACTATCCTGATCCCTGGTTATGAACATACAAAATAGGAGCAGTACCAGGCTATTTGGCCCCTCAAGCCTGCTCCACTATTCATTAAGATCATGGCTGATCTGTTTGTGTTTTGAATTCCACATTCCCATCTACCCCCAATAACCTTTGATTCCCTTGCCTAACAAGAATCTAATGACCCCTCCTCCATCACCTTCTGAGACAGAGAATTCCAAAGTCGCACAACTCTCTAAGAGAAAAAATTTCTCCTCACCTCTGTCCTAAAAGGGTGACCCCTAATTTTAAAACAGTGCCCCCTAGTCTAGACTCACCCACAAGAGGTAGCATCCTTTCCATGTCCACCTTGTCAATACTGTTTGGGATCTTTTATACTTCAATTAAGTCACCTCTTTCTCTTCTAAACTCCAGTGGAAACAAGCCCAGTCTATCTAACTTTTCCTCATAAGACAACCTGCTCATACTAGGTAACAATCTAGTAAACCTCCTCTGAATCACATTTACATCCTTCCTTAAATAAGGAGACCAAAACCGCACATAATATTCGAGATGTGGCCTCTGATGCCCTCTATAGCTGAAGCATAACATCCTTACTTTTATGTTCAATTCCTCTTGCAATAAAGGATAGCATTCCGTTCATCGTCTTAATTACTTACTGTACCTGCATACTAACTTTTTGTGACTGATGCAGTGGAATACCTAGATCCCTCTGCACTTCAGAATTCTGCAGCCGTTTTTTGTTTAAGTAATACTCTGCTTTTTTATACTTTCTGCCAAAGTGAACATCTTCACTTTTTCCTACATTATACTCCATCTGCCAGACTTTTGCCCACTCACTCAACCTGTCTTTATCCATCTGCAACCTCGTTATGTCCTCTTCACAGCATACTTTCTTACCTATCTTTGTGCCATCTGCAAATTTAGCTACCATGCGTTCACTCCCCTTACCTAAGTCATGATATAAATTGCAAAAAGTTGAGGCCCCAGCGCAGGCCCCTGTGGGACTCCAATCGTCACATCCTGCCATTCAGGCAAAGATCTATTTATGCATGCTCTCTGTTTTCTGCTGGCCAACCAATTTTCTGTCCATGCTAATTGGTTACCCCCCTACACCATGAGCTTTTCTTTTCTGCAATAACCTTTGATTGGCACCTTATCAAATGCCTTCTGGAAATCCAAGTACAGCATGCCTACAGGCTCCCCTTTATACACAACGCATGTTATTCCTTCAAAGAACTGCAGTAAATTGGTTAAACATGATTTCCCATTCCCATGCTGACTCTTCCCAATTACCTTGAGTTTCTCTAAGTGCCCAGCTATAACCTCTTTAATGATCGATTCTAACACCTTCCCCACAACAGACGTCAAGCTATAGTTTTCCTGTTTTCTGCCTCCTTGAATAGAGGGGTTATGTTTGCTACTTTCCAGCCTGATGGAACCTTTCCAGAATCTAGCAAACTTTGGAAAATTAATACCAATGCACCTGCTACCTCATTAGTCACCTCTTTTAAGACCCAAGCATGAAGTTCATCAGGACCTGGAGAATTGTCAGCCCGCAGCTTCATCAGTTTGCTCAGTACCGCTTCCCTGATGATTGTAATTTCCACAAGCTCCCCCTCTTCTTTCCACCTCCTGATTAACAGCTGTTACTGGAATTTTTTTGTATCCTCGTAGTGAAGACAGAAGCAAAATATTTGTTCATTTCATCCATCATTTCCTTATTTTCTATTAACTCCTCATTGTCACTCTCTAGAGAACCAACACTCACTTTACTTTTTTCCTTTTTAAATACCTGTAGAAACTCTTGCTATCCATTTTTACATTTTTAGTTAGCTTCTCATACTCTAATTTCATTCTCCTGATTAATAGCCATTCTCTGCTGTTCTTTATATTGTGACCAAGCATCTGACCTGCCATTCATCTTTGCGCAGTTATATACTTTTTCCTTATGTTTGACGCTTTGCTTAACTATTTTAGATAACCACGGATGATGGGTCCTCCCTTTAGAATTTTTCTTTATCATAGGCATATATTTATCTTAGCATTCTGAAATATCCCCTTTAATGTCTCCCACTGCTTCTCTATTGATCTATCTTCCAGTCTAGTGTCCCAGTTCATCAGCTAGCTCAGCGCTCATGCCCACAGAGTTGCCCTTATTTAAATCTAAAATACTAATCTTAGACCCACTTTTCTCCCTTTCAAACTGGATGTAAAATTCAATCATATTGTGGTCACTGCTACCTATCTTTACTCTGAGATCATTAATTAATCCTAACACATTACACAATACCAAGTCTAATATAACCTGTTCCCCGGTTGGCTCCAGAACATGCTGATCTAAGAAACTATCTCGAAAGCATGCTATGAACTCCTCATGCAGGCTACTACTGCCAATATGATTTTTCCAGTTTATATTTAGATTAAAATCACACATGATTATCGCTGTCCCTTTATCACAAGCACCCAATATTTCTTCTTGTATACTTGGTCCTAAATTGTGGTTACAGTTAGGGGGCCTGTAGACGACTCCCACTAATGACTTCTTTCCCCTACTATTCCTCATCTGCACCCAAACCAATTCTACATCCTGATCTCCTGAACCAATGTCATCTCTAACTATTGTACCAATGCCATCCTTGACTAACAGTGTTAACCCTCCACCCTTACCTTGCTTCCTACTCTTCTTGAATGTCATATACCCCTCAATGTTCAGGACCCATTCCTTGGCATCCTGCAGCCATGTCTCCATAATGGCTAACAGATCATATTTATTTACTTCAATGTGTGTTATCAGTGAATTTACTTTGTTATGGATGCTGCACTCATTCTGATACAGAACCTTTAGTTGTGTCTTTTTGTTACCTTTGTAGCATCTAATCTTGACTATTGTTGCATTCTTAGGCTTTATCTCTCTGCCTCTTCCTGCTGTTCTATGGACCCTCATTTCCCATATTACTACTATGGCTTCCTGCCTCGAATCTACCCCATGATTTGCCACATCGACCCAAGCTTGATCCCCCCCCCCCACTCCCGTTTAATTTAAAGCCCTCCCTATTTCCCTAGTTATGTGATTCACAAGAACACTCATCCAAGCACAGTTCAGGTGTAGACTGTCCCAACGGTACAGCCCCTACTTTCCACAGTACTGGTGCCTGTGCCTCATGAACCAGAACCCACTTCCTCCATACCAATCTTTAAGCTACGCATTCATCTCTAACCTTATTTGCCCTATGTCAGTTTGCACATGGATCAGGTAATAATCCAGAGATATTATCTTTGGTGTTCTGCTTCTTAATTTGGTAGCTAGTTTCTCATAATGACTATGCAGAACCTCCTTCCTTGCCCTGCATGTGTCGTTGGTACCTACATGGACCATGGCGACTGGATCCTCCCCTCCCACTGCAAGTTTCCCTCCAGCCCTGAGCAGATATCCCAAACCGTGACACCAGGCAGGCCACAAAGCCTTCTGGACTCTCGTTCTTTGCTGTAGAGAAGTGTCAATCCTCCTCGCTATACTGTCCCCTATTACTACTACACTCCTGTTCCCCGCATGAACAGCTTCCTGTACCATGGTGCCATGGCTAGCCTGGTCATCCACCTTTCAGACCTTGTTTTCGTCCACACAGATTGTATGCACTTCAAACCTGTTTGACAGTTGCAAAGCCTGAGGCTGCTTCACCACTGTCTGCTCAGTCCCATTACCTGCCTCACTTATGGTCACATTGTCCTGTCCCTCACTGCTGACCAAAACAGACCTATTTTAATAGGCATGACCACCTTCTCGTACAAAGTGTCCAGGTATTTCTTGCCCTCCCTTATGTTGCACAGCATCTGCAGTTTGGCTTCCAGATCAATAATCTTGATCCCGAATTCCTCTAGCTGCTTATGCTTTCTGCAGATGTTTGTCCTGGATCGCCTTGGTGTCCAAAAGCTCCCACCTTCCACAGCTGCAATATAACACCTGTCCTGCCATTGTTCCTTATGTTTTTTTAGTTAATTTAAATATTTTCTTAATTAACTTCGAACAATTCCTATGTACCACATCTCTTTTCCCCCTTGCACCAAATTCCCACTTGAACCTAATTTGCTACTCACTCAGTCTCCATCTCACTCCAGTGTAATCACCTGTCTCCTCGCGTGCCCCTTACTACATTTCCAAGTTTGGCATCATCTAAAAACTTTAAATTATGTCCCGTATACCCAAGCCTAGATCAATAATATGTCCAGAAGATCAGTTGTCTTAATACTAACCCTTGGGGGAAACCACTGTATACTTCCCTCTAGTCTGAGGAAGAAAAGTAGTTCACTGCTTCTCTCTGTAGTAGAAGGACCTGGTACATGATTAATGTGGGTTTGACTATGCAGCACCACCCACAATGTGACGTAAGAAGGCACATGACTCAGACTTAGGGTCAGTGCGGTGTTGGCCAGAGACGTGTTAATACCTAGTATGGAGATAGCTTCATGCCTGCACCCTTTACTGTTTATTGTATGTAGTTACAAGTAGTTAATAAAGACTTGCTGTTAACATACAGAAGACTATGAAGACTTCTTTAACAGTTATGTTCTGTAGTGAACATGGTCCTAACGTGGTGGCAGCTCCAGATCAAAAACCCTCATGCTCATAAATGCTGAAAGAAGCTCCCAACTGAAGCTATAGATGCTGAGAAAATTCTCCAGAAAAAGCTCCAAAGAGAAGAACCTGGAAACTAAGAGCAGAAGTTTTACCACAGCAGAAGATTCCACACAATTTCCTGTGGCAGTCTAGCTTCAGCACATAGAGTTCATAGCCTGCAAGAGTGAGCTAAATCCTTTTCACTTCCAGACTGCAGCCAGTCCTGAGAAGCCGTTTTGCTAATTTAGTCAAAAGCGCAGTTTTAACATAACCCTTTGCTAATCCCGATTCCCCAGCTGCGAGCTTCAAAACCTGGCCTCCTAGTTGAACAGAAAAATAACCAAATTAACAATTAACTTACTCAACTCTCAGGAGCCTCATGACTGTCCGAACCCTTAAACAGCAGGGCTGCGGTTTATTCAAGCGTCTTGCTACTCGCAACACTAGCTCACTGGTTCAATCAAGTCAGCAGGCCCTCAACACATGCAGCCTTTGTTGAAAATTCTTCTTCATGAAGCAGCGTGTCACCCCTATTTTATGAAGCTTGCCAAAACTGGCAGGCACAGGAAATCCATTGCTGTGCAGTGAACAGCGACACCATCATGGAAGCCGGTAAACTCTTAAAACTGTACCCACGCTTTTAAAATGTTCAATATGGATCACAGTTCCACACTTCCAACTCTGCTGGGACTCATCCAAGGCTCAGATGAGTCACAAAATTGGTGTCTTTGGAAGATGAGATTTAAAGAAACAGCATTGCCTCCAGTTTAAATAAAAAATTATAAGTGCTGCAAGTAAATACACTTCTTTATTCAATAGGGCCAATTGCAGACAACATCATTGCACAACAGGATATTGATGAGTCATCTGCCAAATTTGAGGTTATTTTAAGATCATTTGATGTTTATTTCAGCTTGGGGTTCAACATAATATTGGAAAGAGCTAAATTCAATAAAAGAGTCCAACTGCCTGGGGAACCTGTTGATTCCTTCATAAATGATCTTTACAGGATGGCAGAGGGGTGTGAATATGAGGATTTAAAGTCTGAGTTTACCTGAGAAAGAATTATGATAGTTGTTGCAGATAATTCGCTCTCTCTAACCTCCGACAAGCTAAAGATGATCTTACCCTAGTCAAGGCAATCCAGCTAGTTAGATTTATTGAGCTACGTGCACAAAACAGGACAATCCTAAGGGGAGAGAATACAACCTAGGGCAGAAGCCAGCCCTTAGCCCAGCTTATTAGGTCTCAAAGACACAGGGACAATTCAAGTCAAGGAAAGCAATTCCTGAACCGCCCAGCAGAGCAAACTTGCCAGTGCTGCAGTGTGAATCGCCCTCACAGGAGAGATCAGTATCCTGTGAGTACAGTCCAATGCTCCCAATGCAATAGACAGGGACACTTTGGTAAACTGTGAATGTCAAAACCCCAGCACTGCACAGATAGCCCAACGGTATTCCACAAGATCGAGCCCAACAACCCAGAAGAGAGACAGCCATGGTTCTTAGGTGAGATCAAAGATTGTAATTCTTCATTTTGGAATGCTGACATCCTGGCAAATAGTCATCTAACAAATTTTAAATTAGACTCAGGTGCCAGCGTGACAGTCCTGTGAGACGAGGAACCAAAGGCCTCTAGCTTTGAGCAACGGACACATCCCTTTCTGATTCCTGGTCATTAGCGTGATCTTAGAAACGCTGAGGTATAACAGCATGCAAACCTGAAACCCCAGCCCTTCTCTCTTCTGTGCAGGATGCTTATATAACCCTGGATCTCCTCCAGACAGCGGAGGAGGTAAAGACTACCATGGTCATTAGCCAGCCAGAACAGCAGAGTCCTGAGTGCTCAAACACTAAAGAGTATTCAGACTCTTATTTCATCTTCAATTTCTTCTCTTTGTGGGGCAAATGTCTATTATCATTCTAGGCTTGGGAATGTCCCCAATGGCCAGACCAACCTGCCACCCATGAGATTACCATGGCACCTCTGGCGGAAGTGGTGCCAGAGAATGATCGGCCTGAGAAGCCTCTACCTCCAACTACGATGATGGTACAGCTGGTCAACACATCGACTGCCTGCGCGCACACCGCAACTTCCAGTAAGCATGCCACAACCACATGGGATGCTGCAACCGGATAGCAGTCTATCACCATCAACAACAAAAAGCAGAGGTCATCATACCATTCAACCTTCTTCTTGCCACAGGAACACACTTTCTCAGCCTCAAAGGGCTTCCAGATGGGCCATGGAAAAAGAAGAAAAAGCAATGCCAAGAAGACAAATTCCATCTTCTTCCACTTCTTAAGAAATGATCAAGAGCAACAGCAAACATGCATCGTCATCACAACCGAACCAACCAGATGTGGTTCAATTAAAACAATGGAAGAAAAGAATGAAAGCATATCCAAATGCCAGTCCAACCTCCAAGCCAACAACAAGAACCAGAACCTACCACTCTCCTGACAGAATGGTGAATGAAATGTGTGAGGGTTATAATGCCCCCAGACCACCTGAACCTCTGACTTGTAGGACTTGAAGGGGAAAAATAGGCTACTGAGAATGTTGTTAATGTTAATACTGTAATAGCAATAATGTTGGAATAGCGTTAAAGTTGCAACAATAAGGTACACGCATAAGACTTATAACAATGTAAGACTTGAAATAAATTAAGTAACACTATATCCATGGGATAAAGACTTGGGGGAGAAGGTGGGGCACCGGTGTAATAGAAGGGTCTCATACACAACAGGGTTAATGTGGGACTCCGTACAGTACCAACCACAAAGTTACAAAAGAAGGCACATGACCTAGACCTAGGGCCTGTGTGGCATTGGCCAGAGATGTGTTAAGACCTTGGATGGAGATAGCTCCATTCCTGTACCCTTTATTATATGTTTTTATATAGTTACAAGTTAATAAAAAGACTTGTTGTTAATATACAGAAGACTTCTTTAACAGACACGTTCTGCAACCAATACCATCCCAACTCTCTCTGCTTTCAGTCCCTTAACCAATTTTGTATCTAGACAGCCACTGGCTCTTTAATTCCACAGACTTCTATGTTGAAGTAGAAGTTTAGATTGGGAAGTTTTGACAGGATGTTTGCATAGATCTATGATTTTTAATAATTACTGATCAAGTTCCTGTAGTTTGCGTATAGGGAGTGAAGAACATTTATAGCCCTATGGTGAAGTTGGGGTTACAAGAAATACCAGTAATTGGAGAACAGTGTGCATTCTTGTCTCTGTTTTTAAGTCATATAATCTGTACTTATTTTTTACATATCAATTATTCAGATTGATAATGGAAATGGCCTGTGTAAGCTGGTAACACAATGTAATTACTCTCTTCTCTCAGTAGTGATGCTGGACATAAGAATTTATAATGGCAAAGTTGAGAGGAAGTTGGTGCAGATGTAATGTTTTTAATATTTTTATCTGCACATATATTGAGAAAATATTTTGAGTAGATTGTTCTGGCGTTGAGTTTGCCATTCCACCTTGCATATGCACCACCAAAGAACAAACTAACTGAATGTTGTTCTTATTCTTGTTTATGGGATCTTGCTGTGTGAAATTTGCAGCTGTATTTACATTTATAACGGTCACTGCAGCAGTTGGAATGTTTAAGAAATGTTTGATAAGACACTATAGGAATGTAAGTTTTCTTTTAAAATACCCATAATGAGTAATGTATAAATGACCTGACGGATCTGTTTGCTTAAAATGTAATAAATTAATAACATTGATTTTATAAATGTTCTAAGGCAGGAATATTTGGCTGAAGTATAAAATAAAATTAATCTAACTTGTCCTATTCTAAGGGTCATATAATTCAGGGAGCATACAAGTTCCATGCCATCATCACTACATTTGAAATGATTTTAACTGATTGCCCAGAGCTGCGCAGTATTGCGTGGCGTTGTGTGATTATTGATGAAGCCCACAGACTGAAGAACCGAAACTGCAAACTTTTGGAAGGATTAAAATTAATGGATCTGGTAAGTATATTTTCTGTAATACTCCATGAAATCTGCATTGTTAGTGAGTCGAAAATGAGTTAGGTACCCACTGACATTTGTTAGGTACCCACTGACATTTGTTAGGTACCCACTGACATTTGTTAGATATACACAACACATCCAATTTAAATTCCCATACAGTTAACAGATAAGAGATTTGCTTTTTCGCAACAGCTTCATGCTTTGCTAATCTTGTGACCCAATGGATTTTCTTTGTTAATGTAGGAACATAAGGTACTGCTGACTGGAACCCCATTACAGAACACTGTAGAAGAGCTTTTCAGTTTGCTAAATTTCCTGGAACCTTCGCGATTCCCCTCAGAGGCCAACTTTTTGCAAGAGTTTGGTGATCTGAAAACTGAGGAACAGGTATATGATTCTTGCGAGTTATTGAGTGAACCCTCTACTTATCTTTGGGGGGATTATTTACAATATAGACTAGTGCACAGGGCTGTGATTTTACTGGGATTAAAATGGGACAACTAATAAACACCTGATAATACCTTTTGTCTTTCATTTGTGAAAACAGCAGTCTTAAATCTGACAAGATGTATGAAAAAGGTTTGCATTTTAAATCCATACAATGCTAAATGTTGGTAATATATTACTTATAGAAGTTATCTGTAATGGTCAGCAAATTGTTTGCCTATACCAATTGTGTATGCATACAGCACAGTACTTGACAGTGTATTCTTAGAGCTTCCAGAAACAATTAATTTAATGTACACCCAGTGTATAGAATTTTAGAAAATAGATGTGAGAGTAAACTGAAGACTGCAATCTAATCTTAGCCCATATGGTCTCTTCAAATGCCCTAAAGTTGCTTTTGTAATTATGGTATTGAACTCGAATTACGACCTTTTGATTCCACCAAAAGTATTTTATTTCAAAGGCTATTGTGCAGTATTCTGCACACTAAAAGTTTGAATAACTATTACAGGTTCAAAAACTTCAGGCTATTCTGAAACCAATGATGTTAAGACGCTTGAAGGAAGATGTAGAAAAAAATCTAGCTCCAAAAGAAGAAACTATCATTGAAGTGGAACTGACCAATATTCAAAAGAAATATTACCGTGCTATCTTGGAGAGAAATTTTGCCTTCCTCTCTAAAGGAGCTGGTCAAACCAATGTGCCCAATCTTCTGAACACTATGATGGAACTGCGAAAGTGCTGTAATCATCCATACCTAATTAATGGTAAACACATTTTTTACTGACCATTTTTGGGCAGCTTCAGTTCTCCTAATACAGCAAGTGGTTAAATGTCATAATTGTTAAGATATTTGTATGCCACACCATATAAAGTTCATGATCTCAGAGCCACATCAGTAATGGCCAGTTTTGATGCCAAACTGTTTGGAGCATGTTGTTTTGAGGGTATTTGTTGAATGGGTGGCAACATGAATTTATGTTACAACATGCCACAGTATAAATATGGTAGTACATCCAATAAAATCAATAGCAAATTCAGGAGGTGATCCCTCCTTTCCCTGTTGGGAGCAAAGCAACCACAGCAACTATATATTCAACCTCCAGGCAGGCTAATCTCTCAGCCTATATTTACAGGCTACTCATAGATTTTATGTTCGTGGTCTATGTAGACCTTCCACTGAGATTTAAGAAGATCTATAGCTAGAAAGAATTTCAGAAACGTTGATGAGAGTCTTTTATATATACATTTGCCATTGGTGCTCTGAATATCAACAGGGTGTTATGATCTCTGTAGAGACTGAAATGTTAAATAAATTTTAACTTCTAGTTAATAGCTGAAAAGATGACATAGCAAGGTTTCATGTTTTAAGACATTTACTGTAACAGAAGACTAAAAGCACTATTGACTCAATACTATCTTTGCAGGCAACTTATACTTTAAACCACAGATTGGAATCCCCTCCCCTTGTTTTTAGCAAAACAGAAAAAGCACACTTCACGGGTATGCATTATGCTGCCCTTTAACTAGATACTCAATTCTCCCAAAAGCAGTCCAAAATGATTCTTAGCTCTCGTGTTATGACCAAGCACTTGGTAAAGCTGAGTTATCTAAAAATCCCAGAGGGAAACTTTAAACAATTGTCATAACCTATAATTTTAAGTGTTATGTTTGAGATGAAACTCTAAATTCAGGAATCAAACCACCAGTTCTCGAGAGGTTTTATATTAAGCTAAATGAAACATTTTATTAACTTACACAAGTTAAATATAGACACGGCTAAAAATTACTGCGATCATAACTTTTAACAAATTCCCAAACTAATCTCCATTAAGGCAACAGCAACCCGGAGACTCAACCAGACACCAGGCAAAGCATTTTCACCTTACGAATTAAAAATGGGGTTCTTTTCACTTTGGTTCCTGTGGAAACAGTTGGAGGCTTACAGCTGCTTTTGATCTCTCATTGCCTCTACACACACACATACACAACTGATGAAGTTATACCTTATACAGCCCATTGAATGTAAATTCTCATTGTATCACCAGCCTTTTTGAACTCCACCTTTTAACAATAAAAGCCCTTTCATAGTATCAATTTTATTAGTAATATAAACATATTGCTTGGTATCTGCTAGCTAGGTGGTAGTTTTCACCCCACTTCTTGAATGCCCTATTCAAATAAAATTGCAAATACACTCTGTCTCTTACATATCAAAACTAGTACAAATCAAAGCACCCAGATTAGCTGGCTCTGATCCAATTAAGACACGCTCACAGACTAAACCGCTATTTTAAAAGAGAAATATTTTCCAACAATATTTTATGCATTAATAGCTTCATGACAAGTGTTTACTCCTGTTATTTTTCTAACTCCAGAACTATCCTTCACAATAGTATTACTGGAGATCCTACTATTGCAAGCTAGGAAAATCTTCCAGCTTTGTCTTAAGTTGTTACGAATTTGGCCTTTTCAACCAGTGGGCAAGCTTCCACCTGCATTCTGGCACGGTGAACCATAGAGATTTTCGTCTCTGTGTCTCTCTGTCTGTGTCTCTGTCTCTATCTCTCTCGGACCTTGGTAAACT
Source organism: Carcharodon carcharias (assembly GCF_017639515.1). NCBI lineage: Eukaryota > Metazoa > Chordata > Chondrichthyes > Lamniformes > Lamnidae > Carcharodon > Carcharodon carcharias. Next base: position 94,995,665 of record NC_054472.1, on the reverse strand, counting down.
AACCTGCCAGTGATATTTGGTGATATTTTAGGAAAGACTGTACCACAATATCACCAGTGGCTCCCTCTATTGCCTTCTCACCTCAAAACTCATCACGATAGCTACGTGAATCACATGGGCCTTGCATGGTAGTGATCCTGATTACCTACCCTCGTGAGTCTAACTCTCTCTCACTTGGAACTAAATGGACAGTTTAAAGCATGAAGGTTTATATCCTGACAGTGTTGACACTTTGGGACTTTGGAAGCTCAGTCTATCCACTGTTAACACATAGGCTACTGCCATTGTTTCCAAGGGTAAACACCTTGCACCTTCTTTCCATTAAAACAACCTGGGCCCCCTTAACAATCAAACCATCAAACCACTCAGGCTTGTTGTCAGGCAGACTTCAGAATAGGTCACATGATCCCCTTCATTTTACCTTCAATTGAAGACACAATCCCAAAGCGTAACGATCTTGTAATCCTCATAACTGTAATAAGAGAGATGCATCCATGTGTACCTTTTCACGTTCTCGTGATTTCCCAACTGCCAATGAATGTTCAACTTCAAAATCAATTTTGACATATACCCATTGTTACGGAGGCAGATATGCCAGCCATTTTGCAGAATGGACAGTTATTCTGTTGATGGAGGAATGAATATTGGTCAACACTCCCTGCTGTTCAGAAAATATGCCAAGAGATGCTTTGCATCCAACCGAACTCATCATAATGTTTCACACAAGAATGTTTGTACTGCAAAAAATGCAGGGTTCCCACAGTACTGCACTGAAATTCCAGCCCAGAGTGGGGCTTGAACCCACAATCTTAAAATAAAAACAAAAATTAAAAGTTGCTGCTTCAGTTATCTAACTGAACTGTTGAGCAATATTCTCAAGCTATTTTATTTGTTAATTGAAAGACTGAACCAAGGCATAGAAAGAGTGTGCCTTTATCAGCCCAGACATGAATTTTAAACCTTACAACCGATAAATCACAAAAATATTTCCACTTGTGCAGCATTACCCATTTTCCCCATTGCTGCTAGAATCCTTGTCCATGTTTTGAAAGTAAATCAAATCTTGAAGTTACAAACACCCGACACTCCTGGCTGCTAACCTTGCCTTTTACAAATTCTTCAAGTTGTTCGGAACTCTGCACCTTCATCTTGTTCTGTGCAAGTAGCTCTCAGGAATCGCTCTTCATCTTTGGGGAATTGCACTGGTTAACTGTAGCCAATGCATAAAATGCAAAATTTCCATTGTCATCTACAGATCCCTCCAGGGCCTTGATGCACCCTATGCAATAAAAACAGAAAAAGTTGGAAATACTCAGCAGATGAGCATTCATCTGTGGAGAGAGAAACAGAGTTAACGGTTCAGGTTGATTTCTTTTCATCAGAGCTCTGTGCAATGTTTTCTTGCTTTGTGCCCCATCCAATACCCTGTCACCTGACCTTCCTTCCGTTGCTTCAGTATTGTTAGAGCATTCGCCTGCCTTTGACGTATTCTCCAGAATACTCTGGTTAAACCTCTCAATTTCCCTGCCTCTCTTTCCACCCTTTAAAATCTTTTTAATCGCGCCTTCATTCATCTTTCTAATTGCCCTTTAGGCGGGGGGAGTAGGCTGAGTCAGAATTGCACTCTTTCACACAGGTATAGAGATACCTCAGGGAGATTGGAGTCTGTTCCTGTCCTCTTCTATGAAACTCCTTGGGATGTTTTTCTAAGTTAATCAAAATAAATAAATGTTAAAAGACTTCAAGGATAGAATCTTCGGTGAGTGGGGGCGGGGCCCGCTCGCCGAGTTATAAAATGATGCGGCATACGTCACTGCGCGTCATTCAGAGTTTCGCTTCAGTGGACGTGTAGCAAAGTCAGCTGCGCGCCCGCCGAACTGTCAAAGGCCTATTAAGGCCATTTACCAATCAATTAAATCATTGACCTGAGCTGCCTGTCCAACCTTAAGCTTGGCAGGCAGGGGAAGAACCCAGGTGGCCTTTGCATTTTTCATAGAACCACATCCACAGGCAGGATAAGGTGTCATGAATGTTTTCAAAGTGTTGGAAAATTTTTTATTAACATTAACGGACATGTCCCAGCTCATGTGACAGTTTCACATGAGGGGACAAGTCCTTAAAATTTTTTTCTACCTTTATTCAATGTGTTATACGTGAAACCAATCTCCCTGAGGCATCTCTGTACCTGCGTGAAAGAGTGCACTTCCGAATCAGCCTACTCCCCCCACCAGCACACGGAGTGCTCAGTGCTTCCAGGCGCATGTCACGCTGGGCAGGCCTTAATTGGCCTTCCCACGTAAAATGGTGGCACCTGCTGATCAAGGGCGCTGATTGGCTGCACGCCCGCCCCTGCACCACGCACCCCCCCCCACCCCCCCCCCCCCCCCCCTCCCCCAGTACAGGGAGAAAATTTTCCCCCAAAAGTCAGAATTTAATTTGTGAAATTCTATAATGTTTTGAATCATCAGCATTGATTTATGTGGTGTAAAATTAACACTAGGGTCACATAAACCACTGGAGAAATTGACACAAGAAGCATGAAATTTTAGATGTATTTCCTTTAGGAAAAAGGCTGTGGTATAAGAATATTAGCTCAGTTAAATGTTGCAGAAATGTTAAAATGACTTGTAGCTTACCCATAATACACATGGAGATCCTATTTATGTTTTGTACAAAAATCAGTTTGAGCATTTTGACCCTATAACTTTGTATAGTGGTGATTCTAAGTGAATAACTGCTGTCTTATTCATTTAATTTGCCATCTTGACTTAATTTTTTTGAACTAAAATATTCTGCTGTTGATTTGGAATCATTTTTGTGCTAAAGATTTGAAAGATCTGTCACTTGAGTTAATGCAGCAAAGTAGGAAGTTCGTGCTTAAAAAATTGAATTGTCACAGTTCAAAAAGTGACTGAATTATAACTGCTTGAGAATCTTAGTCTATTATAGATACTAAAGAGCTGAGTGTTTGTGTTGAATTGAAGAAGCCGTTTTTTTTCAAAGGGGTTTGTTATAAGGACCTTTAGGAGAGTGGAAGTTTTTCACTTTTTGGTCCATTGACATAATATTTGCATCCATCATTTTTTCTCTAGCTGTAAAACATACATACACTTAAACTATTGGAACTTTCAAATTACTTCTAATATAACGGGGAAGAAGTGAAATCAACTTAAAGTACTGGCTGTGAGCCATGGTACCCTTATAATTATCTGAAGTTTTTGTGTTTTTTTTGATATATTAGAAAATGATAGACATTGGCATGATTCAGACTTTCTGATGGTCTTGTTGTTCACTTTTGGTATGTGTAGGTGCTGAAGAGAAGATTTTGGAGGAGTTTAAAGAAACACACAACCCTGATACCCCAGATTTTCAACTTCAGGCTATGATCCAAGCTGCTGGCAAACTAGTGCTGATTGACAAGTTGCTGCCAAAACTAAAGGCTGGTGGCCACAAGGTGCTTATATTTTCCCAGATGGTACGCTGTTTGGATATTCTTGAGGACTACCTCATTCAGCGAAGGTGAGGCCAGCAACATTCTACAAATAAAAATTAGTTCTGCAAGATAGCATAGTATACTACTGTTCCATTGAGCCAGTATTTGGAGCAGCATTAGTGTGGGTTTGTATTTTGTGTGAATGTGCTAAGAATACGAGATCTCGGTTAACCTGTTAAGGTCCTAAGGGATGTCGGGCAAATCAAAACAAATAAGGTAGTTAGATTTTACTCCTTTTGCCACTGCCAATTTTATAAATTAAGGATATCAGGTACCTTCAGATGACTTAGTCAATCTAGTAACTGACAAAATAAGGCATCAGAGATGAGGTGATGCAATTTTGATGCTTTTCAAGGCGTGAGTGACACCTCTTATGGGAAACAAAGCCTTTTCTGCTTTTGATATCCATTATTTTAATGTACGTTCCCAGGTCTGGCATTGTATTAGTGAGACACAAAAAACTTTTACTTTGCTCCGAAAATATGCCCTAACTCAACAGCTTCAGTATCAATTTTTGAAATCGCAGACAAAACATTTTTTTTCCTATTAGGTGGCATTACAGGAAACCACTAAAAAGACATGAAAAGACTTGAAGTATACAGAGATATTAAAAACAAAAGGTACTGGGCTATCAACAGGAAATGATTTTCCATAGGCTAATGTTTGCTCCAACCAAACCTGGTCCAGCAAGTTAACTTCGTGGTCTCTGAGGTGAGAGTGCCAATTTAGTGCAGGTTTGTGGATAGTTTTTAAACCATGAAATTTTGGCTGCAACAAACAGGACTGAGCTGATCCAAATTAATTTCACTTGGGACTCTTAATCAATTTTGAGAGATGGTTTTTATTAAGATGCACAGGATTCCAGAGGTGAAAGAATTAACTATGCCACTACCTTATTTTTATGTTTCTATAATGAGGGCATTTAAGTGTAAACCACCATAGTGTGGGACTGAAGTCACATATAGGTCATACCAGGTTGACATGGTGGGTTCTCTTCCCTGAATGATGTTAGTAACTCTGTTGAGTTTTTAATAACCTGATAACTCTTGAGCCGTTTTCAGCAGCTAACCCTTGAATTATTGAATTCAGTTTCATAGTTTGTCACGTGGTTTGAAGTTATAACTTACGGGTTGCTAGTCTAATGACATAACCACTAAGCTAACTTATCCTCTGCGGTATCCCCATCTGAGGGATTGGGTGAACCATAGAAAGGTTATGACACAGAAAGAGGCCACACAGCCCATTTTGTCTGCACCAGCCAGAAAGTAAAGAGAAAGAAACTGGCTGCTCATTTTTAATCCCACTTCCCAGCACCTGGTCCATAACCTTGCAGGGTACAGCATTTCAGGTGCAGATCCAGGTACCTTTTAAATGAATTGAGCATTTCAGCCTCAACCACCAATTTAGGCAGCGAATTCCAGGTGCCCACAACCCTCTGGGTGAAAAGGTTTTTCCTCATGCCCCCTCTAATACTCCTACCAATCACCTTAAACCTATGTCCCCTTGTAATTGACTTCTCAGCTAAGGGAAACAAGTCTTTACTATCTAGGCCCCTCATAATTCTGTGTACCTCAATTAGGTCACCCCTCAGCCTTTACTGTTCTAAGGAAAACAACCATAGCCTATCCAATCTTTCCTCTTAGCTGCAATTTTCAAGCCTGGCTACATTCTTATACATCTCCTCTGTACTCTCTCCAGAGCAATTAAGTCCTTTCTGTAATGTGACCAGAACTGTACACAAAATTCCAGCTGTAGCTTAACTTGCGTTTTATACAGCTCCATCATTACATCCCTGCTTCCATATTCCAATTCTCAGCAGGTCCGACAGCATCTGTGGAGAGAGAAACAGAGTTGAGGTTTCGAGTCTGTATGAGTCAAAACCTCAACTCTGTATGCCATTTTCTGTTTTTGTTTCAGATTTCCAGCATCCGCAGTATTTTGCTTTGATTCATATTCAATACCTTGTCCAATAAAGGAAAGCATTCCATATGCTTTCTTTACCACCTCACCCACTTGCCCTGCCACCTTCAGGGACCTGTGGACATGCACTCTCAAGATCTCTCACTTCCTCAACCCCTCTCAATATCCTCCCATTTATTGAGTATTCCCTTGCTTTGCTTGTCCTCCCCAAATGCATTACCTCAGACTTTTCTGGATTGAATTCCATATGTCAGATGCAAATTTCCTAATCGTGTATCCCATATTTAAATCTGAATCACTAATATATGCAACAAACAGCAGGTGCCCCAACACTGAGCTCTATGGAACGCCACTGGAAACCAAAAACATCCATCGACACCATTACCCTTTGTTTCCTGTCGCTGAGCCAGTTTTGGATCCAACTCACCACCCTCCCCTGTATCCCATGGGATCTCACTTTTCTGACCAGTCTTCCATGTAGGACCTTGTCAAATGCCTTCCTAAAACCCCTGTAGACAACATCCACTGCACTACCCTCATCAATCCTCCTTGTTACTTCCTCAAAAACTTTTACTAAGTATTGCTGAAAAAAGACATTTTGTCGAAACTTTTCATCTTGCACTCATCAGGCCAATCACAAGAATACCAATGTCAGAGGAAGCAACAACTTTATACTGTAAGAGAAGAGAGTGCTGATTGTTTGGCAGGTGGACTCTGGTAGAGCGTTGCCATGAAGAATGCACTAGTTAATGGTGACTGACAGTCAACTGCCGAGCATTGTTTGAAATTTAAACCAGGCAGCTTGACTCTGGTCAAGGCATTACCGTGAGGAATGAACCAGAGAATAACTATCACTTATTTTGTTTAGCTGAAAGAGGCACAATGTCTGTACATGGCTTTTCTGCCTGTAAAGAACAGGGTCCTGTGTATTGATATATGTAGCTTCCAGTACACACAAATGTGCGCACTGCAAGCCCAACTGACAGTCTTAAATTGGTTGTCAGCGTAATTTTTAGCACACTGAGGATTGATTAGCAAACATTGTCCAATCACAGGAATCACATCTAATCTTGGAAACGGTGTTTTGAGTTTTGCAAACACGGACTGGTTGGGTACGGTCTGTACCTTGCCCATTGTGAACAGCGGAAGAGAAATACTGTTTGATACAATCCGCCAGTCTTTGGGACGTACGGCCTACACACCTTGCATCACACTGGCACTGAAATTCATATACCACATTATTCATTTGTATGATAGGCAGGACATCTTTTTGGCTTGATGGCAGCATCCTGTTAGTGGCGAATACCACTCGTGTTGCTACTGCATAATAGCAGTGTGAAGCAGCCGGCTTCACCTTTTGCTCAAGCATCCAACATTGGATGTGATTCTGCTATTGGACACCATTTGCTAAATGATTCTTAGTATTCCGCTATTGGACAACATTTACTAAATGATCCTTCATATCCCAATCTAGTTTAAACCCCCACCCCCCCAACAGCACTAGCAAATCTCCCTGCAAGGATATTGCTATATTTGTCCCAGTCCTGTGCAGATGTAGACTGTCCAATTTGTACAGGTCCCACATTCCCCATAACTGGTCCCAATGCCTCAGAAATCTGATGCCCTCTCTCCTACACCAGCTTGCCAGCCCCTTGTTCAATTTCTCCTATTTCTATACTCGCACATGAGTAATCCTTAGATTACTGCTTTAGAGGCATTGCTTTTCAACCTCCATCCTAGTTCCTTGAAATCTGCTTTTCCCCTTTCCTACCTGAGTCATTGGCACCAACGTGGACCACAACCTCTGGCTGTTCACCCTCCCCCAGGAGAATATCCTGCAGCCACTCCGTGACATCCTTGACCCTGGCACCAGGGAGGCAACATACAATCCTGGAGTCACTTCTGTGGCCGCAGAAATGTCTTTTTTTATTTGTTCATGGGATATGATTTATTGCCCATCCCTAATTGCCCTTGTTCAGGGAGCATTTAAGAGTCTGGAGTCACTTGTAGGCTAGACCAGGTAAGGACGGCAGATTTCCTTCTCTAATGGGCATTAGTGAACCAGGTGTGTTTTTATGACAATGGTTTCACAGTCAATAGACTTTCTTAATTCCAGATTTTCATTGGATTCAAATTCCACCACCTGCCGTGGTGGGATTCGAACCCAAGCCCCCAGAGCATTACCTCTGGGTTTTCCGATTACTGGCCCAGTGATGATACCACTATGCCATCGCCTCCCCCAACTAACAAATCCCCTTTCACTACTGTGCTTTCCCTCTTCTTCCTCTCCTCCTGCACAGCAGAGCTGCCTGTGGTGCCATAAACCTGGCTCTGACTGCACTTCTCTTGAGGAACCAACATGCTCACTGGCATCCAAACTGGAAAACCAACTGGTGAGTGGGACCCCTGAACTACCTGCCTAATTTTCTTGGACTGCTTGACGATCACCTATTCCCTTTCTGCCTTCAGGCTCCTAAGCTGTGATGTGTCCACCTCTCTGAATGTGCTATCCACATAGCTGTCAGCCTTGCAGATGCGCCACAGTGACTCCCGCCACCGCTCAAGCTCCGAAACCCGTAGCTCAAAGTTCTGCAGCTGGTGACGCTTCCTGCACATGTAGTTGTCTAGGACATTGGTATCGTCCATGACTTTTCACATATTACAGGACACACATTCCACACGACTGAGCTGTCCTGCAATGGCTTCAATTTATTTCCCATATGTTAACTTTATTTTACATTGGTTTACTTGTACTACTTTATTTTACCTGGCTTTGACTTAACTTTACTTCCCTATTGCTTGTGCTTCTTACAGAAATCTAAGTAGTTCCTTCTTTTAAAAAGAATGTGTTTTTCTAATTTTCAGCTACTTGAAGACCCTCCCTAACAGCAGTTTCTCACCAACCGATGAACTTATGTTTCTCCTGTGATGTCACTCTTGGATGTTTTCAAAATTCAGCTCTGCCGTGCAGCTTTTCAATTCCTGGTCCAGCAGAGAGCTTGATTAGCCTGCCCAAGTCTCTAAGAAGCTTAAAACTTAACAGTAAATTTAAATAAAATGCCAAATTGCAAGCAGCAGTTGTCTATAAGAGATTAACCCTTAAAATTTAAAATTTCATTCCTCCAAACTCGCAGTAATTCCATTTGCATGATGTAGTACGATGCATTGGCATACTTCTGGGACCTTTCATTTCTACATCCACCCTATTTGCAAAATAATCTGCCCTTCTACAAATCAAATTAAATATACTGTTAAAATACTCCGTAAGATTAATAGGCAAAATTTCTACAGCGCATATTTGTACTGTGATGCCCCTCTGTGATTTCTCAATTTTGGCTAGGCTACTAGGGAATGCTTTGTTGAGGTGGTATATCATGGAAAGAACTGCTTCCTGGCTTGCCCTGGATGTACCAGCAGCTGTTTCAGGTAATGCTGATGAGTGCTGGGAGCAGGTTGCCTGCCTGCTGCCTTGGCTGAGGAATGGCACATTATCCAGCTGATTACAAAATGAGATGTAACATTATACCAAAACCATTAACTCCCGCTTAGGTTTTAGATGTATGTTTTCCTTTCTTCTCTCATTCCACCCTGCCAGCACCCCACTAACACCTAGCCAAGTATATTCTGGCATAGGTTTATGGAAGTTACTATTAATAGTAGATGTGCTGTTCTTAACTTGCACAAGATGGTGAGGTATTTTCTCCAAGAATAGAAAATAATACTCTGTTTGCTGTTTGGTTATAAATTTGAGGGCTTTTAAAATTCATTTACGGGATGTGGACACCCCTGACTCAGCCTGTCCCTAATTACCCTTGATAAGGTGATAGTGAGCTGCCTTCTTGAACCACTGCAGTCTGTGTGGTGTAGATACACCCACAGTGCTGTTAGGGAGGGAGTTCCAGGATTTTGACCTAGCGATAGTAAAGGAACGGTGATGTAGTTCCAAGTCAGGATGGTGAGTGCCTTGGAAGGGAACTTCAAGGCAGTGGTGTTCCTATGTGCCTGCTCCGTTGTCCATCTAGATGGCAGCAGTTGTGGGTTTGAAAGGTGCTGCCTAAGGAGCCTTGGTGAGTTTCTGCAGTGCATCTTGTAAATGGTACACACTGCTGCCACTGTCCATTGGTGGTGGAAGGAGTGAATGTTTGTGGAAGGGGTGCCAATCAAGTGGGCTGCTTTGTCCTGGATGGTATCAAGCTTCTAGAGTGTTGTTGGAGCTGCACTAACCCAGGCAAGTGGAGAGTATTCCATCACACTCCTGACTTGTGCCTTGTAGATGGTGGACAGGCTTTGGGGAGTCAGGAGGTGAGTTATTTGCCACAGAATTCCTAGCCACAATAGTTATATGACTGGTTCAATGCAGTTCCTGGTCAATGGTAACCCCCAGGATTTTGATATGAATTTCCAAAGATTGTATAGCTGTGCCAGTCATGAGAGAAAATCTCTGCACACCATACAAGCATAAGGAAATGTTAGGAGAAGACCAACTGATCTATCTATCCTGCCTTATGTGGTTGTGGTGCATCATGCATTATAGTACAGACATTCCTCGCACACCCAGGGCTATGTAATCTCCCAGTTGAGGCAGAAAAGCAGGTTAAAAGCCCAGACCAATTGCAGAGGGGTGGAATCGGGAGAATTCCTCCCTGATCCCTTTATGATATAAAAAAATCCAAGAGGCTACATTAACCCTGATATATGTTAATAGTGTGCCTACCTATTGTATGATTTGATCTCTTGATTCAGTCAGAAGCAAATTCTATTCTTCCTTGAAGAAATACAATGAATCACTGTTCACCTCTGAGCTGGCAGCCTGTTCACAGGCATCGTATTCTTTTGGTAAGGAAGAACTGCCTAACATGCAACTTAGTTTTGCACTTGCATAACTTCTAAGTGCAACCCTTGGCTCTCAATCACCTACCTAGTTGAAATAAGTTGATCATATAACACAATCTAGTCTCTGTTTCACAAACTTCGATCAAAGTGGCCGAGTCTGTACTTCTTTAAAGTAAATATTCCCAGATCTTAAAGCCTATCTGGAAAGTTAAGTTTTTTTTAAACTGGAAATCAATCTCAGATTCAACTTGAAATCAGAAATTGAATGCAAATTGGGAAAATTTAAAGATATCAGTTGATTCTGTGAACAGTACAAAATGAGGTGGATGAAATGGCAAAAGAAATTTAATAATGAGAAAGTATGAAGTACTCCATGTAGAGGGAGAACATGGGCTTATAAGTACACTTTGGTTGTCAAAATTCTTAATTGAAGTTGAAAGACATCTTTGGGTGGTGGTAGATGTGTTTGTTAGTATGAGTGCTGTAGTGCTGTAACCAACAAAGCAAGCTTAGCTTTAACCAAATGAATAGCATACGAGTAGAGAATGTCATGTCAAAATAAATACTGCTGTGGCACACCTCGAGTGTGATATTTAGTTTTGATCACCAATTCAGACGGGAAACTTCTCTTGTTTTGGAGGAAGCTCTCGGGAGCCAGAAGGCTAATCCCCACTATTGAAAGACTGGAGTCTGTCTGGCTGGCTGAGCCTTGATATGCTAAAACATATTTCTCATCCTAATTTGTTTAGTGATCCGGCCATTATGTACTAATAAAGGAGCTGGGGATTTTTGATTGTGGTCAATATTTGCACAAATTTGGCAACTGAAAACTTTAACTGGCTGAAAACGAGCATGCTTTGGATTTTTTATTTCTGAAAATTGTTTTCCAGACATCTGTATGAGCGTATTGATGGCCGTGTGAGGGGAAATCTTCGACAGGCAGCAATAGATCGTTTCTCTAAACCTGACTCTGATCGTTTTGTTTTCCTGCTGTGCACTCGTGCTGGGGGTTTGGGTATTAACCTCACTGCTGCAGACACTTGTATCATCTTTGATTCTGATTGGAACCCACAAAATGACCTCCAGGTGAGATTTGTCTGTTGTTTTCTATATTGACTCTGTTTTCAGTTATATTTACGGAAGGTACAGTAATTTAATATAAGATGCTGCCTACTTAAGAGTTTTCTATCCCTCAGGCTCAGGCTCGATGTCACAGAATTGGGCAAAGCAAAGCAGTGAAAGTATACAGATTAATAACCAGGAACTCTTATGAAAGAGAGATGTTTGATAAGGCAAGTCTGAAACTTGGATTGGACAAAGCTGTTCTACAGTCCATGAGTGGAAGAGAAAATAGTGCCAATGGGGTATGTGTATTTATACATACTGTAGTCAGCTCAAATTCAGCAAATTTATCTGGCTTTTTGATTTATAAATGAATTGCGTTTAATATTGGGATCCATATTGAAATTGTGCAAAATATTCAGGTTCAGCAGCTATCTAAGAAGGAGATTGAGGATCTTCTTAGAAAAGGAGCATATGGGGCACTGATGGATGAAGAGGATGAAGGGTCAAAATTCTGTGAGGAAGACATTGACCAGATTCTCTTGAGACGTACTCACACAATTACTATAGAATCTGAAGGAAAAGGTTCCACTTTTGCAAAGGTGACTATCTTTAACCAAGTACAAGCATGTATGCATATATTGTTATATGTACATCAATGTACTCAGCATTGAGATATTTGGTAATAGTCTTTATGAAATAAATTCTCCTAACCAATGAGAGTTTTTTTTGTATAAATCTCTTTAGGCCAGCTTTGTAGCTTCTGGGAATAGGACAGATATTTCCCTTGATGATCCCAACTTTTGGCAAAAGTGGGCAAAGAAAGCTGAATTGGATATTGATGCAATAAATGGAAGGGTAAGCAATATGTTGTCATGTGAATTGTGTTAAAAGCATATAAACGTGTTTTTGCTCATGTGTACTTGTTCTGTTATAGAACAATTTGGTGATTGATACACCAAGAGTAAGAAAACAGACAAGACACTACAATGCTATTAAGGAAGATGAGCTAATGGAATTTTCAGATTTGGAGAGTGAGTCTGAAGAAAAGACTGGAAAGCCCCCCCGTAGACCACAAGACAGGTCCCACGGTTATCCAAGAACCGAGTGTTTTAGAGTAGAAAAGAACCTGTTGGTATATGGGTGAGTAAATGGCAGAACATATTTGTGTAAATTTTCTGATAACTCTCAAGTTGTACTTTATTTTCTGACTGTGAATTTATTGAGAATCCACAAAACCTGCTTCTAAGACTTTGGCGCTTCTCTTAAAGCAACGTAACTAGGAGTTCAATCAACTGTTTATCCCAATTTTCACTTTCTCCTGAGGAAGTACTTTCTCTGAAGACCCAGTTGAAATTTTAAATTGCATGTGTGAATTTGAACCTGTCATTCTGTGACATGTTGCTCTAGTTCATTTTCATCAAAGATGTATGTTAGAAAAAATGTCATTTTATCCTTCTCAGAGCTCAAATATGGCAGATATGTATGTAAGCTGTTCCTCCTCAAATTGAGTGGTTCTCTATTTATATATTCTCTTATACTGGATTAAGTCTTAGGTACCTGTAAGACTACTGCCACTTAGCTTAGTTCATATGGTGTGGAACTGAGTATGATAGTATTGGGGTAGTGGTAGAGTAGAGCAGGCACGAAGATTGCTCATGCGACAATGGATGAGGTGTAACAAAACTTCACTTATTTGCTTGCGCAATTTGGCAGTTGTATGCACTCAAGGTGCATTTAATACTGCCAAAAGTTAGCAGTGTTAAAATTCCCTCTATTGCCCAGGTCATCCAAACGTACTGCAAAATATAGTGATCCACACATGCATGGCAGGACTAGATGGTCCTATGCTCCTAACATGAGCTATAAATTTTAGGCCAAGCAGTACAAATCTAGTGCACAAAAAGCATCTTGCCCTCTCCCTCCCTTCCACCTCTCCCGCTACTTACCTGTTCCCCACTTTCTCACTCTCAACCTTCCATTCAAATGTATGAGAATATTAAAAACACAACATAAAGACCAATAGGTTCATTGAGCCTATCCCATTTAGTTGAGATTCCTTATGCATCACAATACCCACACAAAGCAATGAAATTACTGGTCCTACTGGACAAATCTTCAGGGCCAGTCCGTTTACACCCCAGTGTTTTAAAAGAAGTAGATGAGAACATTTGTAGATGCCCTAACAATCTTCTAAAGCTCTCAATTTGGAAACCATTCCAAATATTGCATGTCACTCCACTATCTAAGAAAGATGAATGAGGAAAACCAAGGAACTACAGACCAGTTAGCGTAACAGCTGTTGAGAATTTGCTAGAGACTATAATTAAGGACAGGGTGACCCCACCTTAAATTTTCAGCTGCTCAGAGAGAACCTGAATCAATTTGTGAAGGGTAGGTCATGCTTATCAAATCTGATTAAAGAATTGACTAAAGCTGTGCGCAGGTGAATGTCTATGGATGTTTTTTATATGGACTTACAAAAAGCATTTATTAAAGTCCCTTGTAAGAAACTGTTTGCAAAAGTTGAAGCACGTGAATTGAAGACAAATTAGGAAATTGGCTATCCAGAAGGAGACAAATGTTACTAGTGGCATCCCACAAGGATCTGTGCCCTAATTATTTGTTTTATTCATTAACAATATAAATGATGGGATAGAAAGCCACATAACCACATCTTCTGATAACACAAAGATCGGTAGCATTGTAAGCAGTGTAAAAGAAAGTGTAAAATTACAAGAGATATTTATAAATTGTAAATAGGCAAAACTTTGCCAAATGGATTTCATAGGCAAATGTGAGCTCATCCATTTTGTACTTTAAAACGGATATAATAGTGAAAACCTAGATACTGTGAAGGTGCAAAGAAACTTGGAGATCCAAGTACATAGGTGATTAAAATGTCATGAACAGGTACAGAAAATAATCAAAAAGGCTCATGGCCTTTACGTTATGAGACCTAGAATACAAGGGGAAGGAAGTCATGTTTCAACTGTACCTCGCTGGAGCACTGAGACTAGATCTGGGAACCACACATTAGGAAGTAAATATGTACCTTTGAGGGAGTGCAACATAGATTTGCTGGAATAATATCTGGGCTCCAATGGTTAAGCCAGAAGGAGAGATTACACAACTTAGAGTTGTATTCCCTGGAAGTTAGAAGGTATGGGGCTGATTTGATTGAAGATTTCAATATACTGAGAAAGAGGATAGATTGGGAGAAACTTTTGCCTCTAGTTGGGGAATTTGAGACTGGGGGGGCACAGTCGAAAATTACAGCCAGGCATTACAGGAGACAAACTAGAAAACACTCCCTCAAGAATAGGGTAATAGAAATTTGGAACATGCTTCCACATCCAACAGTTAATTCTGGCTTGATAGTTAATTTTAAAACTGAGAAGGATAGGTTTTTGTTTGCCAGAGTTGTTAGGGAATATGGGGCAAAGGCAAGTATGTTTTCGGTCATAGATCAGCATAATCTCACTGGTACAATAGGCTCAAGGAGCTAAATGGCCTATTCCTCTTTTGTTTCCATGTATTAGGTTGGGAGAGGAGAAAATCAGATAAACCAACTAGGGGAACAAAATCTAGAAGATTGCTGTTTGGACCCTTTAGGTGATCAAAACTTGTTGAGGGGACCACATTGACCCTGATGTGTGCTATGGTTTGATCACTACCCCAGCCAGAAACCAGTCGAACTAACTCTTTTAAAGTATACAGCAAATCAGTGATAACCACAAGTTGACTACTGTCCCACTGGTCCGCTGTTATCTTGGGCCAGAATTTTTACCATGTTGGGCGAGTGCTATGGGTGGGCCGGATAGCAGTAGTGAAGCTGACCGCTGCCCGCGATCGGGCCCTGGCATTGATTTCACACTGGCTGGCCAATAAATGGCCAGCCAGCATGCAACACATGCTACAACGCTCAGTGCTGCCGGGGTGGGAGGGGGGCAAGCGCCGAAGTGTGCGCAAGTGCGAGCAATGAAAGCTCCCTGAGGCACAAAGCTGCCTCGGAGCTGAAGATTTAAAAACACAAAAAAGAATTACAACTGTTAAAAACATGTCCCATCATGTGACTCTGTCACATGAGCAGGGACATGTTATGAATGAAATTTAAAATTCTTTATTGAATTTTTAAGTGCTGTTGGAAACCTCATCCCACCTGTGGATGAGGTTTCCTAAAAAAAAACCAAAGGCCATTTGGCCTTTTCACCTGCCCGCCAACCGTAAGGTCGGACAGGTAGTGAAAAATTTCAGTTGATCGTTACTTTAATGGTCCTAATAGGCCTGTTAATTGTCAGCGGGTGCGCTGCTGACTTTCGTGCACACCAGCCAACCAAATATCTCGCATCATTTTACTCGCAAGCGCCTGCGCGCTCAGCGTAAATTTCTGTCCTTGGAAAAGAACCACCTAATATTCAACCCAGTTCCACTCTTAGGCAGCTTGTAAATGTGACCACTTCTACTCTAATCTATCCAGTTGCTATAATTGTAAACACACACTACTTCCTTCGTTATTTTATAAACCTTGATCAAATCATCTTTCAGTCTAAGTTTTTTAACATGCACAGATCCAGCTCTTTAAGCCTATCTGTATAGCTAAAACATTTTAAATTAGTAATCAAGCTTGTGGCCCTCTGCACCCTTTTGAAGGTTTCAGTATCCCGCAAAGGGACCAAAGGTCGATGCTGTATTCGAACTGAGGCTAAGTGTAGTACAAGGACAAAGTGGTAAGTTTTGTTTTGTAGTGAATTGATCTGTGAATACAACCCACAATGAAGTTTGCTTTGGCTATAGCTTCACAGCACCAATCATGAATCATGCTTGCTTGGAAAGGCATTCAGGGAGAGCTTGGTGAGCAGACTGCTTGTGTGAATTGAGAGAGCAAGAGATGGAGAAGAATATCTCCATGAATAGGAGGATGGAAAAGTGCTTCAGTATCACTGTGACAATTCTTGAAACAAATTTAAAATATTTTAACAACCTAATTTAGCCCAAATCCCTGCATGTGCCCACAGAAATGTTTCTTAAGAGATGGGGAGTAATTCCTCCCATTTTTGCCACAATCTCCCAACTATTTAATTTGTTAGATGTACCTGCAGTTTATGACACCTGTACCAAACTGCATTGCGTATAACTGTTTCAGGGCTGTTTCAAAACTGTCAGTTTTACTGTAGCTTGTTTCAAGGAAAGGCGGTCATTGATGCTTTAAAGGTTGGTAATAATGTAATGTTACACTGGAACCTAGATTTTCTGTTACTTGCTGGCAGTGGGCAAAAACAAAGCTGCTGTTTTGGGGCTCACAAGGAATAATCTTGTGGTAGAAATGCACCAAAATTGTAGAATGAAATTAGTGGTTTGAGAACTGAAGAAACATCATATTTCTGAATCTCATGAAAACCCATATCTTTTCTATCACATTGCTAAAGCAACTAATCACAGTTCTTTTTCAGTAGATCTATACAGTAAGCTTGGTATCTTCCTGGTTAGCAAATTTCACATCCCCAATGCTAGATCAGAGGAACATCTTTTAATACAGTAAATACTCCAAGGCACTTTACAGAAGCAGATTGGACAGTCAACAGTAGTAGAAGAATTTGACGATGCTGTCAGTAGCCACCTCCAAGAGGCAGGTGTTGAAGTTTTTCAAGATAGACGAGTGGATGGGTTTACAGTGAGCTTTGAGTCTGGTCCCCAAAACTTAGGGCAAATTGGAGTAGGATGGTTGATGCAGTAAATAAAAGAAGCATATACAACATACATCCATATATGGGGTTAGAGAAGATAGCAAAAGTGGTATAATGCATGGTGTAGACAAGACAAGCGGTGAGGCAGCCCTAGGATTCATTGGCATGCATGTGGAAATTGACAGTGCATTTTTGGATAATGTTGCCAAGTTGCACCAGGCAAATGAGCATTGGGGGACAGTGCCAAGGGGTTACCAGTGATAATAGTACAGGAATGGAAAGCAAAGCAATTCCAGGTGATTCTATTGGCTACGACTGAACAGATGAAAATAGGAACTAGGCAGTCTCACCCAGCTGGACATTGGTGAAGAGACATTGGAGGAGGGCGTGATTGACTGTCAAATGCTGCCAACAGGTCAAGGAGGACGTGGAGGGGATAGGTTATCTTTGTCACAGTCACATAGGATGTGATTTGTGACTTTGGTGGGAGCTATTTCAGTATTGTCGTACTGTTGGAGTGATTCACACAGGGAGTTCCCAGAAAGGTTGGGACAGTTTTGGCAAGCAGCAACAGGTTCAAGGACTTTGGAAAGGAAAGACAGGTTGGAAGTGAGTTGGTGGTTAGCAAGGAGGAAAGGGTCAAGTGTTAGTTTTTTTGAGGAAAGTGGTGATGACAGCAGGTCTGAAAGATAGAGAATCGTTAACAATGTCAACCAACAAGGAAGCCAGGAAGTAAGTTTTGGTCAGCAGTTTAGTGCAGGCCTGTCCAACCTCTCTCTTTCTCACGCACAAACACTCAGATACGCACACAAATACACCCCTCTCCCTCCCTCTCTTTCTCGCGCGCGTGCGCGCCGGCACTCACACATGCATGCAGGCACTCTCACATTCCCACGCACCCTTTCCCGCGAACTAACACACACACCCTCGTGTACACGCAGACTTTCGCTCTCGCATACTGTCGCTCTCACATACATACATCCCACATGCACGGGGGCGCGCGCGTGCATACTCTCTCTCTCCCTCTCCCCCTCCCCCGCCCCCTCTCTCTCATATGCATGGGCGCGCACGCTCTCTCCCTCTCGCACACTCCGCATGCACGCAGATACTCCTCGTATACAGTCTCTCTCACCTCTCACATACTCTCTCTCACTCTCACACACTCCACATGTACACATGCAAACTCGCACGCTGACACACACACTCTCCTTGTACACAAACACTCTGGCGGGCCTCTTGTGTGCCTGCACACACACTCTCATTCCCACCCACCTTCGCACTCGTGCGCACACCTACACTCCCACATACCTGCGCCCTCTTGGGTGTCCATGCACACACTCCCACCCACCTGCGCACACTCCTACCCAACTGCACACTCCAACCTACCCATGCCCCCTCGTGTGCACACTCCTTCTCACCCATGCCCTCTTGTGTGCACACACACTCACACATATTCCCACTCACCCACACGTTCTCGAGTTTACACACACACCTTCTGTTACACACATGCACGCTAGTCCTCACTCCTGCGCTCTCGTCTGCTCGCACTCTCACTCTCACCTGCCCGACCTTTCACCCATTCAGCCGCTCGCCTGCCCAACCCCTCAACAGCCCCGGTGTACAGTCCCAAATTCTCATTCGCTCTTACATGTCCTTGTATACATACATGCACACATCCCTTTCACGTGTGCGCGCACACACTCACTCTCACACCCCTCATGTACACACACTCACTCTCTCACACAAGCATACTCACACACTCTCATGCCCCTCGTACACATGCACTCACACCCAGATGTGCTAAACCAAAGAGTAGAGACAAAGCAAGAGACGTGAATATTAATATGGGAAATAATAGACTGTGATAGGAAGTGGTGGAGAGTAGAATTCTAAGAGTAAATCAGCAGGTAAGGCTAGATGCTACAAAAATAAAAGGACAAAACTAAAGTCTCTGCTTCTAAACACAGGTAGCATTCAAAACAAAACAGATGAACTGATGGCGCAAATAGAAATAAATAAGTACATTATGATAGCCATTACTGAGACATGTCTACAGGATGACATAGATTGGGACCTGAATATTGAAGGGTACTTGATATTTAGGAAGGACAGGAAGTTATGAAAAGTTGGCGAGGTGACTCTGTTAATTAACGATGGTATTAGCACTTTAGAGAGGGGTGACGTGACCTAAGTTCAAGAAACCAGGATTCAGAAGTGGTTTGTGTTGAGATGAGGAATTATAAAGGCAGGAAGTCACCTGTGGGAGTGGTGTAGAGGCCCCCTAATTGTAACTACACAGTAGGACAGGGTATAAAAGAAGAGATAATGGGAGCTTGCCAGGGAGGTACAACAATAGGCATGGAGAATTTTTATCTACATATAGACTGTAAAAGTCAGGTGGGCAAATATAACGTAGATGAGATCATAGAATGGTTTCGGGATAGTTTCTTAGAACAGCACGTCCCAGAGCCAACCAGAGAGCAGCTATGCTATACCTGGTATTGAGCAACAAGGTAGGATTAATTAATAACCTCCTAGTGAAGGCACCCCTAGGTAGCAGAGATTATAATATGATTGAATTTTACGTTCATTTTGAAGGTGAAACGAGTGCATCCGAGACTTGTATTTTAGACTTAAATAAGGACAATTATGAGGGCATGAAGCAGAGCTAGCTAAAGTGAACTGGCACATGAAATTAAGGGATATGTCAATAGCAGTTCAGCGACAGACATTTAAAGGGATATTTCAGAATACACAATATATATATTCCAATGAGAAAGAAAAATTCCAAGAGGAGGGCCCACCATCCGTGGATAACTGAAAAGTTCAAGCAGCATCAAACTTACAGAAAAATTATATAATTACGCAATGACAGGTGGCAGGTCAGAAGATTGGAAAGAATATAAAGAATGACAAAAAGATTAATAAGGAGGGAAAAATTAGAGTTTGAGAGAAAGCTAGCTAGTAATATAAAGACGAATACTAAGAGTTTCTGGAGATATTTAAATAAGAAAAGAGTTAACAAAGTGAGTCTTGGCCCTTTAGAGAGTGTGTCTGGGGAATTGATAATAGAAAGTAGGGAGATGGCAGATGAATTGAACAAGCATTTTGCTTCATAGAGGACGCAGATAACATCCCAGAAATAGCTGTAAATCTGGAAATGGTAGGGAGGGAGGAACTTGGGGAAAATTACAAACACCAGGAAAGTGGTTTTGAGCAAATTGTTGGGGCTGCAGGCTGACAAATCCCCAGGTCTGGATGGACTTCACTCTCAGTTCTTGAAAGAAATGGCTGGTGAAATAGTTGATGCACTGGTTTTAATTTTCCAAAATTCCTTAGATTTGGGGTTCCATTAGATTGGAAAATAGCAAATAAAATTCCTTTATTCAAAAAGGGAGGGAGACAGAAAGGAGGAAACTACCAGCCAGCTAGCCTAACATCTGTCTTAGGGAAAATGTTAGAATTTATTATTGAAGATGTTATAGCAAGGCACTTAGAAAAATTCAAGGCAATCGGGCAGAGTCAACATGGTTTTGTGAAATGAATATCATGTTTAACCAGTTTATTGGAGTTCTTTGAAGGAGTCACATGTGCTATGGATACAGGAGAACTGGTGGATGTACTGTACTTAGATGTCCAGAAGGCATTTGATGAAGTGCCACATCAAAGGTTATTGCAGAAAATAAAAGCTCATGGTGTAGGGGATAACATATTGGCATGGATAGAAGATTGGTTAGCTAACAGGAAGCAGAGTTGGCATAAATGCATCTTTTTCTGATTGGCAGGATGTGACGAGTGGTGTGCCACAGGGATCACTACTGGGCCTCAACTTCTTACAATTTATATAAATGACTTGGATGAAGGGACCGAAGGAATGGTTGCTAAATTTGCTGATGACACAAAGATAGGTAGGAAAATAAATTGTGACGAGGATGTAAGGAGGCTACAAAGTTACATAGGTTAAGTGAGTGGGCAAAGATCTGGCAAATGGAGTATAATTTGGGCAAATGTGAAATTGTTCATTTTGGCAGAAAGAATAGAAAATGAACATATTATCTAAATGGTGAAAGGTTGAGGAGCTCTGAGATTGAGGGATCTGAGTGTCCTGGTGCATGAATTACAAAAGGTTAGTAGGTACAGTAGGTAATCAGGAAAGCTAATAGCATGTTATCATTTATTGTGAGGGGAATTGATTACAAGAGTAGAGAGGTTATGGTTTAGTTGTACAGGGCATTGGTGAGACCACATCTGGTGTATTGTGTATAGTATTGCTCTCTTTATTTAACGAAAGATGTAAATGCGTTAGAAGCAGTTGGGTTTACTAGACTAATACCAGAAATTGGTGGGCTGCCCTTTGAGGAAAGGCTGGACAGGTTAGGCTTGAATCCACTGGAATTTAGAAGAGTAAGAGGTGACTTAATTGAAACAAGGGGTCTTGACAGGGTGCAGGTGGAGAGGATGTTTCCTCTTGTGTGAGAATCTAGAACTAGAGGTTACTTTTTAAATATAAGGGGTTGCTGATTTAAGCGAGAGATGAGAAATTGTTCCTCTCAGGGCAGTGAGTCTTTGGAACACTCGTCTTCAAAAATATTTTTGAGGCAGAGCTAGATAGATTTTTGATTAACAAAGGGGTGAAGGGTTATCGGGGTAGGCAAGAATGTGGGGTTGAGGTTATATTTAGATCAGTCATAATCTTATTGAATAGCAGAGCAGACTCAAGGGACCGAGTGGCCGACCTCGTCTAATTCATATGTTCACTGTCTCCCATGCACACACTCTCACCCCTCGTACACGCACACATGCAAATGCACTCGCTCTCTCGCACACCCCACCCCCCACATTCACACCACTATACATACACACACACACACACACACACACACACACACACACACACACCCTCATGCATACCCGCCCGCCCCTCAGGCACGCCTGACCCTCGGCCCCCCACACCCCTCCTCCTCCCCACAAGACCACCACCGCCTCCCACCCCCACCCCCACCAATCCCCCTTGTCCTCCCTCGACCCCGCTCCACCATCCCGATCGCCCTTGTTTGCCTGCCCTGCCCCATCCTGCTCACCCTGCCCCCCCAATCACTGCCTTCCCCCACAGTACCCCCCGCCCTCCCATACCCATTTCGCCTCCCTCCCCCATCCCCTTTGCTATCTCCCCACCCCCGCCGCTGCCGCCTTCACTGTCTCTCGCCCTCTCCCCACGAGCCCCCTGCCCTCCCCACAAGCCCTCCCCCAATCCCCATTATCCTCCCCCGGCCCCCCAATCCCGCTTGTACTCGCCCCACCACCAACACCCGCCCTGCCCCGCCCCATCCCCACCGCCTGTCCGCCCGCCCTGCCCCGCCCCATCTCCACCACATGCCCTGCCCCGTCCCCACCGCCCAGTCTCCCCGTCCCGTCCCACCTACCCTCCCCGCGCCCATCATCCCCATTCCGCTCGCTTTCTCCCACCCATCCTGCTCATCCTGCCCCCCCCATCCCTCCCTTCCACCCACTTTCCCTCGCGCCACCCTCCCCCCATCTCGCTCGCCCTCCCCCATCCCGCTCGCCCTCCCCGCCCCGTCCCATCTACCCTCGGCCCGCTTGCCCTCCCCCCGCCCGTCATCCGCATCCCGCTCACTTTCTCCCACCCATCCTGCTCGTCCTCCCTCCCACCCACTTTCCCTCACCCATCCCGCCCTCCCCCCCCCCCCCCCCCCCTCCCCCCCCCCAGCACGCCCTCCCCGCCTCCCACATCCCGCCCGGCCTGTCCCCACCACCCACCCGCCCTGCCCTGCCCCACCTACCCTTGGCCCGCTTGCCCTCCCCTGTCCCTCCCCCCACCCGTCATCCCCATCCTGCTTGCTTTCTCCCACCCATCCCGCTCGTCCTTCCCCCCGCCAATCCCGCTCATCCTTCCCCCCCCCATCCCGCTCGCACCGCCCCATCCCGCTCTCCTCACATCGCCGACCGGCCCGCACACCCACTCACCCCCTGCACACCAGCCCGTCTCACTCCTCCATCCACCGTCCCACACCACCCTCAACCCGGCCACCTGCAACCACACACCCACCCGCCTAGCCCCCTTACACAGCACAAGGAGCTGTAGAAATGTTTATAAGTGGCCTGAGGAAGAAGGGGGACAACAGGAGAGCAAATCCAAAGTTAGTCAGTTATGAAGCAAGTGTTGGGGTCTCAAGCAGCTTCCTGCGCCCCTCCCTCCACCCATTTTGTGGGCAGATAGATGTACAGTCAAATCAAATGAACTACTTTGACAAGTACACTGCTGATCTCAATTACAACTGGATCTCACGCCAAATGTTTTGTGCATCTGCCACTGACATGCAACATTGATCACAGGACATCAATTTGACACGAGTATTTGCACTGGCTCAATCCGCTCTTGCACGTGAGAGAACATAATATTTTGCTTAGAAAAGAACCCAAGAATCTGTGCGGATCTTGTAATGGGACAAGATATTTAACTAGTTTTCATGCTATGCAGTATGGACATTGCCATCTTGAAACTGCAAGATTTTTGCAAGGCTTAATTTTTATGTGGTGGGCCCAATGTAGCCTTGTACTTTAAAAGCAAGAAACGTAATTCTGCAAGTGTACTATACCAAGTAATCAATTGTACAATTATTGGCCCAATTCATACTTCGCTTTAGATTGGTATAAACTGGTGTTATTCTATCATTTTTTGGTCACAGAAACTTGACATTTGTGTTGGACAATAGGTTCATATTGGGATGGAAATGAAACAAATTGGGCAAACAAATTCATGGGAAGGTTTATTCAGATAAAATTAACTTCACATCAACCAGACAAAGCTTATGTTAAGCTTATCATGTAAATTGGGTTGGAGGTTGCAGATTGAAGCCTTACTGTGGATGTGAATGAGCACACAATCACACTGGCACCCCAGGCCGGTATGAATGGAGCGTTGTGGTGTCAAAGGTACCATATGTCAGCGAAACGTTAATTCGAGACCCCATGCTACACAGATTGATGTTTTTAAAACATAAGTCTCATGGTGCTATTTGAAGAGGTGCTGCCTCCTCATCCTGTCTCTTTCTCCCTGTCCCTCCCCCTCCTCCCCTCCCTCTCTTCTCCCTCCCTTTCTCCCTCTCTCCTTCCCCTCTGCCTCAGTGTCCCCCGGACCGCCACCCGCCCTCAATTTCTCTTCTTGCTTGTTCTTCTCCCGATCCCCCATTCCTTCCTCCCCCTGGTCCCTTTTACCCTTGCTCACCATGTTTTCTTTCCCTTTCCATCTGGCTTTCTCTTTCAAAATAGCTGCTTTATCAGCAAAATTGGCCTAGATATCTGGCTATATGTATAAGCTAACTATTGAATTTCAAAGAGTTCACAAAAGTTTACTTGACTAAAGCTATCGCTACATTTTTTACCCTTAGTTGGGGCCGATGGAGTGATATACTGTCACATGGACGTTTTAAACGACAGTTGACAGAACACGATGTGGAGACCATCTGCCGTACTATCCTTGTGTACTGCTTGAACCATTACAGAGGAGATGAAAAGATCAAAGGATTTATATGGGATCTGATTACTCCTACTGAGGATGGACAGACTCGAGCTCTGCAAAACCACTCGGGTATTTTTGAATTCTTTACTATAACAATGGTTTATTGATATGCAAAGGAAAAATTAAGTGCAATTTTCTCTGTGTCCTGAAACAGTGAAAACAATATGCCGATGAGTAAAAATAATTGGAAGCTTTAAGTATGATTGAATACAAATGATAGAAGATGTCATTTTGTAAATTTCAGCAAAGGCAACATAATTACATAGGAACAGGAGAAGGCCATTTAGACTCTTGAGCCTATTTTGGCTAACATTCACTGTCAGATCATAGCTGATCTCTTCCTCAATTTCATTCATCCGCCTTTGATTCATCTCCCTTGATATCCTTACCTAACAAAAAGCCATTGATTTTAGTCTTGAAAATCTGAGTTGACCCAGTAACCACAATATTTTGGGGTGGGAGCCCAGATTTCCACTATTTTTAGTGTAAAAATAGGTGCTTTCTCATTTCGCTCCTAAATAGCTTATCTTTAATTTTAATATCGCACCCGCTTGTTCTGAATTCCCCCACAAATGGAACTAGTTTCTCTGTACCTAACCTCTCAAATCTCTTCTTAATTTTAAAGACCTAGATTAGATTGTCCCCCTCAAGCTTAGTTAAGAGAATACAAACTACTTTATGCATCCCGTCCTCTCAATTTAACCCTTCAAATCTTGGTATAATGATAAATCCATGCTATAAGTTCTTCCAAGGTCAATATATATTTCCTGAGGTTCAGTGACCAAAACGGAACACAGTATTCCAGCTGGGGCCTGACCAAGCATCAGTTGAAACATCACTTCTAGTTTCTAATCAAAATCCTTTTAAAAGAAAGACTAGCATTCCAATGCCTTATTGATTACATTTTTGTACCTGTACGCCATCTATTAGAGGTTTATGGATATGGACAGGTCTAATCTCTTTGCTTCTCCACAGTTACTGATCTTGCCATTAAACAATTCTAATTTGTCTTTTTCTGATCTAAGGTGGATGACTTCACATTTTAAATACTGCACAGTCCTGACCTCTGTATACAAAAAGGATATAGAAGCAAAGGAGATGCAGCAAAAAAAAAAAAATAAGGGTTATACCAGAACTGAGGGGTTATAACTATCAGGTCAGACTGAACAGATTGGGGAAAAGAAAGGCTGAGAGGTAATCTTACAGAGGTCTTTAAAACTACAGGTTTGATGGGGTAGATGTCGAGAATATTTTTCCACTGGTGTAGAGGCCTAAGCTCGGACCATAAATAAAAAGCTTGCAATAAACTCAATAATAAATTTTGGTGAAACTCCTTTACCCATCTGGAGTATTTCATCCAGCTTTGGTCACTAAACTTCAGATAATATACCTCGACCTTGGAGAGGGGGTGCAGCATGGATTCATCAGAAATGTATCTTAAAAGGTTTAAATCACAAGGACAGGATGCATAAAATTGGTTTCTTTTCTCTCGGGTTGAGAATGTTGAGGCCTTAAACAATCGAGGGATTCAGTTAAACATTGTGAAGACAGAAACCATTATTTTCAGGCCCTGCCAAATCTCCATTCACTGGCCACTGACCCCATCCTACTCTTTTGCAACTGCCTGAGGCTAAACCAGACTTTGCAACCTTGGTGTCATATTTGATCTAGAGATGACCCTCTGACCACACATTTACAGTATCACGAAGACTGCCTGTTTTTAAGTCTAACATTGTCCAACTCTGCTCTGCCTGAGCTCAACTGCTGCTGAAACCCTCATTAGTTAGCCCTAGACTTTAATTATTCCAGTGCATTCCTGGTCAATCTCTGTAAACTCATTCTGTTGTGTTCTAACTCTCACCATGTCCTGTGCACCTACCACCCCTGCACTTGCACTGCACTTTCAGCAACACCTTAGTTTTAAAACTGTAATCCTTGTTTTCAAATTCCTCTGTGGTTTTGCCCTTCTCACCTCTGTAACCACCTACAGCTCTCCAACCGTCATCTGACCTTCTCCAATTCTGGCTTCTTGAGTATCCCCGTTTTTAATTGCTCCACCATTGGCTGTCGTACCTTTAACTGCATAGACACTAAGCTCTGTGATGCCTTCCTTAAACCTCCCCTTCTGTCTACCTCTCTTTCCTCCTTTTAAAGCAATCCTTGAAACATACCTCTGATCAAATGTTTGATCATTTGCCCTAATATCTCCCACATGGTTTGCTGTTGAATTTTGTTTCATAACACTCCTGTGAAGTGCCTTGGGGATGTTTTACTATGTTAAAGATGCTATATAAATACAAGTTGTTGAGGGTGGTTCGGATATGGAACTTGGAGCGATTGAAGTGAGTGGCATTGATGCATTTAAACAGAAGCTGATAATGTGAAAGAAAAAGGAATAGAAGGATATACTGATATGGTTAGATGAAGTAGGGTGGGATGAGGTGAGTGTGGAGCATAAATGCTGGTTTGGACCAGCTGGGCCGAATTGCCTGTTTTGTTTTGTGCTGTAAATTCTTTGTAACTCCATCTGCCATAGTTAGCTGACAGGAGCATTTTCTTAATACTAAAGAAATTTAACTAACTGATAACCTTAATTATTAACTTCAAAGCCAGATTCTTTTGGTGTAGCTGAATGTAAAAAAAAAACTATTGTAATCTAAATGTGGTAGAATTAATCAGCAGCAGGCATATCCCTAAATCAAATCAGGCCGCTCACATGTCATTGTTTTAAATGCAATTACCAAAAGCCATCACTATAAGCACAAGTATACTGTAAATTGTTGAGATGTTTGGATTGTCTACAATTTAAGCAGCCTGGGAACTGAGTGGAAGCAGTCAAGGACTGGACCATGCCTCTTCACTTCCAAGGAAAATTGCAAGTCAAATGAGGGGTTTTTTTTGGTGAAAAATTCTGGCTTTATTTAATTAATAAAAATTAAGCTTGCCTTAACCATATCTGATTACTGTCTCTCTTTAATTAACTACTTTTATGATAATTCTGAAATGCTAGTTTACAGGCCTACTACTACATACTTATATACAACTTATATAGTGCCTTTATTGAAATGAAACATCTCAAGGCACTTCACAGGAGTGAATCAAAATATGACACTGAGACACATGAGGAAATATTAGGTCAGATGATCAAAAGCTGTTATTAGAAATTAGTCTTCTAATCCCATTCCTCATTCCAAACCCTGTTTCCATTTCACTTAAAATGTATTTTCATTAAAATTTTGTTTACTTGATAGCCTGCTCTTAATTTAAAATTTATTTCCATGGATTTATTTCTCTGAGGCCTATTCCGTAACCCTGCTAAATCTCCTGGGCTCCTCAGTTTCGGACTCACTCCTTTCCAAGTTTTGGCTTTGCAGAACAATATGGGACTGCTTCTCTGCTGCTGCCCTTCCTGACTCTTGTCACTGAAAAGCGCTATTTCGATTGTTGGCTGTGAATTAAATTATACTATTTCTCAGACAATCATATCCTTCCCAGCAAGTTTCAGGTGCTTTTTGTTTTCAGTTAGATGGGCACATTTGGAGGGATGGGGTAGAACAAAGAGAAAGCAGGGCACAGAGAGAAGAAAATTGAAGACAAATATTGAGAAAAGATAGGACACCAAGACGGAGATAATTATCAATGGGGAAAAAAGCAAGAGATGGCATGAGATTCCCACTATAATGGACAGAAATGGGTAGAAGGACAGAGAGCTTAAGAACAGGTAAGAGAAATAAAAAGGTGAGAGAAATCAACAGGACAGAGATGAAGGTCAGTGCAGACCGATGTTATAAGATAGAGTTCAGGCAGACGGATCTCAAAGGCATAAAGGAGAGAGACACAAATCAGATAAATCTTACAACTGACTTGTACATCTGGTGATGAGGTGAGAGATCCGATCAAGAAATGAACAAATTACAGGCAGAATGATGGACAAACAAAAATCAGAGGTTCAATCATGAATAATGCTACAGGAAACATATTAGTTTATAAAACAGTGAAGATTAAAATGATTGTGATTTATTTTGTCTCTGGAATTTGAAAATTATTAGTTATTGTTTGTGCAGTATTTGATTAAAGGTTTGGGGCTGATTTATCCATTTTCTGAGCTAATAATTGTTATATTTTTGCTTAAACAATAGGTTTGTCTGCACCAGTGCCTAGAGGGAGGAAAGGAAAGAAAGTTAAAAGCCAGTCCACTCAACCATTCATGAAAAATGCAGATTGGCTAGTGAACTGCAACCCAGATATTTTGCTGCATGATGATGGCTACAAGAAACACCTGAAACACCACTGCAACAAGTGAGTTGAACCATAACCCTATTATAAACTTTGCAAGCAGAAAAAATGTCAAATTCAAGTAAGGAACTCAGAAATTTCCCATTTATTTTTCTAAACTTGACAGTTCAAGGCATTTTGCTCATACTTGTATACAATTCATATGTATTTATGGTTAGTATTTAAAAAGTGCTTTCATATTTAGGGTACATTAAGTTTCTGCTTGAAAAGCCTTGTTTTCAATAAAAGGTGTAAAATAGGCCATTGTTTGTAGTGAGACATTTGAAATTAGATTTTGCATATCTATCTTTTTCAGCTACTAATGTGGCTGCTCATTATTCTAAACATAAAGCTGCTTCAGAAGATAGTAAGCAACAGCTGAGGAAATTGCATGAGATAATGGAGCAGAACGCCTACTGCAAGCCATCTGCTCAGTTGTTTACAAACTTACTTGAACACTTCAGAAGCACTGGCAACGTACACGTTAAACTTCACAAACTGAATTAGGCATCACTGAATGAAATGTGTCTGGGCTGCGCTGCACTGTGCTCAGTATGTTGAAAGTGGTTGCCAAGCATGGCTGTTGAAAGCCAGCAGAAAGCACCACACAGAGGTGATTATATGCCACCATCTGTCATGTTTCAAGCCTACCATACAGCATAGCTAATCAGCCTTGGCAGAATGATGGATGAACAGAAGCAGCTGCCAAAAGCTAGTGTTGGCAAACAGTACTAATGTTAGAACTTTCTTCCTCTACAGAGTCCTGCTGCGGGTACGGATGCTGTATTATTTGAGGCAGGAAGTGATAGGAGATGTAGCAGAAAAGATATTTGATGGTGCAGATGCAAGGTCAGTGGAATATCTTTACTGTGGTTTTTGGGGAAGTTATATAGATGAATAGAAAATCATTTCTTATAATGTTAAAATATTTTACCATGGTTGGTTTTATTTAAAATAAGATTTCTCAATATTTGTAAATAAACATTTTGATTTGAATCTGATAACCCATCCAACTTGAAGACTGTAATAAATTAAGATCCTACTGAAAACAGGTACAGACTGATAGATGAGCTCAGTTTGTGTTCATTTATATAGTCACTAGCTAAAGGTTAAGTAATTTTAAAATGTCACTATTAACAACTCTATAAAGTTTATTTCAGTGCAATCAAATTGATAAATCTAGTGAATTATGTCTAATAATGAACCACTGAGGTTAAGAAACTTAAATCATTATAAAGCAACAAATGAAGTTACAATAAACTCCTGCCATTTCCTGACTTCTTTCACAAATTTGTTTACCCGTGTGAAAGTGCTTGTACAATGCTCCAAATCTTTGCCCATCCACAATTTAAAAGTTTTTACCTGAACATATATTTGTCCTAAAATAAAGAAAAGCCAGCATTTAGAAGCTATAAATAACAAGGTTTCCATAGTGTGTTTCCCATGTGGTAAGTGTGTACTGTGTGTGTGCTGTCTCTAACTGCATGTTGTTTGCTGTGATTTACAGGATACAGTAACTCCCAACCAGTATTTTGCAGTACAGGTACAGTGCAGCACTTTACTAAAAATGCGTGAGTCAGAGCCAAGCAGAAAACGTCCCAGGAAAGTGATGACACTTGCACAAAAAGCCACCACCTTAGATAGACTGAAAAATGGTGCAAGTGCTACCATGTTGGCCAGGGTATACTCTGCCAATGAATCCACAATCAGGTACATTAAGCAGCCTGAAGAAAAAATAAGGGCCCTTATTAGTGCTTCTGGTACTTGTACTGCCAAGTTAACTTTTGTAAGTAGGAAAGATCCACGCTTAAAGGAAATGGAGAAGTTACTCAACGTGTGGATACAGCACCAGCATCAAAGAAGGACCCCAGTTAATGATCCAACCATTAGAAATAAGGCACTTGAACTGTACCAGCTCATAAAAAGTAGTAAAGAGGGTAGTTCTGGTGTCACCAGTGATAATAGTGACAGTGGAGATGGTGCAGAAGGTGCCCCTCCTTTGCCTTCCAAAGGATTCTCAGCCAGTGCAGAATGGTTTGACTGCTTTAAAAAGCATTTCAGGCTGCATAATGTGAAGTTGGTGGGGGAGGCTGCATCAGCTGCCCACGCAGCTGCAGGAGAGTTTCCAAGGTGCTGCAGATATACATTGAGGAATGAGGCTACCAGACAGAGCAGGTCTTTAACATAGACAAAAATGGACTGTTCTGGAAGGAAATACCAAATAGGGCCTACATATCGAAATTAAAAAGGACAGCTCATGGTTTTAAAGCAGCAAAGGACAGGCTAGCACTTGGTAAGGAGCAATAGCAGTGTCAATCGCTCTACATAAAGCAATGCTTCTTCCACAGAATCACATTTTTAACAGCACAGAAGGAGATCATTAGGCCCATCGTGTCTGCACTGGGTCTCTAAATGAGCATGACCTAGTGCCATTGCCCTGCCTTTTCCACATACCCCTGCAGAGTGTTTCTATTCAAATAATTATCTAATGCCCCCTTGAATGCCTCAATTGAATGTGCCTCCACCACACTTAGGCAGTGCAATCCAGACCTGAACAACTCGTGTGAAAAAGATTTTCCTCAGGTCACATTTACTTCTTTTGAAAATCACTAAATCTGTGCCCTCTCATTCTTGATCCTTTTACGAACGGGAACAGCTTCTCCCTATCTACTTTGTCCAGTCTCCTCATGATTTTGAACATCTTTATCAAATCTCCTCTTAGTCTTCTTCTCTCCAAGGAGAGCAGTCTCAACCTCTCCAATCTATCTTTGTAACTGAAGTTTCTCATCCCTGGAACCATTCTTGTAAGCCTCTTCTGCACTTTCTCCAATGTGTTCACATCCTTCCTATAATGTGGCGCCCAGAAATGTACACAATACTCCAGCTGAGGTCTTTCCATGTTTGTATCATGATCTGTCACCTGTTTTTTTTCAAATCTTCAGTTGATCTTATGAGATCTGCCATAATTTTGGTTGTTAAATGAGCTTTCTCAGGCTGTTCTTCCTGCTTACTTTTATTTAATTTCATCAGCACAAATAATTCTTCCATGGAAAGTTCCTCTTGATTAGATTGAAGCAACTCCTCTACTTTATCTGTGGTCAGGTCTTCAAATCCCTCCTGTCCAACTTGTTTTGCCAAGTCGTCAATCCTGGCCACTCCAGCATCCACATTGGGGAACCCTGTGAAATTATTCACAGTCTCAGGCCAATTTTTTTTCCAGCAGGCATTTACGGTTGAAGCTCTAGCTTCATCTCATGAGTCCTTAATTATGCCTATTGCTATGAAGATGTTGAATTCCTTCCAGCAATCACGGACTGTGGTTGAAGGGTCTGCTTCCAAGAGATGAAGGATATGGCTGAAACTGCGTTGGGTGTAGTAAGCCTTGATTGTTGCAAGGACCCCCTGCTTCATTGGATGGCTAACTGAAGTTGTATTTGGGGTAAAAACAAAATGTCAACATCTGGATGGCTCTCTGCAAGAGAGTGTATATGTCCAGGTGCATTATCGAGGATTAGAAGGACCTTGAAAGACAGAGTTCTTTTTCCTCAGGTAAGTCCTGACCTCTGGCAGAAAGCAATTCTCAAACCAAAGTCTTTAAATACTACTACGTAACCCAGGCATTGCTGTTAGTCTTCCAAAAAACTGGCAGATGATATTTATTTTTCAAAAGCTTAAGGGTTTTCTGACCTATAAACTAGCATTGGTTTATATTTAAAACCAGCCACATTGGCAAGTGCTTTACAAAATTGAAAAAGCAGTCAAGAATAAGATGGTTCTTTTGACCCACATCTACATCAGCCACTTCACCCACTCCCTCTATCTCCACTCTCAAAGAAAATACTGTACAGCACTGTACTGTAATTTGTACTGTAAGTGTGACAAACTCTACTATATACTCAGTTTTCATTGCCTCTGAGTGACCAATTTTAGTGTTCTTGTTTTATTGCATTGTTAAACAATTTCTTCAGTAAAATTGCCTTAAATTTACTGTACTAAGAAACAGTTTTTATTGTCTGTGAAACAAGTTTTATATTGTTCTTGTTTCCTTGCATTGTCAAACAATTTCTGCAGCAAAGTTGTCTTGAATTTACTCAAAAACATAGTTTTATTACCTCTGTTCCTTTAAAAAGGTCAAATTTTGGGATGGCTGGAACCTATCTAATTCACTCCCATTATAAAGCATGTTTGCCGTTCGCAATTTTGACCTTTGCAAGAATTCACGGGAACATAACCCCTGTGAATAGCAGGGTTCTACTGTAATCTAGATTTAACTGAATGCATCCTTGAGTTAGAATCAATAATTGAATTTTAAAAAATGGCCAAGTACCTGTTGAGATTTGAAGGTCCAATACTTTTGCCTGAAATTATTTTTAACTGATTAAGCTTGTAAAGAAAATTGGCAGGTAATCCACACCTAGGACTCTTCTAATGACCTCCCGTTGTCTGAAGTATGTGGCTAGTTAACGGCTATATCCTTCAATTCAACGTGCCACTTTGTGTAACAGTTCTTAGCTGCAGCTCAGTACCACTCCTATTGGCCTGACTTAGAAATGCAGTTACAACTCAGCCTGCCACATGGCCACCTTTCATGTTGCTTTTGTATAGCTTGTTCATTCTTTATAAATTAGATTCAATATAATTTGTTAATCCAACTTGCAGGGACTAACATTTATCTCAAGTTAATTATCAAATTATGTTCACAGAATCAGTTTTTGGATCTGAGTATAGCATGTGAATTTTGGTAACGAAGTGGAATGCTACCTCTGAAAATATTTTGATCCCTAATTATGCTTGTCAGGATTGTTGACAATTTTTCAAAGCATTGCTCCACATAGATCTAATGCAACAAAACCTATTTTTAGCCACTTAATGCATGAGCTGTTTATCAACTTGTTAATCTTTGTTTTGCAACTCCCAAAATGAAACTGAATGGGATTCTTCCATTTTTAATTAATTTATGTTGTCTCTTTGTCTATAAATTACCATCCTTTAGCAAGGGTGATATAATGTAAAATTCTCAATGGTCATTATGGAGTCCTGTACTGGATGAGGGTAGGGATATTGAACTCAGATCCAAGACCAATTAATAAGTCCAGCAGACTTATTTTCTCAACTAGTGGTTTCTTACCATTACCTCTCAAACTGAAATCAATATTCAAACATAATTATGCAGTATTATTTTGGATTGAAATATCTTTGAATTGTGTTTTATCCATTTGGTATGGACTCTAACCCTCTCAATCTGCATAAAATTGGAACAAGCAAATTGGTAATATCTTGGTTCAGTAAAAACCCCAAATACTTACATTTATATACCGCCTTTCATGGTCATTGGACATCTCAAAGCGCTTTAAAACCAGTGAAGCACTTTTTGAAATGTAGTCAGTTATAATGTAGGAAACAATGAACAATATGAAAATGACCAGATAATTTGTTTTTGTGATGTTGATCGTTCAGCCTGAAATAAGCTGGAAGCCAGCAGTTTGAATTTTTGATTGTATGCCACAAATGAGGACTAGCGGGCAATGAATTTGTTTCCTGTATTTAAGAGGAAGATAGAACAAGTCCAGGGAACTATAAACCAATTAGCTTAATGCCAATGGCAGAAAACATAATAGAATCCTCCCTCAAAGATGTAATAAAATCTAGGAACTAAAAATATAATAAAGAATGGTCAAGATGGGTCTCAAAAGGGAAGGTCATACTTGACCAAATTATTGAACTATTTGAAGAAGTAACAGAAAGGATAGATAAGCAATGGTGCAGTAGATTTAATGTATTTGGAGTTTCAAAATACCTTCAATAAGTTATCACTTATTACATGCACAACTAAGATCAGAACATCTGGAACTAGGGCAAGTTGCAAAATGCGTAGCAAGCTGATGACAAAGAAGACATTATTCAGACTGGCAAAAGATGTTCGGCAAATATTGGTGCTGGGACCACCGTTGTTCACGATTTACAAAAATGATTTGGGATCAGAAGTAAAATTCCAGAATTTGTAGCCAGCAGCAGTAGCTTGTATTTATATAGCACCTTCATTGCAATAATGTTCCAAGCTGCATCACAGGGGTGTTGTAAAACAGCATTTGACACAACTATATTGGGGCAGATGTCCAAAAGCTTGGTCAAAGAGGTAGGTTGTAAAGAAAAAGAAAGACTTACATTTATATGGTACCTTCCATGACCTTAGGATGTCCCAAAGCACTTTTCAAAAGAGCTTCACTGCTATAGTGTAGTCACTGTTGTATTGTAGGAAACTGAGGAGCCCTAAAGGAGGAAAGAGAGGTAGAGAGATGAAAAGATTCAGGAAGGAATTCCAGAACTTGAGGCCTAGGCAGCTGAAGGTGCAGCTACTACTGGTAAACCAGCTAAAATCGGGGATGCTGAAGAGGCCAGAATTAGAAGAGTGCAAATATTTGATGGCTCTGGAGCTAGAGGAGATGACATAGATAGTGGGGTTGAGGTCATGGATAGATTTGAAAACAATAACAAGAAGGAAATAGGGAGAGTACAGGGCCAACATATTCCAGTAAAAACAAAGGGTGGGACCAATTGAGGGATATACAGGATTGAATAAAGAGAAAAAGAGAGGCTTATGGTAGATACCAAGGGCTCAAAACAGCGGAAGCTCTAGAGGATTGTAGGATGTGTAGGGGGGATCTTAAAAAGGAAATTAGGAGAGCAAAAAGGGGGCAAGAAAAAACATTGGCGGGTAAAATAAAGGAAAAATCCAAAGTTATTTTACAAGTACATTAAGAGTAAGAGGATAACTAGGGAAAGAGCAGGGCCCTTTAAGGACCATAGTGGTAATGTGTCTGTGTAGGCAGAAGACGAAGGTAGGGTTCTAAATGAATACTTTTGTGTCGGTATTCACAAGTGAAAGGGATGATGTGGGTATGGAAATCAGCCAGTAAGACTGTGACATAAGTAAAGAAATTAGCATAGAAAGGGAGGAGGCTCTAGGTGGCCTGGCAGGCTTAAAAGTAGATAAATATCCAGGCCTAGATGATATGTGTCCCAGGCTGTTGAGTGAGGCAAGGGAGGAGATAGCAGGGGCACTGGCAATAATTTTCAATACCTCTCTGGCCACAGGAGAGGTGCCAGAGGACTGGAGGACAGCCAGTGTGGTACCGTTGTTCAAGAAGGGAGTAAGGAATAAACCAGGGAACTACAGGCCAGTTAGTCTAACCTCAGTGGTGGGGAAACTATTGGAAGCAATTCTTAGGGACAGAATTAATCTACACTTGGAGAGGCAGGGATTAATCAAGGACAGTCAGCATGGTTTTAAGGAGAGGTCATGTCTGACCAATTTGATTTAATTTTTCGAAGAGTTGACCAGGTGTATAAATGAGGGCAATGCATTTGACGTAGTCTACTTGGACTTCAGCAAAGCTTTTGATAAGGTCCCTCACGGGAGACTGATAATGAAGGCAAGAGCCTATGGGACCCAAGGCAGCTTGGCAAATTGGATCCCGAATTGGCTGAGTGGCAGGAAGCAGAGGGGTGTTTTTGTGACTGGATGCCTGTGTCCAGTGTGGTTCCACAGGGCTTGGTGTTGGTCCCTTGCTGTTTGTGGTATATATAAACAATTCAGACTTGAATTTAGGAGGATTGATCAGTAAGTTTGTGGATGACACGAAAATTGGTGGGGTGGTAAATAGTGAGGAGGATAGCCTTAGATTATAGGAGGATATAGATTGGCTGGTCAGGTGGGCTGATCAGTGGCAAATGGAATTTAATCCACATAAGTGTGAGGTGATGCACATGGGCAGGACAAACAAGGCACGGGGATACACAATGAATGGTAGGACCCTGGGAAGTACCGAGGATCAGAGGGACCTTGATTTGCACGTCCACCGGTCCCTTAAGGTAGCGGGACAAGTAGATAAGGTGGCTAAGAAGACATATGGGACACTTGCCTTTATTAGCCGAGGCATAAAATATAAGAGCAGGGAGGTTATGCTGGCACTGTATAAAATGTTGGTTAGGCCACAGTTAGAGTATTGTGTGCAGTTCTGGAATCTGCATTACAGGAAGGATGTGATTGCATTAGAGGGAGTGCAGAGGATATTTACCAGGATGTTGTCTGGGCTGGAGAGTTTTAGTTATGAGGAGAGATTGGATAGACTGGGGTTATTTTCCTTGGAGCAGAGGAGATTGAGGCGGGACATGATTGAAGTGCATAAAATTATGAGGGCCATAGATAGGATAGACAGGATGGAACTTTTCCCTTTGGTGGAGGATTCAATAATCAGGGGCATAGATTTAAGGTGAGGGGCAGGAGGTTTGGAGGGGATATGAGGAATTTTTTCACCCAGAAGGTGGTGAGAATCTGGAACTCACTGCCTGAAAGGGTGCTAGAAGCAGGTACCCTCATAACATTTAAGAAGTATTTGGATGTGCACTTGTGATGCCATGGCATACAAGACTATGAGCCTGGTGCTGGAAAATGGTATTAGAATAGTTAGGTACTTGTTTGACCCGTGCAGACTAGATGGGCCGAAGGGCCTTTTTCTGTGTTGTAGACCTCTATGACTCTATAACTTTAAAATAGAAGTGATGCTTGCCCAGAAGCCAATCAAGGGTACATGTAATGAGTGAACAGGACCTGATGTGAGATAGGCAGTAGTTTGGACGGCCTCAAATT
Organism: Carcharodon carcharias; assembly: GCF_017639515.1. Lineage (NCBI taxonomy): Eukaryota > Metazoa > Chordata > Chondrichthyes > Lamniformes > Lamnidae > Carcharodon > Carcharodon carcharias. The sequence goes on along the minus strand of NC_054472.1, from coordinate 94,958,205 downwards.
TACAGAAGGTAAAATGTGGGATGGCACCAAATTGGGAGATATAATTAACAGAGGCGACTGCAACAAAATACAGAAAGACAGCAAATGAACATCAACATAGATAAGTACAAGGTGATGTATTTTGTTAGGGAAAAATAAGGAGGCCACATACTTGTTGGAAATTAAGTGTTTAGATGGAATAGAGGAGCAAAGGAATCTTGGATTACCGATAAACAAATCACTAAATGTCGCAATGCAGGCTAATAGTCCAAAAGAGAGCAAAACAAAATACTGCGGTTCATTTCTAGCAGGGTAGAATTGAAAAGCAGAGAATACTTCAAGTGCCACATACCAGCAAGAGTAGAGATAGAAAGGATCAGTGTGTGGCTCAGACATGGTGCTGGAAGGAAGCCTTCAGATTTTAAAGCCATTGGGAGCAAATCTGAGGCAGGGGACACCAATCAAAAGCACCAGATAGCATCTAAGCAGGACTGGGACCAATGTCCTCACGGGGAAGTTCATTGATGTGGTTGGGGGGAGCGTAAATTAAATTGGCAGGAGGATGGGAGCATAAAGAAGTAGAAAAGAAGAATAAAATGAGAGTTTTGGACCCGCGCGCCGTATCCCTTGATTCCCTGAGACACCAAAAATCTGTTCACCTTGTCCTTAAATATATTCAATGATGGAGCATCCACAAACATTTGAGTGAAGAAATTTCTTCTCACCTCAGTCCTCCCCTTACCCTGAGACTGTTTCTCCCCTGCAACACCCCATGTTCTGGATTCTCCAGCCAGGGGAAACAACACCTCAGTGTCTACCCTGTCAAGCCCCTTCAGAACCTTGTAAACTTACAACTGATCCAGGATGTAACTAAAACCATTCTAGATTGTAACCGTGAAAGGAAGAATATAATTTCCATTTTTTTATTCATTCATGGGATTTGGGCATCACTGGCTAGGCCAGCATTTATTGCCCATCCCTAATTGCCCTTGAGAAGGTTGTGCTGAGCTGCCGCCATGAACTGCTGCAGTCCATGTGGTATAGGTACACCCATTGTGCTGTTAGGAAGGGAGTTCCAGGACTTTGATCCAGTGACAGTGAAGGAACAGTGATGTATTTCCAAGTCAGGATGGTGAGTGACTTGGAGGGGAACTTCCAGGTGGCAGTGTTCCCATGTGCCTGCTGTCCTTGTTCTTCTAGGTAGTAGCAGTCGTGGGTTTGGTAGGTGCTAAGGAGCCTTGGTGAGCTCCTGTAGGTGCATCTTGTTGATGGTATACACTACCAATATGTATTGTGGTGGAAAGAGAGAATGTTTGTGGATGGAGTGCCAATTGAGTAGGCTGCATTGTCCTGGATGGTGTCGAGCTTCTTGAGTGTTGCTGGAGCTACAGGCAAGTGCAGAGTATTCCATCACACTCCTGACCTGTGCCTTGTAGATGGTAGACAGGCTTTGAGGAGTCAGAAGGTGAATTACTTGCTGCAGGATTCCTAGCCCCTGACCTGCTCCTGTAGCCACAATATTATATGGCTAATCCAGTGCAGTTTCTGATCAATGCTAATCCCCAAGATGTTGGTAGAGGGTAATGCCATTGAATGTCATGGGGTGATGGCTAGATCCTCTCTCGTTGGAGATGGTCATTGCCCACCTCTTGTGTGGCACGAGCGTTCCTTGTCACTTGTCAGCCCAAGCCTGGATATTACCCAGGTCTTGTTGCATTTGGACATGGACTGCTTCAGTATCTGATGAGCCATGAATGGTGCTGAACATTGTGCAATCATCAGCAAAGGTTCTCACTTCTGACCTTGTAAAAGGAAGGTCATTGATGAAGCAGCTGAAGATGGTTGGGCCTAGGACACTACCCTGAGGAGCTCCTGCAGTGATGTCCTGGAACTGAGATGATTGACCTTCAATAACCACAACCACCTTCCTTTGTGCTAGGTGTGATTCCAACCAGCGGAGAATCCCCCTGATTCCCATTGACTCCAGTTTTGCTAGGGCTCTTTGATGCCACATTCGGTCAAGTGCTGCCTTGATGTCAAGGGCAGTCACCTCACCTCGGGAGTTCAACGCTTTTGTCCATGTTTGAACCAAGACAGAAGAGGCCAGGAGCTGAGTGACCCTGCCAGAACCGAAACTAAGCTTCAGTGAACAAGTTGCTGCTAAGCAAATGCTACTTTGTAGCATTGTTGAGCATCCCTTGCATCACTTTACTGATGATCAAAAGTAGGTTGATGGGGCAGTAATTGGCTGGGTTGGATTTGTCCTGTTTTTTGTGTACAGGACAACCCTGGGCAATTTTCCATATTGCTGGGTAGATGCCTGTGTTGTAGCTGTACTTGAACAGCTTGGCTAGAGCCGTGGCTAGTTCTGGAGCACAAGTCTTCAGTCCTATTGCCAGAATATTGTCAGGGCCCATTGCCTTTGCTGTATCCAGTGCCTTCAGCCGTTTCTTGCTATCACGTGGAGTGAATTGAATTGGCTGAAGACTGGCATCTGTGATGTTGGGGACCTCCGGAGGAGGCAAAGACGGATCATCCACTTGGCACTTCTGGCTGAAGGATCTTGCAAGTGCTTCAGCCTTGTCTGTTGCACTGATGTGCTGGGCTCCCCCATCATTGAGGATGGGGATATTTGTAGAGCCCCCTCCGTTAGTTGTTTAATTGTCCTCCTCCATTCAGGACTGGATGTGGCAGGACTGCAGAGCTTAGATCAGATCCTTTGGTTGTGAAACGTTTAGCTATGTCCATCGCTTGCTGCTTATGCTGTTTGGTATGCAAGTAGTCCTGTGTTATAAGTTCACCAGTTGACACCTCATTTTTAGATATGCCTGGTGGGGCTCCTGGTATGCCTTCCTACGCTCTCCATTAAACTAGGGTTGATCCCCAGGCTTGGTGGTAATGGTAGAGTGGGGGAAATGCCAGCCCCTGAGGTTACAGTTTGTGTTTTGAGTACAATGCTGCTGATGGTGCACAGTGCCTAATGGATGCCCAGTCTTGAGTTGCTAGATCTGTTTGAAATCTATGCCAGCTGGCACAGTGCCAATAGTGTGGTTATACCACACAACACAATGCAGGGTACCCTCAATGTGACTTTGCCTCCACAAGCACTGTGTGGTGGTAACTACTACCGATATCGTCATGGGCAGATGCATCTGCGGCAAGCAGGTGAGGATGAGGTCATGTATGTTTTTCCCTCTCGTTGGTTCTCTCACCACCTGTTGCAGATCTAGCAGCTATGCCCTTTAAGATTTGTCCAGCTCAATCTGCAATAGTGCCAAGCCGCTGTTGGTGATGGACGTTGAAGTCCCCCACCCAGAGTGCATTCAGTGCCCTTGCCACCCTCGGTGCTTCCTGCAAGTGGTGTTCAACATGGAGGAGCACTGATTCATCAGCTGAGGGAAGCCAATATTTGGTCATCAGCAGGAAGTTTCCTTGCCCATTGTCCAGAGTCAAAGTTGAGGGCTACTCCCTCCCCAATGTGCCGCCACCTCTGCTGGTTCTGTCCTGCCAGTGGGACAGGACATACCCAAAGGTGGTGATGGCGATGTCTGGGACATTATCTGTGAGGTATGATTCTGTCTGTTGCTTGATTAGCCTGTGAGGCACTCTCCCAATTTTGGCACAAGGCCCAGATGTTAGTAAGGAGGACTTTGCATTGCTCTGGAGTCACATGCAGGTCAGACCAGGTAAGGTCGACAGATTTCCTTCCCTAAAGGGCATTAGGGAACCATATGGGTTTTTACAGCAATTGACATAGTTTCGTTGATTTTTATTGATTGAATTCAAATTTCACTGTCTGTCGTGGTGGGATTCAAACCCAGATCATTACCCTGGGCCTCTGCATTACTAGTCTAGTGACAAAAGCACAATGCCACCACCTCCCCTTGATATATTATGAAGTTTTGTATTCAATTATTTCCATGTTTTGTAAAATGTTCATTTTGTTTATGAAGCCATGTTTAGTGTAATAAGCTTTTAAGATTGCAAAATTGATTGCCTGAATCAGCCGCATGACACAAAGTTTTGATAAGATAACTTACTAATGGGAGTAAAGTTGGAGGTGGAGATGGGACAGGTTTGTGTCAATGTAATTTTGGCAAGTAAAACCCGTTTTAACCAAATGCCATGAGTATTTCATCCCATTAAATACAGCATTTATTTTAGAAAATAAGTATTTAGGAATCTAGGTGTGGTTTCACAGAATTGGGTAAGAACTTGATTTTTAACCAAGAGAGAAGCTTTAGAAACCTAATTACTGCAACTGCTGAAGTGAAGAGCTAATTTTAAAAATCAATGAAACATTCATTGCCTAGTCATAATTATTTTCTTCATGTTCATAAGGTGACCGGTATTCCACAAGAATGAATAATTGAATAAAAGCTACCAGAGAGAAGGGGGAATATAAAAATCTAAGCAATTTTGTACTGTGGAATTGCTTAATAATATTTACATTCGTCAAATTCTTTTTAAAAATCGTCATATTAGCATTGAAGAAATTACAATATGTTTGAACTTACGTTTTGTAAGTCCTTGCACAGATTCCCGTGTCAAATTTTAATGGGAGCAATGTTTACATTTGTAGGATATAGTTTAATTTTGTTTTTGAGCAGCATCATTCATTTACTTTGAGGTAGTTTTTAAATGTTTCTTTTTAGTGATGTCGATATCTGGATCCCAGAAATTGACCATGCTGAACTTCCTACGGATTGGTGGGACAGAGAAGCTGATAAATGCCTTCTCATCGGCGTGTTCAAACATGGTATGTAATTACTGCTTTAAGCTTTGTTAACTTACTGTTATGGGTACTTGAGTGGCTCAGTGGGTAACTACTCTAGTGTAGTATGGATCCACACAAACGTTGCAGTTCTGAGTTACAATTCAAGGTATGCAGTATGTTATTTGACCTCAGCGATCATGGGAACACGATTTGGGTGCTAGAGAAGGAATAATAGCCAGGGTATCGATTGCTGATCACAGTCCAGCAACTAGTAATGAAGGATGTACATTGTGGATGTTGGGACAAGGGCAGAATCGGACTTGGAGGTTACAGCCCATCATATTGAAATAGCTTGTGAACGCCCATCATGTATGTTTATAAGCAAAAAAATGGCCAGTGAGCATTGTGGGTTCCTGTAGAACTTTTTCTGAATATGAACTAATGCCTTCAAGAAAAAAATGATGATGATTAGGTGAAAAATTGTTCACAGTTGTTTTGTAGGTGTAATTCCTCTTTTACTAATGTCATTTTTTTGTAAAATACAAAATTGGATCTAAGGATAAAAGTTTTCTTCACTAGTATGGTTAATAGACACTAAGAATATTGGACTTGAGTTCCAAATGTAATCCACCTAATCAACCCTAGAAGTACTTTTGATAATAACATAAGTTTCTTTATCATGAGCTAAGCATTTTGCTGTTTCTATAGAAATGCTTGTTGGATTGCTTGGGTGCAGTGCACGATACTTTTGGAAGCTACTGTAATGAATATTACTTTCCAAACTATACATTATAAAATTATTTGAAAAGTGAGTCTATCTCTCTAATTAAAAATTCAAACATTTTGGGTTTCAGTTTATTTTAATAAACTGCACCTATCTCGACTCCCACCACTGCTCCACATGTGCTGCTTTTCTACCAGCCTCCGTTAAAGTGAATGGTAGCTTAACCTCTGCTATTAATCTGTATAAGTGCCTCCTGGGCTTTTTTCCAAGTAGTATTTCACAAATGTCAGCACTGAGACTTTCCCGTCCCCTGTTGTGGAATACTGTCTTGTTAACTGTGAGCCACTGGGATGTGGAACAGCCATGATGTATACAAAGAGCAGTTCCTAATCATAATCCAAATTCACTAGAGGTCATAGTGGAATTCTCTGGTGTGTGTCCTGACTAAGGGGGGTAGAATGATGGCTTATAAAACCTTTTATGATTACAATTTGGCTTGAGGCTCAAGAGTACTTAAGAATAATGTGTCACAGTGCAAAACCTAATTGAATTATGTAGTCCTTGGTTGACTGAGGCGGTGGTGCTTATGGACACAACTGAAATGAGTCCAGTCTGACAATCATTTTCTCAGTTATTACTGGGACTTGTCATTCTTTATTTTTAATATTAATGGAATGGCTGTGTCTAACCCAAAAGGTATTAATAAACTCTCGTTTAAAATACTAATTTTTTTGACTGATGAATTTGCAAATACTTTAATTTTGTATGCAGTTTCACTCCTGTTATTAAGTAATTGGCTTCAGCTTTATCCTTTTTACGCAATATTAAACAAGAACAATTTATTTTGAAGGTTGTATCACAGTGAATTTACAGTGCAGAAGGAGGCCATTCAGCCCATCAAGTCTGCACTGGCTCTCTGAAAGAGCATTCCACCTAGTCCCACTCCCCTGCCTTATCCACGTAACCTCGCATATTCTCTCTTTTCAGGTAGCATTTTAATTCCCTTTTGAATATCTCAATTGATCCTGCCCCTCCGCCCTTTCAGAAAGTTTGTTTCAGACTTCACCCTCTGGGTGAAAAAATTTTCTTCACATCACATTTACTCCTTTTGCCAATTATTTTGAATCTGTACTCTCTAGTTCTTGATGTTCTCTTGATTGGGAACAGTTTCTTACTATTTATCCTATCCATACCCCTCAGGATCTTGACTACCTCTATCAAGGCTCCTCTCATCCTTCTTTTCTCCAAGGAAAACAGTGCCAACTCCTCCAATCTATCCTCATAGCTATAGTTCTTCATCCCAGGAATTCTTGTGAACCTCCTCTGTACTCTCTCCAGTGCCTTCACACCCTTCCTCAATGTGGCATCTAGAACTGGACGCAGTACTCCAGATGATGCCTAACAAGTGTCTTATACAAGTTCACCATGACCTCCTTATTCTTGTATTCAATGCCTCTATTAATAAAGCCTAAGATACAAAATGCTTTATTAACTGCTCTCTCAACATGCCCGGCAATCCTCAATGGCTTATATACACCGAGGTCCCTCTGTTCCTACATCTCCTTTAGAGGCTCTCCCTTTATTTTATACTGTTTCACCATATCTTTCCTGCCAAAACAAATCACCTCACTCTTCACTGCATTAAACATTGTCTGCCAGTTGTCTGCCCAATCCACCAACATGCCTATGTACTTTTGAAGTTCAAAACTATCCCCATCACAGGTGGCTTTGTATTAGTCATCTTGTGAAAGATAAGTAGATTCAAGCAAATGTCTAAACTTTAATCTCCTGTATTGAGTTACATATAGTCAATCTGGTGTAAATTTGCTAATGAGCAAATAATTATTCAGTTGATCTAGTTTTCAGTTCCATAATTTCCATGGTGTGCGAATTAACTTTTTTAATACATTCATTCATACCAAGATCCATAGCAGTGTTGCATTGTGAAATTAAAACTTGTTGATCTGAATACAATTGTACACTCAGTTTAAAAAGTGTAAATTATGAAATCAGTGATTCTTTTGAATAGGATATGAAAAATATAATTCCATAAGGGCAGACCCTGTATTCTGCTTCCTGGAACGGGTGGGAATGCCTGATGCAAAGGCTATGGCTGCAGAACAGAGGGGAACAGATGTGCTGGCAGATGTTAGTGATGGGTAAGTTGTACTTTTGAGTTCATTCTGAACCTGCACAACCACCACCACCACACACACACACACACACACACACACACACACACACACATCCCACTCCCCCACCCATTCAATAAACAGCATGATCAAGAGTATGACTTTTAATTAAAATTGTTCTTTCAGTGCTGATTTTGACAGAGAGGATGAAGATCCAGAATATAAACCAGGCAGAATTCCATTTAAAGATGAAATGGATGTGAGTTATATTGATGGAGTTACAACTCCTGTTACAAAATTTGGGATTTTTATTTAAATTCATAATTAGGTATTGAATTTGGTTTGCATTATTTTTGCTGATGTGGACAGCACCAACTAATAACTAGTAATTGATATTTTGAAAGGACTGCTTCAAAACTGAGAATTTATGCATTGCCATAAATATTTGAAAACTAATGTACAACCAGAAGAAGAAAGTGTACCAAAAATCTTAATGCATCATCCTTTTCAGGAATTTGAGAATTCTCCACAAGATGACAAGGAAGAATGTATGGATGCTGAGAACTCAGGTGAGATTTTTTGGCAGGCTAGGGGAAAATAAGTGATGCACTTTATCACTCAGTACCAATTCATCTAGACCATGGATCATTTTGAATTTCAGGTATGTAATCCACTCTTGACATGCATCTGATCCAAGCATAGGATTCACAACCTGATGATATGTTGTTGCCCAGATTAAAAGTTTTTAATACTCTGTACTGTTACAAAGGGCAGGATTTTCCCGTGGGCAAGCGCGGGGCGGTGCCTGCTCGCTGACGCGTAAAATGACGCGCAGTGACGTCAGGCAGAACTCCCGATGTCACCGTACCCCATTTAAATTTTCAGGTAGGCGGGGGCTCAGCAAAATCAGCTGTGCGCCTGCCGACCTGTCAATGGCCAATTGAGGCCATTCACAGAGTCATTTAAGTAAATAATGGACCTGCCTGTCCATTGGACAGGCCAGGAGCCCTGGCGGGCATTAGAAAAAGCATGAACCCTCATCCGTGGGCGAGATGAGGTTTCATGTAGGTTTTTAAAAATTTAATTAAAGTTTTTTTTAAAGTTATGGACATGTCCCAACTCATGTGACACAAATGTAACTAACTATAATACATCTGCTCCAATAGTAGAAATAACTCCAATGTGTATTATTGACTCAAAATATTGTCCATTTTTAAAATTTCATTAATTTATTTTGAACATTAATTTGTCACCTGTTCCTTATCAGATTTTTCTTCATTCCTGTTGTTTTCCTCAAACTACATTTACTCTATCTAAACTATTCAATTTTTCCAAAATTTCTTTCGCTTCCCCTATCCATTTCAGAGGTAGGGGCATATTTTTAAAAGCTATAAGTTTGAAATTACTGTCAGCGCGTTTCATGAGGGGACATGTCAGGGATTTATTTTTTCTATTTTTAATAATTTGTACAGTAGAGACAATCTCCCTGAGGCAGCACTTATCCTCAGGGAGATGAGTGCACTGTTTATTGTTTCAGTTTTAGGGATTCCCCACCGCCCATACAGGGAGTGCATAGCACTTCCGCGCAGACGTCACGCTGGGCGGGCCTTACTTGCCCCCCCCCCCCCCCCCCCCCCATGTAAAATGGCAGTGCGCCCTCCATTTGGGGCGCCGATCGGAGGCGCGCCTCCGTGCACTCCCACTTCAACTCTCCCCCCTCCCCCAGGCAGGGGGAAAATCCTCCCCATAAAGTCTACTGCTGAATTTCATGCATCCTCACAACAGTTTAACTTGGCAGTGAAGTTACTTCCTCTGGATTGAAACCACAAGCTTTTAGATTAAATGGATCTAATGTTTTCTACCACCAGAGTGCTGAATTTGGCACAAGCGCATTAAATGTTCATTCTGAAACGCGCTGACAGTAATTTCAAACTTATAGCTTTTAAAAATATGCCCCTACCTCTGAAATGGATAGGGGAAGCGAAAGAAATTTTGGAAAAATTGAATAGTTTAGATAGAGTAAATGTAGTTTGAGGAAAACAACAGTAATGGAGAAAAATCTGATCAGGAACAGGTGACAAATTAGTGTTCAAAATAAATTAATGAAATTTTTAAAATGGACAATATTTTGAGTCAATAATACACATTGGAGTTATTTCTATTGGAGCAGATGTATTATAGTTACTGTTACATTTGTGTCCTAATGTATTTGACAAAAAACAAACTGGGAGGTTATGAGAGATGAGTTTCTTTTTCAGACAACAGTCAAAATATCAACATTGCTGAATGAATGCTTAAGTTGATTTTGAAAAGTTTACAGTATACAGTTTATAGAAATCTAAGGCAAATGCTTTCTTTAAAGGCTATGATTATCCTAGAGATCATTTATATATTATATAAGGCATAACTCCTTTCAAAAAAAATTCCCAAAATGATTGTTGATTAAATTGTATTGACTTGATAGAAATTTACAGCACGGACCATTCAGAGAATTGTCTGAGAGTTTTTTTGCTGCAGTAAATTTGAGCACATGCACTAAAGTTGAGTAGGTATAAGTTGGCATTTCCCTTAACAGTAAAAAAGAAATTTCCCTTTCAGATATGGTCAGCTTGACATGAATGAGTATATGAAGTTAACATTAAGGGGGCTCAAGCTTTTGTTCCAAAGGAAAGTCTTATGGGACTCAAAATGTTAACTTTGCTTCTCTCTCCATAGATGCTGCCAGACTTGCTGACCTTTCCCAGCACTTTTTGTTTTTATTTCAGATCTCCAGCATCCACAATATTTTGCTTTTGCCCAAGTTTATCTCTGTTTTTAGATCAGTCCCTCTGGGGCATAGCAATTGCTTTACACAAATGAAAAACCTGGGAGGCAAGTAAATCTTGTGATTGGGATTATACATATGTCGAGCATTAATCAGACTCCTGATCTAATCAGTAATTGGGGATTAGTTGGTTACAGTATCACAGACTGTAAAGAATATATCTTTAACTAGTGACAGATTTCTTCCCAGCCCTCATTAATTTCTTAAATATAAAACTAAATATTAAATATAAAGCTTTATATATTCCATGAATCCCCAGTATATTCACAAGGCAATATACAGTTATAGAAATAAAAACAAAAATATTGTGAATGCTGTAAATCTGAAGTAAAAACAGAAAATGCTCGAAATACTCAGGCCAGACAGCATCTGTGGAGGGAGAAACAATTAACATTTCAGGTCATTGACCTTTCATCAGAACTGGCAAAATTCAGACATATAACAGCTTTTTAAAAGTACCTTCTTTCAGTTCTTTCATGGTATGCAAGGCCAGCATTTGTTGCTCATTCCTAATCCCCCTTGAGAAGGTGGTGATGATGTGCCGCCTTGAACTGCTGCAGTCCATCTGGTGCGGGTATACTCTCAATGCCCATAGGAAGGATTTTGACCCAGCAACAATGTTCTAAGTCAAGATGGTGCGTGACTTGGAGGGGAACTTGCAGGTGGGGAAGTTCCCATGCCCACATACTGGTATGTGGTATAGGTCGCAGGTTTGGAAGGTGCTGTTGAAGGAGCCTTAGTGAGTTGCTGCAGTGCATCTTGTATGTAGTACACAGTATCGCCATTGAGCGTAGGTAGTGGAGGGAGTGAATGTTTAAGTTGGTGGATGGGGTACCGATCAAGTGGATCGATTTGTCCTGAATGGTGTCAAGCTTCTAGAGTGTTGTTGGAGTGGCACTCATCTAGGCAAGTGGAGAGTATTCTGTCATACTGACTTGTGCCTTGAAGATTGTTGACTGGCTTTGGGGAGTCAGGAGGTGAGTTACTTGCCATAGAATTCCCAGACTCTGACCTGCTCTTGCAGCCGCAGTATTTATATGGCTGGTCCCATTCAGTTTCTGGTCAATGATAACCCCCAGGATGTTGATGGTGGGGGATTCAGCAATGGTAATGCCTTTGAATGTCATGAGGAGATGGTTAGTTTCTCTCTTATTGAAGATGGTCATTGCCTGGCATTTGTGTGGCATGAATGTTAGTTGCACTTATCAACCCAAACCTGAATGTTGCCCAGGTCTTGAAGCATAAGGACATAGACTGTTTCAGTATCTGGTGAGTTGTGAATGGTACTGGAGGTTGTGCACTCGTCAGCAGCATCCCCACTTCTTATTATGGAGGGAAGGCCATTGAGGAAGCTGCTGAAGATGGTTGGACCTAGGACATTACCCCAAGGAACTCCTGCAGCAATAAACTGAGGCTGAGATGATTGACCTCCAACAAACACAAGCACCTTCCTTTGTGTTAGATATGACTCCACCCAGTGGAGTCCACCTGATTCCTATTGACTTCAATTTTGCTAGGGCTCCTTGATGCCACACTTGGTCAGATGCTGCCTTGATGTCAAGGGCAGTCACTCTCAACTCACCTCTGGAGTTAGCTCTTTTGTCCATGTTTGGACCAAGGCTGTAATGGGATCAGCACTTGAGTGGCCCTGGTAGAACCCAAACTGAGCATCAGTGAGCAGGTTATTGCTGACTAAGTGCTACTTGATAGCACTGTTGATGACCACTTCCGTTCACAATTTTCCACATCGTCAGGTAGGTGCCAGTTGTAGCTGTACTGGAACAGCTTGACTAGGGGCATAGCTATTTCTGACCACAAATCTTCAGTAATGTCAAGGCAGTTTGGTTGTACAGAACTTGAGTATTACTGAAAAAAGACATGTTTAAGCTTTTTGTCTTGCACTTGCAAGAATACCAATATAAGGAAGAAAGCAGCTATTTATACTGTATATGAAGAGCGTGCTGATTGGTTGGCAAGTCGCATTGCCATGGAGAATGAACCATTGATGGTGACTGACAGTTAACTGCCAAGCATTGTTTGAAATTTAAACCAGGCGGCTTGACCATGATTGGGCAAAGCATTGCCCTGAGGAATGAGTCAGCGAATAACTGTCATTTATTTTGTTTGACTGAAACAGGTGCACTGGATGTACGTGTTCTTTCTGTCAGCAAAGAACAGGGCCCTGTGTGTTAATATATGTAGCTCCCAGTACACACAAATCTGCCACATTGCGAGCCCAACTGACAATCTTAAATTGGTTGTCAGTGTAATTCTTAGCACATTGAGGATTATTTAGCACATATTGTCCAATTGTGGAATCACATCTAAGGTTTGACACTGAGCTTTGCAAGCAGAGGCTGGTTGGGCCCGGTCTGTGCCCTGCCTATTGCGAACAGTGGCTGGGTAGTGCTGTTTGATACGATTCACCAGTCTTTGGGATGTACAGCCTACATACCTAGCATCATACTGGCACTGAAATTCATTTACCACGTTTCTAATTTTTGTGATAGGCAGAATGTCTTTTTGGCTTGAAGGCAGCATCCTGTTAGTAGTGAATACCATTCGTGTCACTACTGCATGAAATAGCTAGCTTCACCTGTTGCTCAAATGTTTGAGATACCTTGCCCTTCCAGGGTAATCTGGGCACTTTTCAGGGCCGAAAGTGACTGCCTTTGGCCCGTTCATGAGCTTGTGTGATACACAGCAGGAAATTATCTAATCAGGGTAGCCTCAAAGGCATCCTGCAGGACAATGGCAGTAGCAACACTAATTTCTTGGTATCATGTGAAGTGAATAGTGATTAGAATTGGCTGAGGATTGGCATCTGTGATGCTGGGGATACACAGCGGGAAATGATCTGATCAGGGTAGCCTCAAAGGCATCCTGCAGGATAATGGCAGTAGCAACACTAATTTCTTGGTATCATGTGAAGTGAATAGTGAATAGAATTGGCTGAGGATTGGCATCTGTGATGCTTCAGCCTTGTCTTTTGCACTAGTGTGCCCCCCATCATTGAGAATCAGGATATTTTTGGAACTGCTGCTGCCTGTTAACTGTTTTCTTGTCCACCACCATTCACGACCAGATATGGCAGGACTGCAAAGCTTTGATCTGATTCATTGGTTATGGGATCTCACAACTCTGTCCATCGCATGCTGCTTCCACTGTTTGACATGCAAGTAGTCCTGTGTTGTAGCTTCACCAGCTTGAAAAATACCCATTTTTAGGTATGCCTGGTGTTACTATTGGCATGCCCTCCTGCTCTCTTCATTGAACCATGATTGATCGCTTAGCTTGATGGTAATGTCAAGGGAGGAGTAGGCCGGGCCATGAGGTTACAGATTGTGATTGAATAGAATTCTGCTGCTGCTGGCCCACAGCACTTTGTGGATTCCCTGTTTCAAACTGCTAGATCTGTTCTGAATCTGAACCACTTAGCATGGTGGTAATGCCACCTAGTATAATGGTGGGTTTGCTCAGTGTGAAGACAGGATTTCGTTGTCACAAAGACTGAGAGGTGGTCACTCCTACCTGTACTATCATGGACAGATGCATCTATGACAGGTAAATTGGTGAGGACGAGGTCAAGCAGGTTTGTCCCTCTTGGTTGCCTAACACCTGCCACAGGCCTAGTCTGGTTGAAATGCCTTTCAGGACTCAGTCAGCTCAGTCAGTAGTGGTGCTACTGAGCCACCGTTGAGGCAGAATTTTTCCCTCGTCGGGCGGACGCACACCCAACCTGAGTGGGAGCAAAATAGTGCGCGATGACGTGGGCATGCGCAGGAGGCAACAGTGCATCCACCGACAATTAAGAGGGCTGTTAAGTCCGTTAATTAATTGATTAGAATTTTTCCCTAAGCCAAGTGGTCTTTGGATTTTTGAGGAAATCTCATCCACGGGCGGGATGAGTTTTCTGATGTTAATTAAAAATAAAATAATTTTTAGAACTCATTTTCAATATGTCCCTGCTCATGTGTCAGAGTCACATGAGAGGACATATTTTCCATTTTTTTGAAAACTTTAGTTTTAGTGTGAAAAATCTTCAGTCCCCTAAGGCAGCTCTGTGCTTTCAGGGAGCTTTCACTGAACACACATGCACTGACTTCTGCGCTCGCTTTCCTTTTCCCACCCACCCCTACCCCAGCCATTAATTGGCCAGCCAGCGTGAAATCGCGGTCGGGGCCAATCGCGGGCAGCTGTCTGTTGCATGGCCGCTCCCTGACAAGGTAAAAATTCTGCCCTCGGTGATGGACTTTGAAGTCCCCCACCCGGAGCACATTCTGTGCCCTTGCCACCTTAGTGCTGCGTCCAAGTGGTGTTCAACGTGAAGGAGTACTGATTCATCAGCTAAGGGAGGGCAGTAGGTGCTTATCAGCAGGAGATTTCCTTGCCCATATTTGACCAGATGGCGTAAGATTTCGTGGGGTCTGGAGTCAATGTTGAGGGCTCCCAGAGCAATTCCCTCTAGATAGTATACCACTGTGCCACCACTTCTGTTGGGTTTGTCCTGTACAGAAACTGAAAGGGGGAGCGGAGGAAAGAACAAAGGGTAGGCCTGTGATGGGCGGATGACACCAGATATGGAATAATTATCCATCATATTGAGGCAAATAAGGATAATTCAAGGGGGAAAATCAATGTTTTCAGGCGTTGTGCTCTGTAAACATTTATTTCAAGTATTTTATTTTTTTTAAGAGAGTGGCACAGTGCCTTGAAGTACCGATATACAATGTCAAAAATTGGTGGGGCACACGTTTTTTCCCAAGCCTGCTACATTGCTGTGAGGATGTGTTAACTCTAACCCATATACCTCCACACACAAGAGGAAACAAAAATTGTCACAGGGAATGTCACAAGGCTGGTGTTGATTGAGAGCAACATAGAGCTGGGAAGAGATTGAAGGGAGTGAGAGAGGAACTTGATGAATGGCATACTTGACACAATACAAGGGTTTCCTAATTTTTCATCACCTGATGATACCAGTGTTTAAGCACAGGAACATTCCCTCTAGTAATCAACTTTGGATAGCACAGGGAGCACAGTATAACCTTGGTTCGCTAAGTTTTATTGTTCATATCTTCTGTTTTTGATGAGCACTGGATTCATTTTCAGGGGTAATTCGTGCAAAAAAATGATTAATGTATGAAAATATTCAATACCATTTCTAATTTCCATAAATGAGAACTAGTAAACATAATCACCTGACACATAAGGTCCTACAGTGATTGAATCTTTAGCATTTCCATTTTAGAATAGATTCAAGCCATGTTTGAATGTGTGTTCCAAAACACAAGTAGTGCATAAACAGTATTAGATTATACATTTTTATGCTAAGGGTGCAGGATTTTTATAGAATTCGTGATCTGAAGTTTAAGCACCGGCAGAATTACTGATTGGAGCATTTTACAGGCAAACAACTTGATCAAGATGATGAATCAGACAAACTCTACTGGCCCAACACATCAGTTCTCACAACACGCCTGCGCCGCCTTATTACAGCCTATCAGCGCAGCTATAAGAGGGAGCAGATGAAATTAGAAGCACTGAACAAAAGTGATCGCCGCAGACGTCGGCCAAGAGATGAAGTGAGAGCTCGGGAGGCTGAGAGAAATGCAGCTATATCCGAGAAACGTCAAAGGTAGTGCCATGAATTGTATGCTTAATTTTATTAAATATTTCGAAGTTTTTAGTTTTGGTTTTGGAATATTTTTCTGTGGCCTTTTTTTTATTACCCAAGTGTGCGTTTAATATGATGGCAAATCATTCATATAACTGGACCAGAAAAATATTTCAAATCAGTTTTAAGATCTACAGTTTACAGCACTAACATGCTGCCAAATGATACTTAGATTAATTTTCATGATCACCATACCCTTGATTTCTTCAGCAAAGGATTTGGTGTTTTACCAGAGAACCAAATAGAAAGATCAAAGGGAGTGTTGTCGTTGAGCTCTTTAAATGTATGCCCTGGTCATCTTTAGTAGTGTTGATGGAGGTCACATCACATGTCCTTTAACTGAAGGAAATCTTGTCTTCAAAAGAACCCAAATATCTTCAGATTTAGCAAAAATAAATATTACTGATTTTTTATTACATTTGTTATAATTATGATCCAAAGTAATTTGTAAGCTAAAACAAAGCTGTAAATAATTGAAAATGACCCTTTAACTTCCTGTTGCTGCATCATTATAACTTCATCAGAAATAGCAACACATTACCAAGTTATGTTAGCGCAACAACAGAAAGACTGAGGAAGTTCCAGGCTTACACCTAGTAAGGAGAAAAAGAAGCAAATGTGGACCATGTGAACATAGAAGTTAACTGTGCAAATTGTTATAGACTAGGAGTAAACGAACAGAACATTTCAGAAGTTATTGACAGGAATAATAAGATATAAAATTATGTTTGGAATTTGGGATTTTCCATCATTCATTCGTTTTCTGCACAGATGTTTAAGCTTCTTTAACTGCCACAACACATTAGCTGTGCAATCAGAGTTTTTCTCCCATCCTCACTGCACATGGTATCCTGTTTCAGAATTATGTTGTAGTTCACTCCAGTTAGCAATTTATTCTGCCAGCATAACATTCTATTCTGTTGAATTGATTTTTTTTTCCTCGATTAAATCTTGGTTAAATTTTTATCCTGTTGCAGGCTTTAAAGATTTCACTGATTTCTGCACATTCAACATTGATTTATGACTTTCATGTATGCTTTGTTTTTACCACCTCTAAATACATAATCAAGTTGCCTCCAAAGATTAGACCCAAATCCAAAGCACCAGGCCATGTAGCATTCTTAAGTAACTCATGAAACAATAGGAAAGTTTTGGTTTCAGTGATTTTTCAAACAGGATTACAGTGTCATTTTAGAGTTTATCCTTTCCTTACTAAGTCCTGAGTAGTAACTTATTAAATCATAACTCAATACTGTAAGGGCAGTATTTTTCAATGGCGGAGTTTCCAACCCTAACACCCAAAGAGTTGGAAGAGAATGCATTCCCGCTGATCATGGCAGCCCTGCAGCCATTTAATGTTCCAAAGAGCATTAATTGACTGGAGGCAAGACTTCCGCCCCTCACTTAGGCTGTGTGTGTCAGACCTTGGGTGGGGGGTTGGCACCTGATGTGCAAAAGGGGCCCTTAAGAGAGCCCTTCACACCTGAGGCCCGAGCAGGGCGACCTGCCGTGCTTCTCCCATGTCCCTGAATAGCTCCTGCCAGCTGCAAAATTGAGGTCGAGCAGGAAGCAGCCCTTTACTAGCCATTAATTGGCCACTTAAGGGTCTCAGTTGGGATGAGGATGGGAGAGCCACCACACAGCCACTCTACTTCACTTTCCCCCCCACCCCAACCTCCCCAAACAAACAACCACCCCGTAAAATTGCAGATAGGTCGGGCTGGGGAATTTTACAGGCTTCCCTGCACAACCATAAAATTCTGCCCTCTGATATCCATCTGGCTGGTGCCCCATCAGCCAGTGAACCATCAACTTGGTACTTGTCATAAGCTGATAGTTAAGGCCCACAGGTGGTGGTATCCCTTCTGCATTTCACCATTCTTCGTATAACAGATTGAATGATGAAGGTCAGCAGTTCATTTAGCTGTAGGTGGAATCAAGAGTTGAAGCCTGGTAGCTAGCTAAATGTAGCACATACATGCATTTCCAGGTTCAGGTTATTGCAGTGGCCATGATATGCCCCTTGCTGTTGTCTGCACCATTCATGGATTCTTGGCCAGATAGGCAGCAACCGTTACCTGAGTGAGCATGACTAGTGACTGTGGGCCTTTTAGCTGCTCTTTCTAAAAAAAAAAATAAAGTCCCTAGGTCCCTGTGTTGGAGTGGGGAAATGTACTGGCACCTTTTTTTATGCCTTCCGATCTTGAATAGAAAAAAAATTGCATTTATAAAGCACCTTTCATGACCTCAGGATGTGCCAAAGCACTCCACAGTCAATAAATATCTTTGAAATGAAGTCGCTGTTGTAACAGACAAAATGCAGTAACCAGGAGCCTACAAATAGTAAGGTGATAAATAATCAGATAATCTGTTTTAGTGATGTTGTTTGAAGGACATAGATTGGTCAGGGTACTTTGAATAATGCCTTGGACTCTTACATCCAACTGAAAGGACCAACTGGACCTCTGTTTAACGTCTCATCAAAAGATGGTGCCACTAACGCTCAGAGCTACTCTGGAATGTCACCTGGATTTTGTGCTTAAATCTCTGGAATGGGACTTGAACTTTCAACCTTATGGCTCACTTGACAGTGCTCCTACTGAGTCATGACTGATTCTTGCTGCCTGACTTTTTCAGATCCTCTGATTTGAGCAAGTCCAGACACACAGCCAGACCACTAGCTTCAGAAAAATGAATTTGGATTGTGTGGTAATTTTAATGATAGGAAACTCTTTGAATGCCCCTTCTCTGTCTGGTTTGGATAATTGGCAAGGATGAAACAATGGTCATTTGTTGGCCTATTTAGTTATATTTCACAGTTTTTGGCACCAAAAGGTGAGTCAAGCAAAACCTGAACAGATGAATATTTGGACAATGAAATTGCTTTAGATGACATTCTTGAAATGGCAAGCTTAAGACAAGCTAGGATTTCATCAGTAAGTTTTAAGATGAACACTTGTCTCCATGAAAGACACATGAAAGGCTTTTCAAGCCACATGGAATTACTTAGTGTTCTGATCACCAATTTCACCCATTTGTGTGCTGCACAAACAATTTCATTCCAACTTAAAATACTGCTGGGGAAGGAACTGAATTTGATTGTGAACGTTATTTTTGAGCCCAAGGGTTCCTGAGAACTTAAGTTTATTTCCATCACTTCACAATATGAATTGGGCAAGAACAGTTCTGAAGCTCCATCCTTTCTTTTAAAGAATGTTACTGAATGCCACTTGTGTCAGAACATACTGCTAAGTTTGATTTAACTATCTCACATATTTTTCCATCAGGGAAAAAAATGTCTGAGGCATTGGCACCAGACATTTCCACAGTTTTGAATACGCGACTCCCTATGAGACCCTTTTAACCAAGCCTTGTACAACTGTCCTCAAGGAACTTTGCATAAACTAAGAATGTTGATCAAGAAGGCATTAAAAGTCAAAAGCTGATAAAGTAGTCATCAACCATAACATACCAGTTTAACATGAGAATTAGTTCCTTTGAAAATACTTAAAGCTCAATGTGCTGGAAATTAATTAGCAGTATGAAATTTTCACATTTTCTGTAATCTCTCTTCAAGAATATGATTGAATTCTGATTTTTTTTGTGTCACCTGCCAGATGCACTAACATGACTAGAGAGACCAAGGTGCTATATAAATGAAAGTTGTTTTCTATATTTTCAAGTTAGTTCAACCTCAAGTATGAAGGTCTCTTCATCCTCATTTTCTGCACTGAAGAACCATTGCTTTATATTTCTTATCTTGTTTCTCTCTATTGCCTACTTTAAATAGGACTTAAATGAGAGCCTGAGTATATATATTAAGGGATAAAGAGTGCATATTTTTTGTGAAAATGAAATTTAAAGGGGCAGAGTTCCAGGATTTCTGCCTGGTTTGAATAGCAGTCATTAATTATGTTGAAATCTAACTCGTAGAACATTAAAAAAAATAAACCATGGGATTGTCCAAGCCTCACTACTACTTTTGTTGGGATGTTTCTCATCAATATTTCTCAGGACTGTAGGATTTTCTGAGGATGTTTAAGATTTATTTGTATTTTAATTTATTTAAACAAATGTGTACAGTATTGCACATGTGGTAGCATAACTATTCCAAACCTAAATTACAATGCAATTAGTTTTCCACTGCATGCCTACAAAATCTTGTTGCTAAGTTTTCATATGATCAGCGAAGGGCTACAGGATGTTGATGTCTTTCATAAATATATTTTTAAATTGCAGATGGACCAGGAGAGAAGAGGCAGACTTCTACCGCGTTGTATCAACCTTTGGTGTGGTTTTTGACCCTATCAAGAAGCAGTTTGACTGGAGCCAGTTCCGTGCCTTTGCTAGACTGGATAAAAAGTCTAATGACAGTTTGGAAAAGTACTTCAGTTGTTTTGTGGCTATGTGCAGAAAAGTGTGTCGTATGCCTCCAAATCCAGGTGAAGGTAAGATATTGTGATGTGGATCCAAAGCAGGTGGAGAGAATTAAAATACAGATCTCAGTGAGTGGCAGAACAGGTTCAAAGGTCTGAATGGTCTATCCTTGCTCTTTTATATAAT